>NC_054482.1:29661218-29998177 GCF_017639515.1 Carcharodon carcharias | reverse complement strand
GAGCATAGAAATCCACGGGAACCAAATTTGTCCCATTTAATCTGACAGTATAAAATTCCACCGGAACCAATCTCCTCCTATTTACTATGAGAGTATATACTTTCAATGGAACCAATCTCATCCCATTTACTCTGAGAGTATGGCATTCTACTGGAACCAATCTCTTTCCATTTACTCAGAGAGTGTAGAATTCAACGGGAACCAATCCCTTCTGATTTACTGCAGGAGTGTAGAATTGTACTGGAACCAATCTCATCCCTTTTACACTTAGAGTATAGAATTCTACTGGAACCAATCTCATTTTTTTACTCTGACAGTGTAGTATTACATGTAACTAATCCCTTCTCCTTTACTCTGGGAGTATAGAATTCTACTGGAACCAATCTCATCCATTTTTCTCTGAGTTTACAGAAATCTACTGGAAGCAATCCTCTCTCATTTATTCCGCGATAATAGAATTCCGCTGGATCCATTCCCTTCTCGGTTACTCCAGGATTATAGAATTCTACTGGAACCAATCCCGTCCCATTTTCGGTGTGATTATAGAATTCCACTGGAAGAAAACCTCTCTCACTCTGAGATTATAGAATTCCGCTGGATCCATTCCCTTCTCGGTTACCCCAGGATTATAGAATTCTACTGGAACCAATCCCGTCCCATTTTCGGTGTGATTATAGAATTCCACTGGAAGAAATCCTCTCTCATTCTGAGATTATAGAATTCCGCTGGAACCATTCCCTTCTCAGTTACTCCGGGAGTATAGAATTCTACCAGAACCAATCCCTTCTCAGTCACTCCGGGTGTATAGCATTCTAACAGCACCAATCCCTTCTCAGTCACTCCGGGTGTATAGAATTCAACTGGAACCAATAATTTCTCCTTTACACTGAGAGTATAGAATTCTACTGGAAACAATTTCATCCCTTTTACACTGAGAGTATAGAATTCTACTGGAACCAATCTCATCCCATTTTCTCTGAGAGTATGGAATTCCCCTGGAATCAATTTCATCGCATTTACTCTGAGAGTATAGAATTCCCCTGGAACCAATTTCATCGCATTTACTCTGAGAGTATAGAATTCCCCTGGAACCAAACACAGTCTATTTATTCTGAGACTATAGAATTTTACTGGAACCATCTCATCCCATTTACTCTGGGAGTACAGAATTCTACTGGAACCAATCGTGTCCCATTTTCGCTGAGATTATAGAATTCTACTGGAAGCAATCCTCTCTCATTTATTCCGAGAGTATAGAATTCTGCTGGAAACATTCCCTTCTCAGTTACTCCGAGAGTATTGGACTCTACCAGAACCAATCCCTTCTCAGTCACACTGGGTGTATAGATTTCTACCAGAACCACTCCCTTCTCAGTCACTCCGCGTGTATAGAATTCAACTGGAACCAATCCTTTCTCATTTACACTGAGAGTATAGAATTCCACTGGGACCAATCTCATTCCATTTACACTGGAGAATAGAATTCTACTGGAACCAAACACATCCCATTTACTCTGAGTGTATAGAATACCCCTGGAACCAATCTCATTCTATTTACTCTGAGATTATAGAATTCCACTAGACCCATTCTTATCCCATTTATTCTGAGAGTATAGAATTCCACTGGAACCAATCTCATTCTATTTACTCTGAAAGTATAGAATTCTACTGGAACCAATCTCATTCTATTTACTCTGAAAGTATAGAATTCCACTAGAGCCATTCTTATCCTATTTACTCTGAGACTATAGAATTCCACTGGAACCAATCTCATTCTATTTACTCTGAAAGTATAGAATTCCACTAGAGCCATTCTTATCCTATTTACTCTGAGACTATAGAATTCTACTGGAACCAATCTCATTCTATTTACTCTGAAAGTATAGAATTCCACTAGAGCCAATCTTATCCTATTTACTCTGAGACTATAGAATTCCACTGGAACCAATCTCATTCTGTTTACTCTGAGATTATAGCTTTTTACTAGAACCAATCTCGTTTCATTTTCTATGAGTTTATTGAATTCTGCTGGAACCAATCTCTTCTCCTTTAATCCGTGAGTGTAGAATTCCTTTAGAACCAATCTCATCCCATTTACTCTGAGAGTACCGAATTCTACTGGAACCAATCTCATCCCATTTACTCTGAGAGTATAGATTTCTACTGGAACCAATCTCATCCCATTTACTCTGAGAGTATAGAATTCTACTGGAACCAATCTCATCCCATTTACTCTGAGAGTACAGAATTCTACTGGAACCAATCTCATCCCACTTACTCTGAGAGTATAGAATTCCACTGGAACCAATCTGTTCCCAATACACTGAGAGTATAGATTTCCACTGCACCCAATCACATCCCATTTACTCTGAGTGTACAGAATTCTAGTTGAACCAATCTCATCCCAATTACTCTGAGAGTATAAAATTCCACTGGACCCAATCTCATCCCATTTACTCTGAGAGCATAGAAATCCACTGGAACCAAATTTGTCCCATTTAATCTGACAGTATAGAATTCCACCGGAACCAATCTCCTCCTATTTACTATGAGAGTATATACTTTCACTGGAACCAATCTCATCCCATTTACTCTGAGAGTATGGCATTCTACTGGAACCAATCTCTTTCCATTTACTCAGAGAGTGTAGAATTCAACGGGAACCAATCCCTTCTGATTTACTGCACGAGTGTAGAATTGTACTGGAACCAATCTCATCCCTTTTACACTTAGAGTATAGAATTCTACTGGAACAAATCTCATCTTTTTTACTCTGAGATTGTAGTATTCCACTGTAACTAATCCCTTCTCCTTTACTCTGGGAGTATAGAATTCTACTGGAACCCATCTCATCCATTTTTCTCTGAGTTTACAGAAATCTACTGGAAGCAATCCTCTCTCATTTATTCCGCGATAATAGAATTCCGTTGGATCCATTCCCTTCTCGGTTACTCCAGGATTATAGAATTCTACTGGAACCAATCCCGTCCCATTTTCGGTGTGATTATAGAATTCCACTGGAAGAAATCCTCTCTCATTCTGAGATTATAGAATTCCGCTGGAACCATTCCCTTCTCAGTTACTCCGGGAGTATAGAATTCTACCAGAACCAATCCCTTCTCAGTCACTCCGAGAGTATAGAATTCTACCAGAACCAATCCCTTCTCAGTCACTCCGGGTGTATAGCATTCTACGAGCACCAATCCCTTCTCGGTCACTCCGGGTGTATAGAATTCAACTGGAACCAATAATTTCTCCTTTACACTGAGAGTATAGAATTCTACTGGAAACAATTTCATCCCTTTTACACTGAGAGTATAGAATTCTACTGGAACCAATCTCATCCCATTTTCTCTGAGAGTATAGAATTCCCCTGGAACCAATTTCATCGCATTTACTCTGAGAGTATAGAATTCCCCTGGAACCAATTTCATCGCATTTACTCTGAGAGTATAGAATTCCCCTGGAACCAAACACACTCTATTTATTCTGAGACTATAGAATTTTACTGGAACCATCTCATCCCATTTACTCTGGGAGTACAGAATTCTACTGGAACCAATCGTGTCCCATTTTCGCTGAGATTATAGAATTCTACTGGAAGCAATCCTCTCTCATTTATTGCGAGAGTATAGAATTCTGCTGGAAACATTCCCTTCTCAGTTACTCCGAGAGTATTGGACTCTACCAGAACCAATCCCTTCTCAGTCACACTGGGTGTATAGATTTCTACCAGAACCAATCCCTTCTCAGTCATTCCGCGTGTATAGAATTCAACTGGAACCAATCCTTTCTCATTTACACTGAGAGTATAGAATTCCACTGGGACCAATCTCATTCCATTTACACTGGAGAATAGAATTCTACTGGAACCAAACTCATCCCATTTACTCTGAGTGTATAGAATACCCCTGGAACCAATCTCATTCTATTTACTCTGAGATTATAGAATTCCACTAGACCCATTCTTATCCCATTTATTCTGAGAGTATAGAATTCCACTGGAACCAATCTCATTCTATTTACTCTGAAAGTATAGAATTCCACTAGAGCCATTCTTATCCTATTTACTCTGAGACTATAGAATTCCACTGGAACCAATCTCATTCTGTTTACTCTGAGATTATAGCTTTTTACTAGAACCAATCTCGTTTCATTTTCTATGAGTTTATTGAATTCTGCTGGAACCAATCTCTTCTCCTTTAATCCGTGAGTGTAGAATTCCTTTAGAACCAATCTCATCCCATTTACTCTGAGAGTACAGAATTCTACTGGAACCAATCTCATCCCATTTACTCTGAGAGTATAGAATTCTACTGGAACCAATCTCATCCCATTTACTCTGAGAGTATAGAATTCTACTGGAACCAATCTCATCCCATTTACTCTGAGAGTACAGAATTCTACTGGAACCAATCTCATCCCACTTACTCTGAGAGTATAGAATTCCACTGGAACCAATCTGTTCCCAATACACTGAGAGTATAGATTTCCACTGCACCCAATCACATCCCATTTACTCTGAGTGTACAGAATTCTAGTTGAACCAATCTCATCCCAATTACTCTGAGAGTATAAAATTCCACTGGACCCAATCTCATCCCATTTACTCTGAGAGCATAGAAATCCACTGGAACCAAATTTGTCCCATTTAATCTGACAGTATAGAATTCCACCGGAACCAATCTCCTCCTATTTACTATGAGAGTATATACTTTCACTGGAACCAATCTCATCCCATTTACTCTGAGAGTATGGCATTCTACTGGAACCAATCTCTTTCCATTTACTCAGAGAGTGTAGAATTCAAAGGGAACCAATCCCTTCTGATTTACTGCAGGAGTGTAGAATTGTACTGGAACCAATCTCATCCCTTTTACACTTAGAGTATAGAATTCTACTGGAACAAATCTCATCTTTTTTACTCTGAGATTGTAGTATTCCACTGTAACTAATCCCTTCTCCTTTACTCTGGGAGTATAGAATTCTACTGGAACCCATCTCATCCATTTTTCTCTGAGTTTACAGAAATCTACTGGAAGCAATCCTCTCTCATTTATTCCGCGATAATAGAATTCCGTTGGATCCATTCCCTTCTCGGTTACTCCAGGATTATAGAATTCTACTGGAACCAATCCCGTCCCATTTTCGGTGTGATTATAGAATTCCACTGGAAGAAATCCTCTCTCATTCTGAGATTATAGAATTCCGCTGGATCCATTCCCTTCTCGGTTACTCCAGGATTATAGAATTCTACTGGAACCAATCCCGTCCCATTTTCGGTGTGATTATAGAATTCCACTGGAAGAAATCCTCTCTCATTCTGAGATTATAGAATTCCGCTGGATCCATTCCCTTCTCGGTTACTCCAGGATTATAGAATTCTACTGGAACCAATCCCGTCCCATTTTCGGTGTGATTATAGAATTCCACTGGAAGAAATCCTCTCTCATTCTGAGATTATAGAATTCCGCTGGATCCATTCCCTTCTCGGTTACTCCAGGATTATAGAATTCTACTGGAACCAATCCCGTCCCATTTTCGGTGTGATTATAGAATTCCACTGGAAGAAATCCTCTCTCATTCTGAGATTATAGAATTCCGCTGGAACCATTCCCTTCTCAGTTACTCCGGGAGTATAGAATTCTACCAGAACCAATCCCTTCTCAGTCACTCCGAGAGTATAGAATTCTACCAGAACCAATCCCTTCTCAGTCACTCCGGGTGTATAGCATTCTACCAGCACCAATCCCTTCTCAGTCACTCCGGGTGTATAGAATTCAACTGGAACCAATAATTTCTCCTTTACACTGAGAGTATAGAATTCTACTGGAAACAATTTCATCCCTTTTACACTGAGAGTATAGAATTCTACTGGAACCAATCTCATCCCATTTTCTCTGAGAGTATAGAATTCCCCTGGAACCAATTTCATCGCATTTACTCTGAGAGTATAGAATTCCCCTGGAACCAATTTCATCGCATTTACTCTGAGAGTATAGAATTCCCCTGGAACCAAACACACTCTATTTATTCTGAGAGTATAGAATTTTACTGGAACCATCTCATCCCATTTACTCTGGGAGTACAGAATTCTACTGGAACCAATCGTGTCCCATTTTCGCTGAGATTATAGAATTCTACTGGAAGCAATCCTCTCTCATTTATTCCGAGAGTATAGAATTCTGCTGGAAACATTCCCTTCTCAGTTACTCCAAGAGTATTGGACTCTACCAGAACCAATCCCTTCTCAGTCACACTGGGTGTATAGATTTCTACCAGAACCAATCCCTTCTCAGTCACTCCGCGTGTATAGAATTCAACTGGAACCAATCCTTTCTCATTTACACTGAGAGTATAGAATTCCACTGGGACCAATCTCATTCCATTTACACTGGAGAATAGAATTCTACTGGAACCAAACTCATCCCATTTACTCTGAGTGTATAGAATACCCCTGGAACCAATCTCATTCTATTTACTCTGAGATTATAGAATTCCACTAGACCCATTCTTATCCCATTTATTCTGAGAGTATAGAATTCCACTGGAACCAATCTCATTCTATTTACTCTGAAAGTATAGAATTCCACTAGAGCCATTCTTATCCTACTTACTCTGAGACTATAGAATTCCACTGGAACCAACTCATTCTGTTTACTCTGAGAGTATAGCTTTTTACTAGAACCAATCTCATTTCATTTTCTATGAGTTTATAGAATTCTGCTCGAACCAATCTCTTCTCCTTTAATCCGTGAGTGTAGAATTCCTTTAGAACCAATCTCATCCCATTTACTCTGAGAGTACAGAATTCTACTGGAACCAATCTCATCCCATTTACTCTGAGAGTATGGAGTTCTACTGGAACCAATCTCATCCCATTTACTCTGAGAGTATAGAATTCTACTGGAACCAATCTCATCCCATTTACTCTGAGAGTACAGAATTCTACTGGAACCAATCTCATCCCACTTACTCTGAGAGTATAGAATTCCACTGGAACCAATCTGTTCCCAATACACTGAGAGTATAGATTTCCACTGCACCCAATCACATCCCATTTACTCTGAGTGTACAGAATTCTAGTTGAACCAATCTCATCCCAATTACTCTGAGAGTATAAAATTCCACTGGACCCAATCTCATCCCATTTACTCTGAGAGCATAGAAATCCACTGGAACCAAATTTGTCCCATTTAATCTGACAGTATAGAATTCCACCGGAACCAATCTCCTCCTATTTACTATGAGAGTATATACTTTCACTGGAACCAATCTCATCCCATTTACTCTGAGAGTATGGCATTCTACTGGAACCAATCTCTTTCCATTTACTCAGAGAGTGTAGAATTCAACGGGAACCAATCCCTTCTGATTTACTGCAGGAGTGTAGAATTGTACTGGAACCAATCTCATCCCTTTTACACTTAGAGTATAGAATTCTACTGGAACAAATCTCATCTTTTTTACTCTGAGATTGTAGTATTCCACTGTAACTAATCCCTTCTCCTTTACTCTGGGAGTATAGAATTCTACTGGAACCCATCTCATCCATTTTTCTCTGAGTTTACAGAAATCTACTGGAAGCAATCCTCTCTCATTTATTCCGCGATAATAGAATTCCGTTGGATCCATTCCCTTCTCGGTTACTCCAGGATTATAGAATTCTACTGGAACCAATCCCGTCCCATTTTCGGTGTGATTATAGAATTCCACTGGAAGAAATCCTCTCTCATTCTGAGATTATAGAATTCCGCTGGATCCATTCCCTTCTCGGTTACTCCAGGATTATAGAATTCTACTGGAACCAATCCCGTCCCATTTTCGGTGTGATTATAGAATTCCACTGGAAGAAATCCTCTCTCATTCTGAGATTATAGAATTCCGCTGGATCCATTCACTTCTCGGTTACTCCAGGATTATAGAATTCTACTGGAACCAATCCCGTCCCATTTTCGGTGTGATAATAGAATTCCACTGGAAGAAATCCTCTCTCATTCTGAGATTATAGAATTCCGCTGGATCCATTCCCTTCTCGGTTACTCCAGGATTATAGAATTCTACTGGAACCAATCCCGTCCCATTTTCGGTGTGATTATAGAATTCCACTGGAAGAAATCCTCTCACATTCTGAGATTATAGAATTCCGCTGGAACCATTCCCTTCTCAGTTACTCCGGGAGTATAGAATTCTACCAGAACCAATCCCTTCTCAGTCACTCCGAGAGTATAGAATTCTACCAGAACCAATCCCTTCTCAGTCACTCCGGGTGTATAGCATTCTACCAGCACCAATCCCTTCTCAGTCTCTCCGGGTGTATAGAATTCAACTGGAACCAATAATTTCTCCTTTACACTGAGAGTATAGAATTCTACTGGAAACAATTTCATCCCTTTTACACTGAGAGTATAGAATTCTACTGGAACCAATCTCATCCCATTTTCTCTGAGAGTATAGAATTCCCCTGGAACCAATTTCATCGCATTTACTCTGAGAGTATAGAATTCCCCTGGAACCAATTTCATCGCATTTACTCTGAGAGTATAGAATTCCCCTGGAACCAAACACAGTCTATTTATTCTGAGAGTATAGAATTTTACTGGAACCATCTCATCCCATTTACTCTGGGAGTACAGAATTCTACTGGAACCAATCGTGTCCCATTTTCGCTGAGATTATAGAATTCTACTGGAAGCAATCCTCTCTCATTTATTGCGAGAGTATAGAATTCTGCTGGAAACATTCCCTTCTCAGTTACTCCGAGAGTATTGGACTCTACCAGAACCAATCCCTTCTCAGTCACACTGGGTGTATAGATTTCTACCAGAACCAATCCCTTCTCAGTCACTCCGCGTGTATAGAATTCAACTGGAACCAATCCTTTCTCATTTACACTGAGAGTATAGAATTCCACTGGGACCAATCTCATTCCATTTACACTGGAGAATAGAATTCTACTGGAACCAAACTCATCCCATTTACTCTGAGTGTATAGAATACCCCTGGAACCAATCTCATTCTATTTACTCTGAGATTATAGAATTCCACTAGACCCATTCTTATCCCATTTATTCTGAGAGTATAGAATTCCACTGGAACCAATCTCATTCTATTTACTCTGAAAGTATAGAATTCCACTAGAGCCATTCTTATCCTATTTACTCTGAGACTATAGAATTCCACTGGAACCAACTCATTCTGTTTACTCTGAGAGTATAGCTTTTTACTAGAACCAATCTCATTTCATTTTCTATGAGTTTATAGAATTCTGCTCGAACCAATCTCTTCTCCTTTAATCCGTGAGTGTAGAATTCCTTTAGAACCAATCTCATCCCATTTACTCTGAGAGTACAGAATTCTACTGGAACCAATCTCATCCCATTTACTCTGAGAGTATAGAGTTCTACAGGAACCAATCTCATCCCATTTACTCTGAGAGTATAGAATTCTACTGGAACCAATCTCATCCCATTTACTCTGAGAGTACAGAATTCTACTGGAACCAATCTCATCCCACTTACTCTGAGAGTATAGAATTCCACTGGAACCAATCTGTTCCCAATACACTGAGAGTATAGATTTCCACTGCACCCAATCACATCCCATTTACTCTGAGTGTACAGAATTCTAGTTGAACCAATCTCATCCCAATTACTCTGAGAGTATAAAATTCCACTGGACCCAATCTCATCCCATTTACTCTGAGAGCATAGAAATCCACTGGAACCAAATTTGTCCCATTTAATCTGACAGTATAGAATTCCACCGGAACCAATCTCCTCCTATTTACTATGAGAGTATATACTTTCACTGGAACCAGTCTGATCCCATTTACTCTGAGAGTATGGCATTCTACTGGAACCAATCTCTTTCCATTTACTCAGAGAGTGTAGAATTCAACGGGAACCAATCCCTTCTGATTTACTGCAGGAGTGTAGAATTGTACTGGAACCAATCTCACCCCTTTTACACTTAGAGGATAGAATTCTACTGGAACAAATCTCATCTTTTTTACTCTGAGATTGTAGTATTCCACTGTAACTAATCCCTTCTCCTTTACTCTGGGAGTATAGAATTCTACTGGAACCCATCTCATCCATTTTTCTCTGAGTTTACAGAAATCTACTGGAAGCAATCCTCTCTCATTTATACCGCGATAATAGAATTCCGTTGGATCCATTCCCTTCTCGGTTACTCCAGGATTATAGAATTCTACTGGAACCAATCCCGTCCCATTTTCGGTGTGATTATAGAATTCCACTGGAAGAAATCCTCTCTCATTCTGAGATTATAGAATTCCGCTGGATCCATTCCCTTCTCGGTTACTCCAGGATTATAGAATTCTACTGGAACCAATCCCGTCCCATTTTCGGTGTGATTATAGAATTCCACTGGAAGAAATCCTCTCTCATTCTGAGATTATAGAATTCCGCTGGATCCATTCCCTTCTCGGTTACTCCAGGATTATAGAATTCTACTGGAACCAATCCCGTCCCATTTTCGGTGTGATTATAGAATTCCACTGGAAGAAATCCTCTCTCATTCTGAGATTATAGAATTCCGCTGGATCCATTCCCTTCTCGGTTACTCCAGGATTATAGAATTCTACTGGAACCAACCCCGTCCCATTTTCGGTGTGATTATAGAATTCCACTGGAAGAAATCCTCTCACATTCTGAGATTATAGAATTCCGCTGGAACCATTCCCTTCTCAGTTACTCCGGGAGTATAGAATTCTACCAGAACCAATCCCTTCTCAGTCACTCCGAGAGTATAGAATTCTACCAGAACCAATCCCTTCTCAGTCACTCCGGGTGTATAGCATTCTACCAGCACCAATCCCTTCTCAGTCTCTCCGGGTGTATAGAATTCAACTGGAACCAATAATTTCTCCTTTACACTGAGAGTATAGAATTCTACTGGAAACAATTTCATCCCTTTTACACTGAGAGTATAGAATTCTACTGGAACCAATCTCATCCCATTTTCTCTGAGAGTATAGAATTCCCCTGGAACCAATTTCATCGCATTTACTCTGAGAGTATAGAATTCCCCTGGAACCAATTTCATCGCATTTACTCTGAGAGTATAGAATTCCCCTGGAACCAAACACACTCTATTTATTCTGAGAGTATAGAATTTTACTGGAACCATCTCATCCCATTTACTCTGGGAGTACAGAATTCTACTGGAACCAATCGTGTCCCATTTTCGCTGAGATTATAGAATTCTACTGGAAGCAATCCTCTCTCATTTATTGCGAGAGTATAGAATTCTGCTGGAAACATTCCCTTCTCAGTTACTCTGAGAGTATTGGACTCTACCAGAACCAATCCCTTCTCAGTCACACTGGGTGTATAGATTTCTACCAGAACCAATCCCTTCTCAGTCATTCCGCGTGTATAGAATTCAACTGGAACCAATCCTTTCTCATTTACACTGAGAGTATAGAATTCCACTGGGACCAATCTCATTCCATTTACACTGGAGAATAGAATTCTACTGGAACCAAACTCATCCCATTTACTCTGAGTGTATAGAATACCCCTGGAACCAATCTCATTCTATTTACTCTGAGATTATAGAATTCCACTAGACCCATTCTTATCCCATTTATTCTGAGAGTATAGAATTCCACTGGAACCAATCTCATTCTATTTACTCTGAAAGTATAGAATTCCACTAGAGCCATTCTTATCCTATTTACTCTGAGACTATAGAATTCCACTGGAACCAACTCATTCTGTTTACTCTGAGAGTATAGCTTTTTACTAGAACCAATCTCATTTCATTTTCTATGAGTTTATAGAATTCTGCTCGAACCAATCTCTTCTCCTTTAATCCGTGAGTGTAGAATTCCTTTAGAACCAATCTCATCCCATTTACTCTGAGAGTATAGAGTTCTACTGGAACCAATCTCATCCCATTTACTCTGAGAGTATAGAATTCTACTGGAACCAATCTCATCCCATTTACTCTGAGAGTACAGAATTCTACTGGAACCAATCTCATCCCACTTACTCTGAGAGTATAGAATTCCACTGGAACCAATCTGTTCCCAATACACTGAGAGTATAGATTTCCACTGCACCCAATCACATCCCATTTACTCTGAGTGTACAGAATTCTAGTTGAACCAATCTCATCCCAATTACTCTGAGAGTATAAAATTCCAGTGGACCCAATCTCATCCCATTTACTCTGAGAGCATAGAAATCCACTGGAACCAAATTTGTCCCATTTAATCTGACAGTATAGAATTCCACCGGAACCAATCTCCTCCTATTTACTATGAGAGTATATACTTTCACTGGAACCAGTCTGATCCCATTTACTCTGAGAGTATGGCATTCTACTGGAACCAATCTCTTTCCATTTACTCAGAGAGTGTAGAATTCAACGGGAACCAATCCCTTCTGATTTACTGCAGGAGTGTAGAATTGTACTGGAACCAATCTCATCCCTTTTACACTTAGAGTATAGAATTCTACTGGAACAAATCTCATCTTTTTTACTCTGAGATTGTAGTATTCCACTGTAACTAATCCCTTCTCCTTTACTCTGGGAGTATAGAATTCTACTGGAACCCATCTCATCCATTTTTCTCTGAGTTTACAGAAATCTACTGGAAGCAATCCTCTCTCATTTATTCCGCGATAATAGAATTCCGTTGGATCCATTCCCTTCTCGGTTACTCCAGGATTATAGAATTCTACTGGAACCAATCCCGTCCCATTTTCGGTGTGATTATAGAATTCCACTGGAAGAAATCCTCTCTCATTCTGAGATTATAGAATTCCGCTGGATCCATTCCCTTCTCGGTTACTCCAGGATTATAGAATTCTACTGGAACCAATCCCGTCCCATTTTCGGTGTGATTATAGAATTCCACTGGAAGAAATCCTCTCTCATTCTGAGATTATAGAATTCCGCTGGATCCATTCCCTTCTCGGTTACTCCAGGATTATAGAATTCTACTGGAACCAATCCCGTCCCATTTTCGGTGTGATTATAGAATTCCACTGGAAGAAATCCTCTCTCATTCTGAGATTATAGAATTCCGCTGGATCCATTCCCTTCTCGGTTACTCCAGGATTATAGAATTCTACTGGAACCAATCCCGTCCCATTTTCGGTGTGATTATAGAATTCCACTGGAAGAAATCCTCTCACATTCTGAGATTATAGAATTCCGCTGGAACCATTCCCTTCTCAGTTACTCCGGGAGTATAGAATTCTACCAGAACCAATCCCTTCTCAGTCACTCCGAGAGTATAGAATTCTACCAGAACCAATCACTTCTCAGTCACTCCGGGTGTATAGCATTCTACCAGCACCAATCCCTTCTCAGTCTCTCCGGGTGTATAGAATTCAACTGGAACCAATAATTTCTCCTTTACACTGAGAGTATAGAATTCTACTGGAAACAATTTCATCCCTTTTACACTGAGAGTATAGAATTCTACTGGAACCAATCTCATCCCATTTTCTCTGAGAGTATAGAATTCCCCTGGAACCAATTTCATCGCATTTATTCTGAGAGTATAGAATTCCCCTGGAACCAATTTCATCGCATTTACTCTGAGAGTATAGAATTCCCCTGGAACCAATCTCATTCCATTTACACTGGAGAATAGAATTCTACTGGAACCAAACTCATCCCATTTACTCTGAGTGTATAGAATACCCCTGGAACCAATCTCATTCTATTTACTCTGAGATTATAGAATTCCACTAGACCCATTCTTATCCCATTTATTCTGAGAGTATAGAATTCCACTGGAACCAATCTCATTCTATTTACTCTGAAAGTATAGAATTCCACTAGAGCCATTCTTATCCTATTTACTCTGAGACTATAGAATTCCACTGGAACCAACTCATTCTGTTTACTCTGAGAGTATAGCTTTTTACTAGAACCAATCTCATTTCATTTTCTATGAGTTTATAGAATTCTGCTCGAACCAATCTCTTCTTTAATCCGTGAGTGTAGAATTCCTTTAGAACCAATCTCATCCCATTTACTCTGAGAGTACAGAATTCTACTGGAACCAATCTCATCCCATTTACTCTGAGAGTATAGAGTTCTACTGGAACCAATCTCATCCCATTTACTCTGAGAGTATAGAATTCTACTGGAACCAATCTCATCCCATTTACTCTGAGAGTACAGAATTCTACTGGAACCAATCTCATCCCACTTACTCTGAGAGTATAGAATTCCACTGGAACCAATCTGTTCCCAATACACTGAGAGTATAGATTTCCACTGCACCCAATCACATCCCATTTACTCTGAGTGTACAGAATTCTAGTTGAACCAATCTCATCCCAATTACTCTGAGAGTATAAAATTCCACTGGACCCAATCTCATCCCATTTACTCTGAGAGCATAGAAATCCACTGGAACCAAATTTGTCCCATTTAATCTGACAGTATAGAATTCCACCGGAACCAATCTCCTCCTATTTACTATGAGAGTATATACTTTCACTGGAACCAGTCTGATCCCATTTACTCTGAGAGTATGGCATTCTACTGGAACCAATCTCTTTCCATTTACTCAGAGAGTGTAGAATTCAACGGGAACCAATCCCTTCTGATTTACTGCAGGAGTGTAGAATTGTACTGGAACCAATCTCATCCCTTTTACACTTAGAGTATAGAATTCTACTGGAACCAATCTCATCTTTTTTACTCTGAGAGTGTAGTATTCCACTGTAACTAATCCCTTCTCCTTTACTCTGGGAGTATAGAATTCTACTGGAACCAATCTCATCCATTTTTCTCTGAGTTTACAGAAATCTACTGGAAGCAATCCTCTCTCATTTATTCCGCGATAATAGAATTCCGCTGGATCCATTCCCTTCTCGGTTACTCCAGGATTATAGAATTCTACTGGAACCAATCCCGTCCCATTTTCGGTGTGATTATAGAATTCCACTGGAAGAAATCCTCTCTCATTCTGAGATTATAGAATTACGCTGGAACCATTCCCTTCTCAGTTACTCCGGGAGTATAGAATTCTACCAGAACCAATCCCTTCTCAGTCACTCCGAGAGTATAGAATTCTACCAGAACCAATCCCTTCTCAGTCACTCCGGGTGTATAGCATTCTACCAGCACCAATCCCTTCTCAGTCACTCCGGGTGTATAGAATTCAACTGGAACCAATAATTTCTCCTTTACACTGAGAGTATAGAATTCTACTGGAAACAATTTCATCCCTTTTACACTGAGAGTATAGAATTCTACTGGAACCAATCTCATCCCATTTTCTCTGAGAGTATAGAATTCCCCTGGAACCAATTTCATCGCATTTACTCTGAGAGTATAGAATTCCCCTGGAACCAATTTCATCGCATTTACTCTGAGAGTATAGAATTCCCCTGGAACCAAACACACTCTATTTATTCTGAGACTATAGAATTTTACTGGAACCATCTCATCCCATTTACTCTGGGAGTACAGAATTCTACTGGAACCAATCGTGTCCCATTTTCGCTGAGATTATAGAATTCTACTGGAAGCAATCCTCTCTCATTTATTGCGAGAGTATAGAATTCTGCTGGAAACATTCCCTTCTCAGTTACTCCAAGAGTATTGTACTCTACCAGAACCAATCCCTTCTCAGTCACACTGGGTGTATAGATTTCTACCAGAACCAATCCCTTCTCAGTCACTCCGCTTGTATAGAATTCAACTGGAACCAATCCTTTCTCATTTACACTGAGAGTATAGAATTCCACTGGGACCAATCTCATTCCATTTACACTGGAGAATAGAATTCTACTGGAACCAAACTCATCCCATTTACTCTGAGTGTATAGAATACCCCTGGAACCAATCTCATTCTATTTACTCTGAGATTATAGAATTCCACTAGACCCATTCTTATCCCATTTATTCTGAGAGTATAGAATTCCACTGGAACCAATCTCATTCTATTTACTCTGAAAGTATAGAATTCCACTAGAGCCATTCTTATCCTATTTACTCTGAGACTATAGAATTCCACTGGAACCAATCTCATTCTGTTTACTCTGAGAGTATAGCTTTTTACTAGAACCAATCTCGTTTCATTTTCTATGAGTTTATAGAATTCTGCTGGAACCAATCTCTTCTCCTTTAATCCGTGAGTGTAGAATTCCTTTAGAACCATTCTCATCCCATTTACTCTGAGAGTACAGAATTCTACTGGAACCAATCTCATCCCATTTACTCTGAGAGTATAGAGTTCTACTGGAACCAATCTCATCCCATTTACTCTGAGAGTATAGAATTCTACTGGAACCAATCTCATCCCATTTACTCTGAGAGTACAGAATTCTACTGGAACCAATCTCATCCCACTTACTCTGAGAGTATAGAATTCCACTGGAACCAATCTGTTCCCAATACACTGAGAGTATAGATTTCCACTGCACCCAATCACATCCCATTTACTCTGAGTGTACAGAATTCTAGTTGAACCAATCTCATCCCAATTACTCTGAGAGTATAAAATTCCACTGGACCCAATCTCATCCCATTTACTCTGAGAGCATAGAAATCCACTGGAACCAAATTTGTCCCATTTAATCTGACAGTATAGAATTCCACCGGAACCAATCTCCTCCTATTTACTATGAGAGTATATACTTTCACTGGAACCAATCTCATCCCATTTACTCTGAGAGTATGGCATTCTACTGGAACCAATCTCTTTCCATTTACTCAGAGAGTGTAGAATTCAACGGGAACCAATCCCTTCTGATTTACTGCAGGAGTGTAGAATTGTACTGGAACCAATCTCATCCCTTTTACACTTAGAGTATAGAATTCTACTGGAACAAATCTCATCTTTTTTACTCTGAGATTGTAGTATTCCACTGTAACTAATCCCTTCTCCTTTACTCTGGGAGTATAGAATTCTACTGGAACCCATCTCATCCATTTTTCTCTGAGTTTACAGAAATCTACTGGAAGCAATCCTCTCTCATTTATTCCGCGATAATAGAATTCCGTTGGATCCATTCCCTTCTCGGTTACTCCAGGATTATAGAATTCTACTGGAACCAATCCCGTCCCATTTTCGGTGTGATTATAGAATTCCACTGGAAGAAATCCTCTCTCATTCTGAGATTATAGAATTCCGCTGGATCCATTCCCTTCTCGGTTACTCCGGGATTATAGAATTCTACTGGAACCAATCCCGTCCCATTTTCGGTGTGATTATAGAATTCCACTGGAAGAAATCCTCTCTCATTCTGAGATTATAGAATTCCGCTGGATCCATTCCCTTCTCGGTTACTCCAGGATTATAGAATTCTACTGGAACCAATCCCGTCCCATTTTCGGTGTGATTATAGAATTCCACTGGAAGAAATCCTCTCTCATTCTGAGATTATAGAATTCCGCTGGATCCATTCCCTTCTCGGTTACTCCAGGATTATAGAATTCTACTGGAACCAATCCCGTCCCATTTTCGGTGTGATTATAGAATTCCACTGGAAGAAATCCTCTCACATTCTGAGATTATAGAATTCCGCTGGAACCATTCCCTTCTCAGTTACTCCGGGAGTATAGAATTCTACCAGAACCAATCCCTTCTCAGTCACTCCGAGAGTATAGAATTCTACCAGAACCAATCACTTCTCAGTCACTCCGGGTGTATAGCATTCTACCAGCACCAATCCCTTCTCAGTCTCTCCGGGTGTATAGAATTCAACTGGAACCAATAATTTCTCCTTTACACTGAGAGTATAGAATTCTACTGGAAACAATTTCATCCCTTTTACACTGAGAGTATAGAATTCTACTGGAACCAATCTCATCCCATTTTCTCTGAGAGTATAGAATTCCCCTGGAACCAATTTCATCGCATTTACTCTGAGAGTATAGAATTCCCCTGGAACCAATTTCATCGCATTTACTCTGAGAGTATAGAATTCCCCTGGAACCAATCTCATTCCATTTACACTGGAGAATAGAATTCTACTGGAACCAAACTCATCCCATTTACTCTGAGTGTATAGAATACCCCTGGAACCAATCTCATTCTATTTACTCTGAGATTATAGAATTCCACTAGACCCATTCTTATCCCATTTATTCTGAGAGTATAGAATTCCACTGGAACCAATCTCATTCTATTTACTCTGAAAGTATAGAATTCCACTAGAGCCATTCTTATCCTATTTACTCTGAGACTATAGAATTCCACTGGAACCAACTCATTCTGTTTACTCTGAGAGTATAGCTTTTTACTAGAACCAATCTCATTTCATTTTCTATGAGTTTATAGAATTCTGCTCGAACCAATCTCTTCTCCTTTAATCCGTGAGTGTAGAATTCCTTTAGAACCAATCTCATCCCATTTACTCTGAGAGTACAGAATTCTACTGGAACCAATCTCATCCCATTTACTCTGAGAGTATAGAGTTCTACTGGAACCAATCTCATCCCATTTACTCTGAGAGTATAGAATTCTACTGGAACCAATCTCATCCCATTTACTCTGAGAGTACAGAATTCTACTGGAACCAATCTCATCCCACTTACTCTGAGAGTATAGAATTCCACTGGAACCAATCTGTTCCCAATACACTGAGAGTATAGATTTCCACTGCACCCAATCACATCCCATTTACTCTGAGTGTACAGAATTCTAGTTGAACCAATCTCATCCCAATTACTCTGAGAGTATAAAATTCCACTGGACCCAATCTCATCCCATTTACTCTGAGAGCATAGAAATCCACTGGAACCAAATTTGTCCCATTTAATCTGACAGTATAGAATTCCACCGGAACCAATCTCCTCCTATTTACTATGAGAGTATATACTTTCACTGGAACCAGTCTGATCCCATTTACTCTGAGAGTATGGCATTCTACTGGAACCAATCTCTTTCCATTTACTCAGAGAGTGTAGAATTCAACGGGAACCAATCCCTTCTGATTTACTGCAGGAGTGTAGAATTGTACTGGAACCAATCTCATCCCTTTTACACTTAGAGTATAGAATTCTACTGGAACCAATCTCATCTTTTTTACTCTGAGAGTGTAGTATTCCACTGTAACTAATCCCTTCTCCTTTACTCTGGGAGTATAGAATTCTACTGGAACCAATCTCATCCATTTTTCTCTGAGTTTACAGAAATCTACTGGAAGCAATCCTCTCTCATTTATTCCGCGATAATAGAATTCCGCTGGATCCATTCCCTTCTCGGTTACTCCAGGATTATAGAATTCTACTGGAACCAATCCCGTCCCATTTTCGGTGTGATTATAGAATTCCACTGGAAGAAATCCTCTCTCATTCTGAGATTATAGAATTACGCTGGATCCATTCCCTTCTCGGTTACTCCGGGAGTATAGAATTCTACGGAACCAATCCCGTCCCATTTTCGGTGTGATTATAGAATTCCACTGGAAGAAATCCTCTCACATTCTGAGATTATAGAATTCCGCTGGAACCATTCCCTTCTCAGTTACTCCGAGAGTATAGAATTCTACCAGAACCAATCCCTTCTCAGTCACTCCGGGTGTATAGCATTCTACCAGCACCAATCCCTTCTCAGTCTCTCCGGGTGTATAGAATTCAACTGGAACCAATAATTTCTCCTTTACACTGAGAGTATAGAATTCTACTGGAAACAATTTCATCCCTTTTACACTGAGAGTATAGAATTCTACTGGAACCAATCTCATCCCATTTTCTCTGAGAGTATAGAATTCCCCTGGAACCAATTTCATCGCATTTACTCTGAGAGTATAGAATTCCCCTGGAACCAATTTCATCGCATTTACTCTGAGAGTATAGAATTCCCCTGGAACCAAACACAGTCTATTTATTCTGAGAGTATAGAATTTTACTGGAACCATCTCATCCCATTTACTCTGGGAGTACAGAATTCTACTGGAACCAATCGTGTCCCATTTTCGCTGAGATTATAGAATTCTACTGGAAGCAATCCTCTCTCATTTATTGCGAGAGTATAGAATTCTGCTGGAAACATTCCCTTCTCAGTTACTCCGAGAGTATTGGACTCTACCAGAACCAATCCCTTCTCAGTCACACTGGGTGTATAGATTTCTACCAGAACCAATCCCTTCTCAGTCACTCCGCGTGTATAGAATTCAACTGGAACCAATCCTTTCTCATTTACACTGAGAGTATAGAATTCCACTGGGACCAATCTCATTCCATTTACACTGGAGAATAGAATTCTACTGGAACCAAACTCATCCCATTTACTCTGAGTGTATAGAATACCCCTGGAACCAATCTCATTCTATTTACTCTGAGATTATAGAATTCCACTAGACCCATTCTTATCCCATTTATTCTGAGAGTATAGAATTCCACTGGAACCAATCTCATTCTATTTACTCTGAAAGTATAGAATTCCACTAGAGCCATTCTTATCCTATTTACTCTGAGACTATAGAATTCCACTGGAACCAATCTCATTCTGTTTACTCTGAGAGTATAGCTTTTTACTAGAACCAATCTCGTTTCATTTTCTATGAGTTTATAGAATTCTGCTGGAACCAATCTCTTCTCCTTTAATCCGTGAGTGTAGAATTCCTTTAGAACCAATCTCATCCCATTTACTCTGAGAGTACAGAATTCTACTGGAACCAATCTCATCCCATTTACTCTGAGAGTATAGAGTTCTACTGGAACCAATCTCATCCCATTTACTCTGAGAGTATAGAATTCTACTGGAACCAATCTCATCCCATTTACTCTGAGAGTACAGAATTCTACTGGAACCAATCTCATCCCACTTACTCTGAGAGTATAGAATTCCACTGGAACCAATCTGTTCCCAATACACTGAGAGTATAGATTTCCACTGCACCCAATCACATCCCATTTACTCTGAGTGTACAGAATTCTAGTTGAACCAATCTCATCCCAATTACTCTGAGAGTATAAAATTCCACTGGACCCAATCTCATCCCATTTACTCTGAGAGCATAGAAATCCACTGGAACCAAATTTGTCCCATTTAATCTGACAGTATAGAATTCCACCGGAACCAATCTCCTCCTATTTACTATGAGAGTATATACTTTCACTGGAACCAGTCTCATCCCATTTACTCTGAGAGTATGGCATTCTACTGGAACCAATCTCTTTCCATTTACTCAGAGAGTGTAGAATTCAACGGGAACCAATCCCTTCTGATTTACTGCAGGAGTGTAGAATTGTACTGGAACCAATCTCATCCCTTTTACACTTAGAGTATAGAATTCTACTGGAACAAATCTCATCTTTTTTACTCTGAGAGTGTAGTATTCCACTGTAACTAATCCCTTCTCCTTTACTCTGGGAGTATAGAATTCTACTGGAACCCATCTCATCCATTTTTCTCTGAGTTTACAGAAATCTACTGGAAGCAATCCTCTCTCATTTATTCCGCGATAATAGAATTCCGCTGGATCCATTCCCTTCTCGGTTACTCCAGGATTATAGAATTCTACTGGAACCAATCCCGTCCCATTTTCGGTGTGATTATAGAATTCCACTGGAAGAAATCCTCTCTCATTCTGAGATTATAGAATTCCGCTGGAACCATTCCCTTCTCAGTTACTCCGGGAGTATAGAATTCTACCAGAACCAATCCCTTCTCAGTCACTCCGAGAGTATAGAATTCTACCAGAACCAATCCCTTCTCAGTCACTCCGGGTGTATAGCATTCTACCAGCACCAATCCCTTCTCAGTCACTCCGGGTGTATAGAATTCAACTGGAACCAATAATTTCTCCTTTACACTGAGAGTATAGAATTCTACTGGAAACAATTTCATCCCTTTTACACTGAGAGTATAGAATTCTACTGGAACCAATCTCATCCCGTTTTCTCTGAGAGTATAGAATTCCCCTGGAACCAATTTCATCGCATTTACTCTGAGAGTATAGAATTCCCCTGGAACCAATTTCATCGCATTTACTCTGAGAGTATAGAATTCCCCTGGAACCAAACACACTCCTATTTATTCTGAGAGTATATAATTTTACTGGAACCATCTCATCCCATTTACTCTGGGAGTACAGAATTCTACTGGAACCAATCGTGTCCCATTTTCGCTGAGATTATAGAATTCTACTGGAAGCAATCCTCTCTCATTTATTGCGAGAGTATAGAATTCTGCTGGAAACATTCCCTTCTCAGTTACTCTGAGAGTATTGGACTCTACCAGAACCAATCCCTTCTCAGTCACACTGGGTGTATAGATTTCTACCAGAACCAATCCCTTCTCAGTCATTCCGCGTGTATAGAATTCAACTGGAACCAATCCTTTCTCATTTACACTGAGAGTATAGAATTCCACTGGGACCAATCTCATTCCATTTACACTGGAGAATAGAATTCTACTGGAACCAAACTCATCCCATTTACTCTGAGTGTATAGAATACCCCTGGAACCAATCTCATTCTATTTACTCTGAGATTATAGAATTCCACTAGACCCATTCTTATCCCATTTATTCTGAGAGTATAGAATTCCACTGGAACCAATCTCATTCTATTTACTCTGAAAGTATAGAATTCCACTAGAGCCATTCTTATCCTATTTACTCTGAGACTATAGAATTCCACTGGAACCAATCTCATTCTGTTTACTCTGAGAGTATAGCTTTTTACTAGAACCAATCTCGTTTCATTTTCTATGAGTTTATAGAATTCTGCTGGAACCAATCTCTTCTCCTTTAATCCGTGAGTGTAGAATTCCTTTAGAACCAATCTCATCCCATTTACTCTGAGAGTACAGAATTCTACTGGAACCAATCTCATCCCATTTACTCTGAGAGTATAGAGTTCTACTGGAACCAATCTCATCCCATTTACTCTGAGAGTATAGAATCTACTGGAACCAATCTCATCCCATTTACTCTGAGAGTACAGAATTCTACTGGAACCAATCTCATCCCACTTACTCTGAGAGTATAGAATTCCACTGGAACCAATCTGATCCCAATACACTGAGAGTATAGATTTCCACTGCACCCAATCACATCCCATTTGCTCTGAGTGTACAGAATTCTAGTTGAACCAATCTCATCCCAATTACTCTGAGAGTATAAAATTCCACTGGACCCAATCTCATCCCATTTACTCTGAGAGCATAGAAATCCACTGGAACCAAATTTGTCCCATTTAATCTGACAGTATAGAATTCCACCGGAACCAATCTCCTCCTATTTACTATGAGAGTATATACTTTCACTGGAACCAATCTCATCCCATTTACTCTGAGAGTATGGCATTCTACTGGAACCAATCTCTTTCCATTTACTCAAAGAGTGTAGAATTCAACGGGAACCAATCCCTTCTGATTTACTGCAGGAGTGTAGAATTGTACTGGAACCAATCTCATCCCTTTTACACTTAGAGTATAGAATTCTACTGGAACCAATCTCATCTTTTTTACTCTGAGAGTGTAGTATTCCACTGTAACTAATCCCTTCTCCTTTACTCTGGGAGTATAGAATTCTACTGGAACCAATCTCATCCATTTTTCTCTGAGTTTACAGAAATCTACTGGAAGCAATCCTCTCTCATTTATTCCGCGATAATAGAATTCCGCTGGATCCATTCCCTTCTCGGTTACTCCAGGATTATAGAATTCTACTGGAACCAATCCCGTCCCATTTTCGGTGTGATTATAGAATTCCACTGGAAGAAATCCTCTCTCATTCTGAGATTATAGAATTACGCTGGAACCATTCCCTTCTCAGTTACTCCGGGAGTATAGAATTCTACCAGAACCAATCCCTTCTCAGTCACTCCGAGAGTATAGAATTCTACCAGAACCAATCCCTTCTCAGTCACTCCGGGTGTATAGCATTCTACCAGCACCAATCCCTTCTCAGTCTCTCCGGGTGTATAGAATTCAACTGGAACCAATAATTTCTCCTTTACACTGAGAGTATAGAATTCTACTGGAAACAATTTCATCCCTTTTACACTGAGAGTATAGAATTCTACTGGAACCAATCTCATCCCATTTTCTCTGAGAGTATAGAATTCCCCTGGAACCAATTTCATCGCATTTACTCTGAGAGTATAGAATTCCCCTGGAACCAAACACACTCTATTTATTCTGAGAGTATAGAATTTTACTGGAACCATCTCATCCCATTTACTCTGGGAGTACAGAATTCTACTGGAACCAATCGTGTCCCATTTTCGCTGAGATTATAGAATTCTACTGGAAGCAATCCTCTCTCATTTATTCCGAGAGTATAGAATTCTGCTGGAAACATTCCCTTCTCAGTTACTCCGAGAGTATTGGACTCTACCAGAACCAATCCCTTCTCAGTCACACTGGGTGTATAGATTTCTACCAGAACCAATCCCTTCTCAGTCACTCCGCGTGTATAGAATTCAACTGGAACCAATCCTTTCTCATTTACTCTGAGAGTATAGAATTCCACTGGGACCAATCTCATTCCATTTACACTGGAGAATAGAATTCTACTGGAACCAAAGTCATCCCATTTACTCTGAGTGTATAGAATACCCCTGGAACCAATCTCATTCTATTTACTCTGAGATTATAGAATTCCACTAGACCCATTCTTATCCCATTTATTCTGAGAGTATAGAATTCCACTGGAACCAATCTCATTCTATTTACTCTGAAAGTATAGAATTCCACTAGAGCCATTCTTATCCTATTTACTCTGAGACTATAGAATTCCACTGGAACCAATCTCATTCTGTTTACTCTGAGAGTATAGCTTTTTACTAGAACCAATCTCGTTTCATTTTCTATGAGTTTATAGAATTCTGCTGGAACCAATCTCTTCTCCTTTAATCCGTGAGTGTAGAATTCCTTTAGAACCATTCTCATCCCATTTACTCTGAGAGTACAGAATTCTACTGGAACCAATCTCATCCCATTTACTCTGAGAGTATAGAGTTCTACTGGAACCAATCTCATCCCATTTACTCTGAGAGTATAGAATTCTACTGGAACCAATCTCATCCCATTTACTCTGAGAGTACAGAATTCTACTGGAACCAATCTCATCCCACTTACTCTGAGAGTATAGAATTCCACTGGAACCAATCTGTTCCCAATACACTGAGAGTATAGATTTCCACTGCACCCAATCACATCCCATTTACTCTGAGTGTACAGAATTCTAGTTGAACCAATCTCATCCCAATTACTCTGAGAGTATAAAATTCCACTGGACCCAATCTCATCCCATTTACTCTGAGAGCATAGAAATCCACTGGAACCAAATTTGTCCCATTTAATCTGACAGTATAGAATTCCACCGGAACCAATCTCCTCCTATTTACTATGAGAGTATATACTTTCACTGGAACCAATCTCATCCCATTTACTCTGAGAGTATGGCATTCTACTGGAACCAATCTCTTTCCATTTACTCAGAGAGTGTAGAATTCAACGGGAACCAATCCCTTCTGATTTACTGCAGGAGTGTAGAATTGTACTGGAACCAATCTCATCCCTTTTACACTTAGAGGATAGAATTCTACTGGAACAAATCTCATCTTTTTTACTCTGAGATTGTAGTATTCCACTGTAACTAATCCCTTCTCCTTTACTCTGGGAGTATAGAATTCTACTGGAACCCATCTCATCCATTTTTCTCTGAGTTTACAGAAATGTACTGGAAGCAATCCTCTCTCATTTATTCCGCGATAATAGAATTCCGTTGGATCCATTCCCTTCTCGGTTACTCCAGGATTATAGAATTCTACTGGAACCAATCCCGTCCCATTTTCGGTGTGATTATAGAATTCCACTGGAAGAAATCCTCTCTCATTCTGAGATTATAGAATTACGCTGGAACCATTCCCTTCTCAGTTACTCCGGGAGTATAGAATTCTACCAGAACCAATCCCTTCTCAGTCACTCCGAGAGTATAGAATTCTACCAGAACCAATCCCTTCTCAGTCACTCCGGGTGTATAGCATTCTACCAGCACCAATCCCTTCTCAGTCTCTCCGGGTGTATAGAATTCAACTGGAACCAATAATTTCTCCTTTACACTGAGAGTATAGAATTCTACTGGAAACAATTTCATCCCTTTTACACTGAGAGTATAGAATTCTACTGGAACCAATCTCATCCCATTTTCTCTGAGAGTATAGAATTCCCCTGGAACCAATTTCATCGCATTTACTCTGAGAGTATAGAATTCCCCTGGAACCAAACACACTCTATTTATTCTGAGAGTATAGAATTTTACTGGAACCATCTCATCCCATTTACTCTGGGAGTACAGAATTCTACTGGAACCAATCGTGTCCCATTTTCGCTGAGATTATAGAATTCTACTGGAAGCAATCCTCTCTCATTTATTCCGAGAGTATAGAATTCTGCTGGAAACATTCCCTTCTCAGTTACTCCGAGAGTATTGGACTCTACCAGAACCAATCCCTTCTCAGTCACACTGGGTGTATAGATTTCTACCAGAACCAATCCCTTCTCAGTCACTCCGCGTGTATAGAATTCAACTGGAACCAATCCTTTCTCATTTACACTGAGAGTATAGAATTCCACTGGGACCAATCTCATTCCATTTACACTGGAGAATAGAATTCTACTGGAACCAAACTCATCCCATTTACTCTGAGTGTATAGAATACCCCTGGAACCAATCTCATTCTATTTACTCTGAGATTATAGAATTCCACTAGACCCATTCTTATCCCATTTATTCTGAGAGTATAGAATTCCACTGGAACCAATCTCATTCTATTTACTCTGAAAGTATAGAATTCCACTAGAGCCATTCTTATCCTATTTACTCTGAGACTATAGAATTCCACTGGAACCAATCTCATTCTGTTTACTCTGAGAGTATAGCTTTTTACTAGAACCAATCTCGTTTCATTTTCTATGAGTTTATAGAATTCTGCTGGAACCAATCTCTTCTCCTTTAATCCGTGAGTGTAGAATTCCTTTAGAACCATTCTCATCCCATTTACTCTGAGAGTACAGAATTCTACTGGAACCAATCTCATCCCATTTACTCTGAGAGTATAGAGTTCTACTGGAACCAATTTCATCCCATTTACTCTGAGAGTATAGAATTCTACTGGAACCAATCTCATCCCATTTACTCTGAGAGTACAGAATTCTACTGGAACCAATCTCATCCCACTTACTCTGAGAGTATAGAATTCCACTGGAACCAATCTGTTCCCAATACACTGAGAGTATAGATTTCCACTGCACCCAATCACATCCCATTTACTCTGAGTGTACAGAATTCTAGTTGAACCAATCTCATCCCAATTACTCTGAGAGTATAAAATTCCACTGGACCCAATCTCATCCCATTTACTCTGAGAGCATAGAAATCCACTGGAACCAAATTTGTCCCATTTAATCTGACAGTATAGAATTCCACCGGAACCAATCTCCTCCTATTTACTATGAGAGTATATACTTTCACTGGAACCAATCTCATCCCATTTACTCTGAGAGTATGGCATTCTACTGGAACCAATCTCTTTCCATTTACTCAGAGAGTGTAGAATTCAACGGGAACCAATCCCTTCTGATTTACTGCAGGAGTGTAGAATTGTACTGGAACCAATCTCATCCCTTTTACACTTAGAGGATAGAATTCTACTGGAACAAATCTCATCTTTTTTACTCTGAGATTGTAGTATTCCACTGTAACTAATCCCTTCTCCTTTACTCTGGGAGTATAGAATTCTACTGGAACCCATCTCATCCATTTTTCTCTGAGTTTACAGAAATGTACTGGAAGCAATCCTCTCTCATTTATTCCGCGATAATAGAATTCCGTTGGATCCATTCCCTTCTCGGTTACTCCAGGATTATAGAATTCTACTGGAACCAATCCCGTCCCATTTTCGGTGTGATTATAGAATTCCACTGGAAGAAATCCTCTCTCATTCTGAGATTATAGAATTACGCTGGAACCATTCCCTTCTCAGTTACTCCGGGAGTATAGAATTCTACCAGAACCAATCCCTTCTCAGTCACTCCGAGAGTATAGAATTCTACCAGAACCAATCCCTTCTCAGTCACTCCGGGTGTATAGCATTCTACCAGCACCAATCCCTTCTCAGTCACTCCGGGTGTATAGAATTCAACTGGAACCAATAATTTCTCCTTTACACTGAGAGTATAGAATTCTACTGGAAACAATTTCATCCCTTTTACACTGAGAGTATAGAATTCTACTGGAACCAATCTCATCCCATTTTCTCTGAGAGTATAGAATTCCCCTGGAACCAATTTCATCGCATTTACTCTGAGAGTATAGAATTCCCCTGGAACCAATTTCATTGCATTTACTCTGAGAGTATAGAATTCCCCTGGAACCAAACACACTCCATTTATTCTGAGAGTATATAATTTTACTGGAACCATCTCATCCCATTAACTCTGGGAGTACAGAATTCTACTGGAACCAATCGTGTCCCATTTTCGCTGAGATTATAGAATTCTACTGGAAGCAATCCTCTCTCATTTATTGCGAGAGTATAGAATTCTGCTGGAAACATTCCCTTCTCAGTTACTCTGAGAGTATTGGACTCTACCAGAACCAATCCCTTCTCAGTCACACTGGGTGTATAGATTTCTACCAGAACCAATCCCTTCTCAGTCATTCCGCGTGTATAGAATTCAACTGGAACCAATCCTTTCTCATTTACACTGAGAGTATAGAATTCCACTGGGACCAATCTCATTCCATTTACACTGGAGAATAGAATTCTACTGGAACCAAACTCATCCCATTTACTCTGAGTGTATAGAATACCCCTGGAACCAATCTCATTCTATTTACTCTGAGATTATAGAATTCCACTAGACCCATTCTTATCCCATTTATTCTGAGAGTATAGAATTCCACTGGAACCAATCTCATTCTATTTACTCTGAAAGTATAGAATTCCACTAGAGCCATTCTTATCCTATTTACTCTGAGACTATAGAATTCCACTGGAACCAATCTCATTCTGTTTACTCTGAGAGTATAGCTTTTTACTAGAACCAATCTCGTTTCATTTTCTATGAGTTTATAGAATTCTGCTGGAACCAATCTCTTCTCCTTTAATCCGTGAGTGTAGAATTCCTTTAGAACCAATCTCATCCCATTTACTCTGAGAGTACAGAATTCTACTGGAACCAATCTCATCCCATTTACTCTGAGAGTATAGAGTTCTACTGGAACCAATCTCATCCCATTTACTCTGAGAGTATAGAATCCTACTGGAACCAATCTCATCCCATTTACTCTGAGAGTACAGAATTCTACTGGAACCAATCTCATCCCACTTACTCTGAGAGTATAGAATTCCACTGGAACCAATCTGATCCCAATACACTGAGAGTATAGATTTCCACTGCACCCAATCACATCCCATTTGCTCTGAGTGTACAGAATTCTAGTTGAACCAATCTCATCCCAATTACTCTGAGAGTATAAAATTCCACTGGACCCAATCTCATCCCATTTACTCTGAGAGCATAGAAATCCACTGGAACCAAATTTGTCCCATTTAATCTGACAGTATAGAATTCCACCGGAACCAATCTCCTCCTATTTACTATGAGAGTATATACTTTCACTGGAACCAATCTCATCCCATTTACTCTGAGAGTATGGCATTCTACTGGAACCAATCTCTTTCCATTTACTCAAAGAGTGTAGAATTCAACGGGAACCAATCCCTTCTGATTTACTGCAGGAGTGTAGAATTGTACTGGAACCAATCTCATCCCTTTTACACTTAGAGTATAGAATTCTACTGGAACCAATCTCATCTTTTTTACTCTGAGAGTGTAGTATTCCACTGTAACTAATCCCTTCTCCTTTACTCTGGGAGTATAGAATTCTACTGGAACCAATCTCATCCATTTTTCTCTGAGTTTACAGAAATCTACTGGAAGCAATCCTCTCTCATTTATTCCGCGATAATAGAATTCCGCTGGATCCATTCCCTTCTCGGTTACTCCAGGATTATAGAATTCTACTGGAACCAATCCCGTCCCATTTTCGGTGTGATTATAGAATTCCACTGGAAGAAATCCTCTCTCATTCTGAGATTATAGAATTACGCTGGAACCATTCCCTTCTCAGTTACTCCGGGAGTATAGAATTCTACCAGAACCAATCCCTTCTCAGTCACTCCGAGAGTATAGAATTCTACCAGAACCAATCCCTTCTCAGTCACTCCGGGTGTATAGCATTCTACCAGCACCAATCCCTTCTCAGTCTCTCCGGGTGTATAGAATTCAACTGGAACCAATAATTTCTCCTTTACACTGAGAGTATAGAATTCTACTGGAAACAATTTCATCCCTTTTACACTGAGAGTATAGAATTCTACTGGAACCAATCTCATCCCATTTTCTCTGAGAGTATAGAATTCCCCTGGAACCAATTTCATCGCATTTACTCTGAGAGTATAGAATTCCCCTGGAACCAATTTCATTGCATTTACTCTGAGAGTATAGAATTCCCCTGGAACCAAACACACTCCATTTATTCTGAGAGTATATAATTTTACTGGAACCATCTCATCCCATTAACTCTGGGAGTACAGAATTCTACTGGAACCAATCGTGTCCCATTTTCGCTGAGATTATAGAATTCTACTGGAAGCAATCCTCTCTCATTTATTGCGAGAGTATAGAATTCTGCTGGAAACATTCCCTTCTCAGTTACTCTGAGAGTATTGGACTCTACCAGAACCAATCCCTTCTCAGTCACACTGGGTGTATAGATTTCTACCAGAACCAATCCCTTCTCAGTCATTCCGCGTGTATAGAATTCAACTGGAACCAATCCTTTCTCATTTACACTGAGAGTATAGAATTCCACTGGGACCAATCTCATTCCATTTACACTGGAGAATAGAATTCTACTGGAAACAAACTCATCCCATTTACTCTGAGTGTATAGAATACCCCTGGAACCAATCTCATTCTATTTACTCTGAGATTATAGAATTCCACTAGACCCATTCTTATCCCATTTATTCTGAGAGTATAGAATTCCACTGGAACCAATCTCATTCTATTTACTCTGAAAGTATAGAATTCCACTAGAGCCATTCTTATCCTATTTACTCTGAGACTATAGAATTCCACTGGAACCAATCTCATTCTGTTTACTCTGAGAGTATAGCTTTTTACTAGAACCAATCTCGTTTCATTTTCTATGAGTTTATAGAATTCTGCTGGAACCAATCTCTTCTCCTTTAATCCGTGAGTGTAGAATTCCTTTAGAACCATTCTCATCCCATTTACTCTGAGAGTACAGAATTCTACTGGAACCAATCTCATCCCATTTACTCTGAGAGTATAGAGTTCTACTGGAACCAATCTCATCCCATTTACTCTGAGAGTATAGAATCCTACTGGAACCAATCTCATCCCATTTACTCTGAGAGTACAGAATTCTACTGGAACCAATCTCATCCCACTTACTCTGAGAGTATAGAATTCCACTGGAACCAATCTGATCCCAATACACTGAGAGTATAGATTTCCACTGCACCCAATCACATCCCATTTGCTCTGAGTGTACAGAATTCTAGTTGAACCAATCTCATCCCAATTACTCTGAGAGTATAAAATTCCACTGGACCCAATCTCATCCCATTTACTCTGAGAGCATAGAAATCCACTGGAACCAAATTTGTCCCATTTAATCTGACAGTATAGAATTCCACCGGAACCAATCTCCTCCTATTTACTATGAGAGTATATACTTTCACTGGAACCAATCTCATCCCATTTACTCTGAGAGTATGGCATTCTACTGGAACCAATCTCTTTCCATTTACTCAAAGAGTGTAGAATTCAACGGGAACCAATCCCTTCTGATTTACTGCAGGAGTGTAGAATTGTACTGGAACCAATCTCATCCCTTTTACACTTAGAGTATAGAATTCTACTGGAACCAATCTCATCTTTTTTACTCTGAGAGTGTAGTATTCCACTGTAACTAATCCCTTCTCCTTTACTCTGGGAGTATAGAATTCTACTGGAACCAATCTCATCCATTTTTCTCTGAGTTTACAGAAATCTACTGGAAGCAATCCTCTCTCATTTATTCCGCGATAATAGAATTCCGCTGGATCCATTCCCTTCTCGGTTACTCCAGGATTATAGAATTCTACTGGAACCAATCCCGTCCCATTTTCGGTGTGATTATAGAATTCCACTGGAAGAAATCCTCTCTCATTCTGAGATTATAGAATTACGCTGGAACCATTCCCTTCTCAGTTACTCCGGGAGTATAGAATTCTACCAGAACCAATCCCTTCTCAGTCACTCCGAGAGTATAGAATTCTACCAGAACCAATCCCTTCTCAGTCACTCCGGGTGTATAGCATTCTACCAGCACCAATCCCTTCTCAGTCTCTCCGGGTGTATAGAATTCAACTGGAACCAATAATTTCTCCTTTACACTGAGAGTATAGAATTCTACTGGAAACAATTTCATCCCTTTTACACTGAGAGTATAGAATTCTACTGGAACCAATCTCATCCCATTTTCTCTGAGAGTATAGAATTCCCCTGGAACCAATTTCATCGCATTTACTCTGAGAGTATAGAATTCCCCTGGAACCAAACACACTCTATTTATTCTGAGAGTATAGAATTTTACTGGAACCATCTCATCCCATTTACTCTGGGAGTACAGAATTCTACTGGAACCAATCGTGTCCCATTTTCGCTGAGATTATAGAATTCTACTGGAAGCAATCCTCTCTCATTTATTCCGAGAGTATAGAATTCTGCTGGAAACATTCCCTTCTCAGTTACTCCGAGAGTATTGGACTCTACCAGAACCAATCCCTTCTCAGTCACACTGGGTGTATAGATTTCTACCAGAACCAATCCCTTCTCAGTCACTCCGCGTGTATAGAATTCAACTGGAACCAATCCTTTCTCATTTACACTGAGAGTATAGAATTCCACTGGGACCAATCTCATTCCATTTACACTGGAGAATAGAATTCTACTGGAACCAAACTCATCCCATTTACTCTGAGTGTATAGAATACCCCTGGAACCAATCTCATTCTATTTACTCTGAGATTATAGAATTCCACTAGACCCATTCTTATCCCATTTATTCTGAGAGTATAGAATTCCACTGGAACCAATCTCATTCTATTTACTCTGAAAGTATAGAATTCCACTAGAGCCATTCTTATCCTATTTACTCTGAGACTATAGAATTCCACTGGAACCAATCTCATTCTGTTTACTCTGAGAGTATAGCTTTTTACTAGAACCAATCTCGTTTCATTTTCTATGAGTTTATAGAATTCTGCTGGAACCAATCTCTTCTCCTTTAATCCGTGAGTGTAGAATTCCTTTAGAACCATTCTCATCCCATTTACTCTGAGAGTACAGAATTCTCCTGGAACCAATCTCATCCCATTTACTCTGAGAGTATAGAGTTCTACTGGAACCAATCTCATCCCATTTACTCTGAGAGTATAGAATTCTACTGGAACCAATCTCATCCCATTTACTCTGAGAGTACAGAATTCTACTGGAACCAATCTCATCCCACTTACTCTGAGAGTATAGAATTCCACTGGAACCAATCTGTTCCCAATACACTGAGAGTATAGATTTCCACTGCACCCAATCACATCCCATTTACTCTGAGTGTACAGAATTCTAGTTGAACCAATCTCATCCCAATTACTCTGAGAGTATAAAATTCCACTGGACCCAATCTCATCCCATTTACTCTGAGAGCATAGAAATCCACTGGAACCAAATTTGTCCCATTTAATCTGACAGTATAGAATTCCACCGGAACCAATCTCCTCCTATTTACTATGAGAGTATATACTTTCACTGGAACCAATCTCATCCCATTTACTCTGAGAGTATGGCATTCTACTGGAACCAATCTCTTTCCATTTACTCAGAGAGTGTAGAATTCAACGGGAACCAATCCCTTCTGATTTACTGCAGGAGTGTAGAATTGTACTGGAACCAATCTCATCCCTTTTACACTTAGAGGATAGAATTCTACTGGAACAAATCTCATCTTTTTTACTCTGAGATTGTAGTATTCCACTGTAACTAATCCCTTCTCCTTTACTCTGGGAGTATAGAATTCTACTGGAACCCATCTCATCCATTTTTCTCTGAGTTTACAGAAATCTACTGGAAGCAATCCTCTCTCATTTATTCCGCGATAATAGAATTCCGTTGGATCCATTCCCTTCTCGGATACTCCAGGATTATAGAATTCTACTGAAACCAATCCCGTCCCATTTTCGGTGTGATTATAGAATTCCACTGGAAGAAATCCTCTCTCATTCTGAGATTATAGAATTCCGCTGGATCCGTTCCCTTCTCGGTTACTCCAGGATTATAGAATTCTACTGGAACCAATCCCGTCCCATTTTCGGTGTGATTATAGAATTCCACTGGAAGAAATCCTCTCTCATTCTGAGATTATAGAATTCCGCTGGATCCATTCCCTTCTCGGTTACTCCAGGATTATAGAATTCTACTGGAACCAATCCCGTCCCATTTTCGGTGTGATTATAGAATTCCACTGGAAGAAATCCTCTCTCATTCTGAGATTATAGAATTCCGCTGGATCCATTCCTTTCTCGGTTACTCCAGGATTATAGAATTCTACTGGAACCAATCCCGTCCCATTTTCGGTGTGATTATAGAATTCCACTGGAAGAATTCCTCTCACATTCTGAGATTATAGAATTCCGCTGGACCCATTCCCTTCTCAGTTACTCCGGGAGTATAGAATTCTACCAGAACCAATCCATTCTCAGTCACTCCGAGAGTATAGAATTCTACCAGAACCAATCCCTTCTCAGTCACTCCGGGTGTATAGCATTCTACCAGCACCAATCCCTTCTCAGTCACTCCGGGTGTATAGAATTCAACTGGAACCAATAATTTCTCCTTTACACTGAGAGTATAGAATTCTACTGGAACCAATCCCGTCCCATTTTCGGTGTGATTATAGAATTCCACTGGAAGAAATCCTCTCTCATTCTGAGATTATAGAATTCCGCTGGAACCATTCCCTTCTCAGTTACTCCGGGAGTATAGAATTCTACCAGAACCAATCCCTTCTCAGTCACTCCGAGAGTATAGAATTCTACCAGAACCAATCCCTTCTCAGTCACTCCGGGTGTATAGCATTCTACGAGCACCAATCCCTTCTCAGTCACTCCGGGTGTATAGAATTCAACTGGAACCAATAATTTCTCCTTTACACTGAGAGTATAGAATTCTACTGGAAACAATTTCATCCCTTTTACATTGAGAGTATAGAATTCTACTGGAACCAATCTCATCCCATTTTCTCTGAGAGTATAGAATTCCCCTGGAACCAATTTCATCGCATTTACTCTGAGAGTATAGAATTCCCCTGGAACCAAACACACTCTATTTATTCTGAGAGTATAGAATTTTACTGGAACCATCTCATCCCATTTACTCTGGGAGTACAGAATTCTACTGGAACCAATCGTGTCCCATTTTCGCTGAGATTATAGAATTCTACTGGAAGCAATCCTCTCTCATTTATTCCGAGAGTATAGAATTCTGCTGGAAACATTCCCTTCTCAGTTACTCCAAGAGTATTGTACTCTACCAGAACCAATCCCTTCTCAGTCACACTGGGTGTATAGATTTCTACCAGAACCAATCCCTTCTCAGTCACTCCGCGTGTATAGAATTCAACTGGAACCAATCCTTTCTCATTTACACTGAGAGTATAGAATTCCACTGGGACCAATCTCATTCCATTTACACTGGAGAATAGAATTCTACTGGAACCAAACTCATCCCATTTACTCTGAGTGTATAGAATACCCCTGGAACCAATCTCATTCTATTTACTCTGAGATTATAGAATTCCACTCGACCCATTCTTATCCCATTTATTCTGAGAGTATAGAATTCCACTGGAACCAATCTCATTCTATTTACTCTGAAAGTATAGAATTCCACTAGAGCCATTCTTATCCTATTTACTCTGAGACTATAGAATTCCACTGGAACCAATCTCATTCTGTTTACTCTGAGAGTATAGCTTTTTACTAGAACCAATCTCGTTTCATTTTCTATGAGTTTATAGAATTCTGCTGGAACCAATCTCTTCTCCTTTAATCCGTGAGTGTAGAATTCCTTTAGAACCATTCTCATCCCATTTACTCTGAGAGTACAGAATTCTACTGGAACCAATCTCATCCCATTTACTCTGAGAGTATAGAGTTCTACTGGAACCAATTTCATCCCATTTACTCTGAGAGTATAGAATTCTACTGGAACCAATCTCATCCCATTTACTCTGAGAGTACAGAATTCTACTGGAACCAATCTCATCCCACTTACTCTGAGAGTATAGAATTCCACTGGAACCAATCTGTTCCCAATACACTGAGAGTATAGATTTCCACTGCACCCAATCACATCCCATTTACTCTGAGTGTACAGAATTCTAGTTGAACCAATCTCATCCCAATTACTCTGAGAGTATAAAATTCCACTGGACCCAATCTCATCCCATTTACTCTGAGAGCATAGAAATCCACTGGAACCAAATTTGTCCCATTTAATCTGACAGTATAGAATTCCACCGGAACCAATCTCCTCCTATTTACTATGAGAGTATATACTTTCACTGGAACCAATCTCATCCCATTTACTCTGAGAGTATGGCATTTTACTGGAACCAATCTCTTTCCATTTACTCAGAGAGTGTAGAATTCAACGGGAACCAATCCCTTCTGATTTACTGCAGGAGTGTAGAATTGTACTGGAACCAATCTCATCCCTTTTACACTTAGAGTATAGAATTCTACTGGAACAAATCTCATCTTTTTTACTCTGAGATTGTAGTATTCCACTGTAACTAATCCCTTCTCCTTTACTCTGGGAGTATAGAATTCTACTGGAACCCATCTCATCCATTTTTCTCTGAGTTTACAGAAATCTACTGGAAGCAATCCTCTCTCATTTATTCCGCGATAATAGAATTCCGTTGGATCCATTCCCTTCTCGGTTACTCCAGGATTATAGAATTCTACTGGAACCAATCCCGTCCCATTTTCGGTGTGATTATAGAATTCCACTGGAAGAAATCCTCTCTCATTCTGAGATTATAGAATTCCGCTGGATCCATTCCCTTCTCGGTTACTCCGGGATTATAGAATTCTACTGGAACCAATCCCGTCCCATTTTCGGTGTGATTATAGAATTCCACTGGAAGAAATCCTCTCTCATTCTGAGATTATAGAATTCCGCTGGATCCATTCCCTTCTCGGTTACTCCAGGATTATAGAATTCTACTGGAACCAATCCCGTCCCATTTTCGGTGTGATTATAGAATTCCACTGGAAGAAATCCTCTCTCATTCTGAGATTATAGAATTCCGCTGGATCCATTCCCTTCTCGGTTACTCCAGGATTATAGAATTCTACTGGAACCAATCCCGTCCCATTTTCGGTGTGATTATAGAATTCCACTGGAAGAAATCCTCTCACATTCTGAGATTATAGAATTCCGCTGGAACCATTCCCTTCTCAGTTACTCCGGGAGTATAGAATTCTACCAGAACCAATCCCTTCTCAGTCACTCCGAGAGTATAGAATTCTACCAGAACCAATCCCTTCTCAGTCACTCCGGGTGTATAGCATTCTACCAGCACCAATCCCTTCTCAGTCTCTCCGGGTGTATAGAATGCAACTGGAACCAATAATTTCTCCTTTACACTGAGTGTATAGAATTCTACTGGAAACAATTTCATCCCTTTTACACTGAGAGTATAGAATTCTACTGGAACCAATCTCATCCCATTTTCTCTGAGAGTATAGAATTCCCCTGGAACCAATTTCATCGCATTTACTCTGAGAGTATAGAATTCCCCTGGAACCAATTTCATCGCATTTACTCTGAGAGTATAGAATTCCCCTGGAACCAATTTCATCGCATTTACTCTGAGAGTATAGAATTCCCCTGGAACCAAACACAGTCTATTTATTCTGAGAGTATAGAATTTTACTGGAACCAATCTCATCCATTTTTCTCTGAGTTTACAGAAATCTACTGGAAGCAATCCTCTCTCATTTATTCCGCTATAATAGAATTCCGCTGGATCCATTCCCTTCTCGGTTACTCCAGGATTATAGAATTCTACTGGAACCAATCCCGTCCCATTTTCGGTGTGATTATAGAATTCCACTGGAAGAAATCCTCTCTCATTCTGAGATTATAGAATTACGCTGGAACCATTCCCTTCTCAGTTACTCCGGGAGTATAGAATTCTACCAGAACCAATCCCTTCTCAGTCACTCCGAGAGTATAGAATTCTACCAGAACCAATCCCTTCTCAGTCACTCCGGGTGTATAGCATTCTACCAGCACCAATCCCTTCTCAGTCACTTCGGGTGTATAGAATTCAACTGGAACCAATAATTTCTCCTTTACACTGAGAGTATAGAATTCTACTGGAAACAATTTCATCCCTTTTACACTGAGAGTATAGAATTCTACTGGAACCAATCTCATCCCATTTTCTCTGAGAGTATAGAATTCCCCTGGAACCAATTTCATCGCATTTACTCTGAGAGTATAGAATTCCCCTGGAACCAAACACACTCTATTTATTCTGAGAGTATAGAATTTTACTGGAACCATCTCATCCCATTTACTCTGGGAGTACAGAATTCTACTGGAACCAATCGTGTCCCATTTTCGCTGAGATTATAGAATTCTACTGGAAGCAATCCTCTCTCATTTATTCCGAGAGTATAGAATTCTGCTGGAAACATTCCCTTCTCAGTTACTCCGAGAGTATTGGACTCTACCAGAACCAATCCCTTCTCAGTCACACTGGGTGTATAGATTTCTACCAGAACCAATCCCTTCTCAGTCACTCCGCGTGTATAGAATTCAACTGGAACCAATCCTTTCTCATTTACACTGAGAGTATAGAATTCCACTGGGACCAATCTCATTCCATTTACGCTGGAGAATAGAATTCTACTGGAACCAAAGTCATCCCATTTACTCTGAGTGTATAGAATACCCCTGGAACCAATCTCATTCTATTTACTCTGAGATTATAGAATTCCACTAGACCCATTCTTATCCCATTTATTCTGAGAGTATAGAATTCCACTGGAACCAATCTCATTCTATTTACTCTGAAAGTATAGAATTCCACTAGAGCCATTCTTATCCTATTTACTCTGAGACTATAGAATTCCACTGGAACCAATCTCATTCTGTTTACTCTGAGAGTATAGCTTTTTACTAGAACCAATCTCGTTTCATTTTCTATGAGTTTATAGAATTCTACTGGAACCAATCTCTTCTCCTTTAATCCGTGAGTGTAGAATTCCTTTAGAACCAATCTCATCCCATTTACTCTGAGAGTACAGAATTCTACTGGAACCAATCTCATCCCATTTACTCTGAGAGTATAGAATTCTACTGGAACCAATCTCATCCCATTTACTCTGAGAGTATAGAATTCTACTGGAACCAATCTCATCCCATTTACTCTGAGAGTACAGAATTCTACTGGAACCAATCTCATCCCACTTACTCTGAGAGTATAGAATTCCACTGGAACCAATCTGTTCCCAATACACTGAGAGTATAGATTTCCACTGCACCCAATCACATCCCATTTACTCTGAGTGTACAGAATTCTAGTTGAACCAATCTCATCCCAATTACTCTGAGAGTATAAAATTCCACTGGACCCAATCTCATCCCATTTACTCTGAGAGCATAGAAATCCACTGGAACCAAATTTGTCCCATTTAATCTGACAGTATAGAATTCCACCGGAACCAATCTCCTCCTATTTACTATGAGAGTATATACTTTCACTGGAACCAATCTCATCCCATTTACTCTGAGAGTATGGCATTCTACTGGAACCAATCTCTTTCCATTTACTCAGAGAGTGTAGAATTCAACGGGAACCAATCCCTTCTGATTTACTGCAGGAGTGTAGAATTGTACTGGAACCAATCTCATCCCTTTTACACTTAGAGTATAGAATTCTACTGGAACAAATCTCATCTTTTTTACTCTGAGATTGTAGTATTCCACTGTAACTAATCCCTTCTCCTTTACTCTGGGAGTATAGAATTCTACTGGAACCCATCTCATCCATTTTTCTCTGAGTTTACAGAAATCTACTGGAAGCAATCCTCTCTCATTTATTCCGCGATAATAGAATTCCGTTGGATCCATTCCCTTCTCGGTTACTCCATGATTATAGAATTCTACTGGAATCAATCCCGTCCCATTTTCGGTGTGATTATAGAATTCCACTGGAAGAAATCCTCTCTCATTCTGAGATTATAGAATTACGCTGGAACCATTCCCTTCTCAGTTACTCCGGGAGTATAGAATTCTACCAGAACCAATCCCTTCTCAGTCACTCCGAGAGTATAGAATTCTACCAGAACCAATCCCTTCTCAGTCACTCCGGGTGTATAGCATTCTACCAGCACCAATCCCTTCTCAGTCACTCCGGGTGTATAGAATTCAACTGGAACCAATAATTTCTCCTTTACACTGAGAGTATAGAATTCTACTGGAAACAATTTCATCCCTTTTACACTGAGAGTATAGAATTCTACTGGAACCAATCTCATCCCATTTTCTCTGAGAGTATAGAATTCCCCTGGAACCAATTTCATCGCATTTACTCTGAGAGTATAGAATTCCCCTGGAACCAATTTCATTGCATTTACTCTGAGAGTATAGAATTCCCCTGGAACCAAACACACTCTATTTATTCTGAGAGTATATAATTTTACTGGAACCATCTCATCCCATTTACTCTGGGAGTACAGAATTCTACTGGAACCAATCGTGTCCCATTTTCGCTGAGATTATAGAATTCTACTGGAAGCAATCCTCTCTCATTTATTGCGAGAGTATAGAATTCTGCTGGAAACATTCCCTTCTCAGTTACTCTGAGAGTATTGGACTCTACCAGAACCAATCCCTTCTCAGTCACACTGGGTGTATAGATTTCTACCAGAACCAATCCCTTCTCAGTCATTCCGCGTGTATAGAATTCAACTGGAACCAATCCTTTCTCATTTACACTGAGAGTATAGAATTCCACTGGGACCAATCTCATTCCATTTACACTGGAGAATAGAATTCTACTGGAACCAAACTCATCCCATTTACTCTGAGTGTATAGAATACCCCTGGAACCAATCTCATTCTATTTACTCTGAGATTATAGAATTCCACTAGACCCATTCTTATCCCATTTATTCTGAGAGTATAGAATTCCACTGGAACCAATCTCATTCTATTTACTCTGAAAGTATAGAATTCCACTAGAGCCATTCTTATCCTATTTACTCTGAGACTATAGAATTCCACTGGAACCAATCTCATTCTGTTTACTCTGAGAATATAGCTTTTTACTAGAACCAATCTCGTTTCATTTTCTATGAGTTTATAGAATTCTGCTGGAACCAATCTCTTCTCCTTTAATCCGTGAGTGTAGAATTCCTTTAGAACCAATCTCATCCCATTTACTCTGAGAGTACAGAATTCTACTGGAACCAATCTCATCCCATTTACTCTGAGAGTATAGAGTTCTACTGGAACCAATCTCATCCCATTTACTCTGAGAGTATAGAATCCTACTGGAACCAATCTCATCCCATTTACTCTGAGAGTACAGAATTCTACTGGAACCAATCTCATCCCACTTACTCTGAGAGTATAGAATTCCACTGGAACCAATCTGATCCCAATACACTGAGAGTATAGATTTCCACTGCACCCAATCACATCCCATTTGCTCTGAGAGTACAGAATTCTAGTTGAACCAATCTCATCCCAATTACTCTGAGAGTATAAAATTCCACTGGACCCAATCTCATCCCATTTACTCTGAGAGCATAGAAATCCACTGGAACCAAATTTGTCCCATTTAATCTGACAGTATAGAATTCCACCGGAACCAATCTCCTCCTATTTACTATGAGAGTATATACTTTCACTGGAACCAATCTCATCCCATTTACTCTGAAAGTATGGCATTCTACTGGAACCAATCTCTTTCCATTTACTCAAAGAGTGTAGAATTCAACGGGAACCAATCCCTTCTGATTTACTGCAGGAGTGTAGAATTGTACTGGAACCAATCTCATCCCTTTTACACTTAGAGTATAGAATTCTACTGGAACCAATCTCATCTTTTTTACTCTGAGAGTGTAGTATTCCACTGTAACTAATCCCTTCTCCTTTACTCTGGGAGTATAGAATTCTACTGGAACCAATCTCATCCATTTTTCTCTGAGTTTACAGAAATCTACTGGAAGCAATCCTCTCTCATTTATTCCGCGATAATAGAATTCCGCTGGATCCATTCCCTTCTCGGTTACTCCAGGATTATAGAATTCTACTGGAACCAATCCCGTCCCATTTTCGGTGTGATTATAGAATTCCACTGGAAGAAATCCTCTCTCATTCTGAGATTATAGAATTACGCTGGAACCATTCCCTTCTCAGTTACTCCGGGAGTATAGAATTCTACCAGAACCAATCCCTTCTCAGTCACTCCGAGAGTATAGAATTCTACCAGAACCAATCCCTTCTCAGTCACTCCGGGTGTATAGCATTCTACCAGCACCAATCCCTTCTCAGTCTCTCCGGGTGTATAGAATTCAACTGGAACCAATAATTTCTCCTTTACACTGAGAGTATAGAATTCTACTGGAAACAATTTCATCCCTTTTACACTGAGAGTATAGAATTCTACTGGAACCAATCTCATCCCATTTTCTCTGAGAGTATAGAATTCCCCTGGAACCAATTTCATCGCATTTACTCTGAGAGTATAGAATTCCCCTGGAACCAAACACACTCTATTTATTCTGAGAGTATAGAATTTTACTGGAACCATCTCATCCCATTTACTCTGGGAGTACAGAATTCTACTGGAACCAATCGTGTCCCATTTTCGCTGAGATTATAGAATTCTACTGGAAGCAATCCTCTCTCATTTATTCCGAGAGTATAGAATTCTGCTGGAAACATTCCCTTCTCAGTTACTCCGAGAGTATTGGACTCTACCAGAACCAATCCCTTCTCAGTCACACTGGGTGTATAGATTTCTACCAGAACCAATCCCTTCTCAGTCACTCCGCGTGTATAGAATTCAACTGGAACCAATCCTTTCTCATTTACACTGAGAGTATAGAATTCCACTGGGACCAATCTCATTCCATTTACACTGGAGAATAGAATTCTACTGGAACCAAAGTCATCCCATTTACTCTGAGTGTATAGAATACCCCTGGAACCAATCTCATTCTATTTACTCTGAGATTATAGAATTCCACTAGACCCATTCTTATCCCATTTATTCTGAGAGTATAGAATTCCACTGGAACCAATCTCATTCTATTTACTCTGAAAGTATAGAATTCCACTAGAGCCATTCTTATCCTATTTACTCTGAGACTATAGAATTCCACTGGAACCAATCTCATTCTGTTTACTCTGAGAGTATAGCTTTTTACTAGAACCAATCTCGTTTCATTTTCTATGAGTTTATAGAATTCTGCTGGAACCAATCTCTTCTCCTTTAATCCGTGAGTGTAGAATTCCTTTAGAACCATTCTCATCCCATTTACTCTGAGAGTACAGAATTCTCCTGGAACCAATCTCATCCCATTTACTCTGAGAGTATAGAGTTCTACTGGAACCAATCTCATCCCATTTACTCTGAGAGTATAGAATTCTACTGGAACCAATCTCATCCCATTTACTCTGAGAGTACAGAATTCTACTGGAACCAATCTCATCCCACTTACTCTGAGAGTATAGAATTCCACTGGAACCAATCTGTTCCCAATACACTGAGAGTATAGATTTCCACTGCACCCAATCACATCCCATTTACTCTGAGTGTACAGAATTCTAGTTGAACCAATCTCATCCCAATTACTCTGAGAGTATAAAATTCCACTGGACCCAATCTCATCCCATTTACTCTGAGAGCATAGAAATCCACTGGAACCAAATTTGTCCCATTTAATCTGACAGTATAGAATTCCACCGGAACCAATCTCCTCCTATTTACTATGAGAGTATATACTTTCACTGGAACCAATCTCATCCCATTTACTCTGAGAGTATGGCATTCTACTGGAACCAATCTCTTTCCATTTACTCAGAGAGTGTAGAATTCAACGGGAACCAATCCCTTCTGATTTACTGCAGGAGTGTAGAATTGTACTGGAACCAATCTCATCCCTTTTACACTTAGAGGATAGAATTCTACTGGAACAAATCTCATCTTTTTTACTCTGAGATTGTAGTATTCCACTGTAACTAATCCCTTCTCCTTTACTCTGGGAGTATAGAATTCTACTGGAACCCATCTCATCCATTTTTCTCTGAGTTTACAGCAATCTACTGGAAGCAATCCTCTCTCATTTATTCCACGATAATAGAATTCCGTTGGATCCATTCCCTTCTCGGTTACTCCAGGATTATAGAATTCTACTGAAACCAATCCCGTCCCATTTTCGGTGTGATTATAGAATTCCACTGGAAGAAATCCTCTCTCATTCTGAGATTATAGAATTCCGCTGGATCCATTCCCTTCTCGGTTACTCCAGGATTATAGAATTCTACTGGAACCAATCCCGTCCCATTTTCGGTGTGATTATAGAATTCCACTGGAAGAAATCCTCTCTCATTCTGAGATTATAGAATTCCGCTGGATCCATTCCCTTCTCGGTTACTCCAGGATTATAGAATTCTACTGGAACCAATCCCGTCCCATTTTCGGTGTGATTATAGAATTCCACTGGAAGAAATCCTCTCTCATTCTGAGATTATAGAATTCCGCTGGAACCATTCCCTTCTCAGTTACTCCGGGAGTATAGAATTCTACCAGAACCAATCCCTTCTCAGTCACTCCGAGAGTATAGAATTCTACCAGAACCAATCCCTTCTCAGTCACTCCGGGTGTATAGCATTCTACCAGCACCAATCCCTTCTCCGTCACTCCGGGTGTATAGAATTCAACTGGAACCAATAATTTCTCCTTTACACTGAGAGTATAGAATTCTACTGGAAACAATTTCATCCCTTTTACACTGAGAGTATAGAATTCTACTGGAACCAATCTCATCCCATTTTCTCTGAGAGTATAGAATTCCCCTGGAACCAATTTCATCGCATTTACTCTGAGAGTATAGAATTCCCCTGGAACCAATTTCATCGCATTTACTCTGAGAGTATAGAATTCCCCTGGAACCAAACACAGTCTATTTATTCTGAGAGTATAGAATTTTACTGGAACCATCTCATCCCATTTACTCTGGGAGTACAGAATTCTACTGGAACCAATCGTGTCCCATTTTCGCTGAGATTATAGAATTCTACTGAAAGCAATCCTCTCTCATTTATTGCGAGAGTATAGAATTCTGCTGGAAACATTCCCTTCTCAGTTACTCCGAGAGTATTGGACTCTACCAGAACCAATCCCTGCTCAGTCACACTGGGTGTATAGATTTCTACCAGAACCAATCCCTTCTCAGTCACTCCGCGTGTATAGAATTCAACTGGAACCAATCCTTTCTCATTTACACTGAGAGTATAGAATTCCACTGGGACCAATCTCATTCCATTTACACTGGAGAATAGAATTCTACTGGAACCAAACTCATCCCATTTACTCTGAGTGTATAGAATACCCCTGGAACCAATCTCATTCTATTTACTCTGAGATTATAGAATTCCACTCGACCCATTCTTATCCCATTTATTCTGAGAGTATAGAATTCCACTGGAACCAATCTCATTCTATTTACTCTGAAAGTATAGAATTCCACTAGAGCCATTCTTATCCTATTTACTCTGAGACTATAGAATTCCACTGGAACCAATCTCATTCTGTTTACTCTGAGAGTATAGCTTTTTACTAGAACCAATCTCATTTCATTTTCTATGAGTTTATAGAATTCTGCTGGAACCAATCTCTTCTCCTTTAATCCGTGAGTGTAGAATTCCTTTAGAACCAATCTTATCCCATTTACTCTGAGAGTACAGAATTCTACTGGAACCAATCTCATCCCATTTACTCTGAGAGTATAGAGTTCTACTGGAACCAATCTCATCCCATTTACTCTGAGAGTATAGAATTCTACTGGAACCAATCTCATCCCATTTACTCTGAGAGTACAGAATTCTACTGGAACCAATCTCATCCCACTTACTCTGAGAGTATAGAATTCCACTGGAACCAATCTGTTCCCAATACACTGAGAGTATAGATTTCCACTGCACCCAATCACATCCCATTTACTCTGAGTGTACAGAATTCTAGTTGAACCAATCTCATCCCAATTACTCTGAGAGTATAAAATTCCACTGGACCCAATCTCATCCCATTTACTCTGAGAGCATAGAAATCCACTGGAACCAAATTTGTCCCATTTAATCTGACAGTATAGAATTCCACCGGAACCAATCTCCTCCTATTTACTATGAGAGTATATACTTTCACTGGAACCAATCTCATCCCATTTACTCTGAAAGTATGGCATTCTACTGGAACCAATCTCTTTCCATTTACTCAAAGAGTGTAGAATTCAACGGGAACCAATCCCTTCTGATTTACTGCAGGAGTGTAGAATTGTACTGGAACCAATCTCATCCCTTTTACACTTAGAGTATAGAATTCTACTGGAACCAATCTCATCTTTTTTACTCTGAGAGTGTAGTATTCCACTGTAACTAATCCCTTCTCCTTTACTCTGGGAGTATAGAATTCTACTGGAACCAATCTCATCCATTTTTCTCTGAGTTTACAGAAATCTACTGGAAGCAATCCTCTCTCATTTATTCCGCGATAATAGAATTCCGCTGGATCCATTCCCTTCTCGGTTACTCCAGGATTATAGAATTCTACTGGAACCAATCCCGTCCCATTTTCGGTGTGATTATAGAATTCCACTGGAAGAAATCCTCTCTCATTCTGAGATTATAGAATTACGCTGGAACCATTCCCTTCTCAGTTACTCCGGGAGTATAGAATTCTACCAGAACCAATCCCTTCTCAGTCACTCCGAGAGTATAGAATTCTACCAGAACCAATCCCTTCTCAGTCACTCCGGGTGTATAGCATTCTACCAGCACCAATCCCTTCTCAGTCTCTCCGGGTGTATAGAATTCAACTGGAACCAATAATTTCTCCTTTACACTGAGAGTATAGAATTCTACTGGAAACAATTTCATCCCTTTTACACTGAGAGTATAGAATTCTACTGGAACCAATCTCATCCCATTTTCTCTGAGAGTATAGAATTCCCCTGGAACCAATTTCATCGCATTTACTCTGAGAGTATAGAATTCCCCTGGAACCAAACACACTCTATTTATTCTGAGAGTATAGAATTTTACTGGAACCATCTCATCCCATTTACTCTGGGAGTACAGAATTCTACTGGAACCAATCGTGTCCCATTTTCGCTGAGATTATAGAATTCTACTGGAAGCAATCCTCTCTCATTTATTCCGAGAGTATAGAATTCTGCTGGAAACATTCCCTTCTCAGTTACTCCGAGAGTATTGGACTCTACCAGAACCAATCCCTTCTCAGTCACACTGGGTGTATAGATTTCTACCAGAACCAATCCCTTCTCAGTCACTCCGCGTGTATAGAATTCAACTGGAACCAATCCTTTCTCATTTACACTGAGAGTATAGAATTCCACTGGGACCAATCTCATTCCATTTACACTGGAGAATAGAATTCTACTGGAACCAAACTCATCCCATTTACTCTGAGTGTATAGAATACCCCTGGAACCAATCTCATTCTATTTACTCTGAGATTATAGAATTCCACTAGACCCATTCTTATCCCATTTATTCTGAGAGTATAGAATTCCACTGGAACCAATCTCATTCTATTTACTCTGAAAGTATAGAATTCCACTAGAGCCATTCTTATCCTATTTACTCTGAGACTATAGAATTCCACTGGAACCAATCTCATTCTGTTTACTCTGAGAGTATAGCTTTTTACTAGAACCAATCTCGTTTCATTTTCTATGAGTTTATAGAATTCTGCTGGAACCAATCTCTTCTCCTTTAATCCGTGAGTGTAGAATTCCTTTAGAACCATTCTCATCCCATTTACTCTGAGAGTACAGAATTCTCCTGGAACCAATCTCATCCCATTTACTCTGAGAGTATAGAGTTCTACTGGAACCAATCTCATCCCATTTACTCTGAGAGTATAGAATTCTACTGGAACCAATCTCATCCCATTTACTCTGAGAGTACAGAATTCTACTGGAACCAATCTCATCCCACTTACTCTGAGAGTATAGAATTCCACTGGAACCAATCTGTTCCCAATACACTGAGAGTATAGATTTCCACTGCACCCAATCACATCCCATTTACTCTGAGTGTACAGAATTCTAGTTGAACCAATCTCATCCCAATTACTCTGAGAGTATAAAATTCCACTGGACCCAATCTCATCCCATTTACTCTGAGAGCATAGAAATCCACTGGAACCAAATTTGTCCCATTTAATCTGACAGTATAGAATTCCACCGGAACCAATCTCCTCCTATTTACTATGAGAGTATATACTTTCACTGGAACCAATCTCATCCCATTTACTCTGAGAGTATGGCATTCTACTGGAACCAATCTCTTTCCATTTACTCAGAGAGTGTAGAATTCAACGGGAACCAATCCCTTCTGATTTACTGCAGGAGTGTAGAATTGTACTGGAACCAATCTCATCCCTTTTACACTTAGAGGATAGAATTCTACTGGAACAAATCTCATCTTTTTTACTCTGAGATTGTAGTATTCCACTGTAACTAATCCCTTCTCCTTTACTCTGGGAGTATAGAATTCTACTGGAACCCATCTCATCCATTTTTCTCTGAGTTTACAGCAATCTACTGGAAGCAATCCTCTCTCATTTATTCCACGATAATAGAATTCCGTTGGATCCATTCCCTTCTCGGTTACTCCAGGATTATAGAATTCTACTGAAACCAATCCCGTCCCATTTTCGGTGTGATTATAGAATTCCACTGGAAGAAATCCTCTCTCATTCTGAGATTATAGAATTCCGCTGGATCCATTCCCTTCTCGGTTACTCCAGGATTATAGAATTCTACTGGAACCAATCCCGTCCCATTTTCGGTGTGATTATAGAATTCCACTGGAAGAAATCCTCTCTCATTCTGAGATTATAGAATTCCGCTGGATCCATTCCCTTCTCGGTTACTCCAGGATTATAGAATTCTACTGGAACCAATCCCGTCCCATTTTCGGTGTGATTATAGAATTCCACTGGAAGAAATCCTCTCTCATTCTGAGATTATAGAATTCCGCTGGAACCATTCCCTTCTCAGTTACTCCGGGAGTATAGAATTCTACCAGAACCAATCCCTTCTCAGTCACTCCGAGAGTATAGAATTCTACCAGAACCAATCCCTTCTCAGTCACTCCGGGTGTATAGCATTCTACCAGCACCAATCCCTTCTCCGTCACTCCGGGTGTATAGAATTCAACTGGAACCAATAATTTCTCCTTTACACTGAGAGTATAGAATTCTACTGGAAACAATTTCATCCCTTTTACACTGAGAGTATAGAATTCTACTGGAACCAATCTCATCCCATTTTCTCTGAGAGTATAGAATTCCCCTGGAACCAATTTCATCGCATTTACTCTGAGAGTATAGAATTCCCCTGGAACCAATTTCATCGCATTTACTCTGAGAGTATAGAATTCCCCTGGAACCAAACACAGTCTATTTATTCTGAGAGTATAGAATTTTACTGGAACCATCTCATCCCATTTACTCTGGGAGTACAGAATTCTACTGGAACCAATCGTGTCCCATTTTCGCTGAGATTATAGAATTCTACTGAAAGCAATCCTCTCTCATTTATTGCGAGAGTATAGAATTCTGCTGGAAACATTCCCTTCTCAGTTACTCCGAGAGTATTGGACTCTACCAGAACCAATCCCTGCTCAGTCACACTGGGTGTATAGATTTCTACCAGAACCAATCCCTTCTCAGTCACTCCGCGTGTATAGAATTCAACTGGAACCAATCCTTTCTCATTTACACTGAGAGTATAGAATTCCACTGGGACCAATCTCATTCCATTTACACTGGAGAATAGAATTCTACTGGAACCAAACTCATCCCATTTACTCTGAGTGTATAGAATACCCCTGGAACCAATCTCATTCTATTTACTCTGAGATTATAGAATTCCACTCGACCCATTCTTATCCCATTTATTCTGAGAGTATAGAATTCCACTGGAACCAATCTCATTCTATTTACTCTGAAAGTATAGAATTCCACTAGAGCCATTCTTATCCTATTTACTCTGAGACTATAGAATTCCACTGGAACCAATCTCATTCTGTTTACTCTGAGAGTATAGCTTTTTACTAGAACCAATCTCATTTCATTTTCTATGAGTTTATAGAATTCTGCTGGAACCAATCTCTTCTCCTTTAATCCGTGAGTGTAGAATTCCTTTAGAACCAATCTTATCCCATTTACTCTGAGAGTACAGAATTCTACTGGAACCAATCTCATCCCATTTACTCTGAGAGTATAGAGTTCTACTGGAACCAATCTCATCCCATTTACTCTGAGAGTATAGAATTCTACTGGAACCAATCTCATCCCATTTACTCTGAGAGTACAGAATTCTACTGGAACCAATCTCATCCCACTTACTCTGAGAGTATAGAATTCCACTGGAACCAATCTGTTCCCAATACACTGAGAGTATAGATTTCCACTGCACCCAATCACATCCCATTTACTCTGAGTGTACAGAATTCTAGTTGAACCAATCTCATCCCAATTACTCTGAGAGTATAAAATTCCACTGGACCCAATCTCATCCCATTTACTCTGAGAGCATAGAAATCCACTGGAACCAAATTTGTCCCATTTAATCTGACAGTATAGAATTCCACCGGAACCAATCTCCTCCTATTTACTATGAGAGTATATACTTTCAACGGAACCAGTCTGATCCCATTTACTCTGAGAGTATGGCATTCTACTGGAACCAATCTCTTTCCATTTACTCAGAGAGTGTAGAATTCAACGGGAACCAATCCCTTCTGATTTACTGCAGGAGTGTAGAATTGTACTGGAACCAATCTCATCCCTTTTACACTTAGAGTATAGAATTCTACTGGAACCAATCTCATCTTTTTTACTCTGAGAGTGTAGTATTCCACTGTAACTAATCCCTTCTCCTTTACTCTGGGAGTATAGAATTCTACTGGAACCAATCTCATCCATTTTTCTCTGAGTTTACAGAAATCTACTGGAAGCAATCCTCTCTCATTTATTCCGCGATAATAGAATTCCGCTGGATCCATTCCCTTCTCGGTTACTCCAGGATTATAGAATTCTACTGGAACCAATCCCGTCCCATTTTCGGTGTGATTATAGAATTCCACTGGAAGAAATCCTCTCTCATTCTGAGATTATAGAATTACGCTGGAACCATTCCCTTCTCAGTTACTCAGGGCGTATAGAATTCTACCAGAACCAATCCCTTCTCAGTAACTCCGAGAGTATAGAATTCTACCAGAACCAATCCCTTCTCAGTCACTCCGGGTGTATAGCATTCTACCAGCACCAATCCCTTCTCAGTCACTCCGGGTGTATAGAATTCAACTGGAACCAATAATTTCTCCTTTACACTGAGAGTATAGAATTCTACTGGAAACAATTTCATCCCTTTTACACTGAGAGTATAGAATTCTACTGGAACCAATCTCATCCCATTTTCTCTGAGAGTATAGAATTCCCCTGGAACCAATTTCATCGCATTTACTCTGAGAGTATAGAATTCCCCTGGAACCAATTTCATCGCATTTACTCTGAGAGTATAGAATTCCCCTGGAACCAAACACAGTCTATTTATTCTGAGAGTATAGAATTTTACTGGAACCATCTCATCCCATTTACTCTGGGAGTACAGAATTCTACTGGAACCAATCGTGTCCCATTTTCGCTAAGATTATAGAATTCTACTGGAAGCAATCCTCTCTCATTTATTGCGAGAGTATAGAATTCTGCTGGAAACATTCCCTTCTCAGTTACTCCGAGAGTATTGGACTCTACCAGAACCAATCCCTTCTCAGTCACACTGGGTGTATAGATTTCTACCAGAACCAATCCCTTCTCAGTCATTCCGCGTGTATAGAATTCAACTGGAACCAATCCTTTCTCATTTACACTGAGAGTATAGAATTCCACTGGGACCAATCTCATTCCATTTACACTGGAGAATAGAATTCTACTGGAACCAAACTCATCCCATTTACTCTGAGTGTATAGAATACCCCTGGAACCAATCTCATTCTATTTACTCTGAGATTATAGAATTCCACTCGACCCATTCTTATCCCATTTATTCTGAGAGTATAGAATTCCACTGGAACCAATCTCATTCTATTTACTCTGAAAGTATAGAATTCCACTAGAGCCATTCTTATCCTATTTACTCTGAGACTATAGAATTCCACTGGAACCAATCTCATTCTGTTTACTCTGAGAGTATAGCTTTTTACTAGAACCAATCTCGTTTCATTTTCTATGAGTTTATAGAATTCTGCTGGAACCAATCTCTTCTCCTTTAATCCGTGAGTGTAGAATTCCTTTAGAACCAATCTCATCCCATTTACTCTGAGAGTACAGAATTCTACTGGAACCAATCTCATCCCATTTACTCTGAGAGTATAGAATTCTACTGGAACCAATCTCATCCCATTTACTCTGAGAGTATAGAATTCTACTGGAACCAATCTCATCCCATTTACTCTGAGAGTACAGAATTCTACTGGAACCAATCTCATCCCACTTACTCTGAGAGTATAGAATTCCACTGGAACCAATCTGTTCCCAATACACTGAGAGTATAGATTTCCACTGCACCCAATCACATCCCATTTACTCTGAGTGTACAGAATTCTAGTTGAACCAGTCTCATCCCAATTACTCTGAGAGTATAAAATTCCACTGGACCCAATCTCATCCCATTTACTCTGAGAGCATAGAAATCCACTGGAACCAAATTTGTCCCATTTAATCTGACAGTATAGAATTCCACCGGAACCAATCTCCTCCTATTTACTATGAGAGTATATACTTTCACTGGAACCAATCTCATCCCATTTACTCTGAGAGTATGGCATTCTACTGGAACCAATCTCTTTCCATTTACTCAAAGAGTGTAGAATTCAACGGGAACCAATCCCTTCTGATTTACTGCAGGAGTGTAGAATTGTACTGGAACCAATCTCATCCCTTTTACACTTAGAGTATAGAATTCTACTGGAACCAATCTCATCTTTTTTACTCTGAGAGTGTAGTATTCCACTGTAACTAATCCCTTCTCCTTTACTCTGGGAGTATAGAATTCTACTGGAACCAATCTCATCCATTTTTCTCTGAGTTTACAGAAATCTACTGGAAGCAATCCTCTCTCATTTATTCCGCGATAATAGAATTCCGCTGGATCCATTCCCTTCTCGGTTACTCCAGGATTATAGAATTCTACTGGAACCAATCCCGTCCCATTTTCGGTGTGATTATAGAATTCCACTGGAAGAAATCCTCTCTCATTCTGAGATTATAGAATTCCGCTGGAACCATTCCCTTCTCAGTTACTCCGGGAGTATAGAATTCTACCAGAACCAATCCCTTCTCAGTCACTCCGAGAGTATAGAATTCTACCAGAACCAATCCCTTCTCAGTCACTCCGGGTGTATAGCATTCTACCAGCACCAATCCCTTCTCAGTCTCTCCGGGTGTATAGAATTCAACTGGAACCAATAATTTCTCCTTTACACTGAGAGTATAGAATTCTACTGGAAACAATTTCATCCCTTTTACACTGAGAGTATAGAATTCTACTGGAACCAATCTCATCCCATTTTCTCTGAGAGTATAGAATTCCCCTGGAACCAATTTCATCGCATTTACTCTGAGAGTATAGAATTCCCCTGGAACCAATTTCATCGCATTTACTCTGAGAGTATAGAATTCCCCTGGAACCAAACACACTCTATTTATTCTGAGAGTATAGAATTTTACTGGAACCATCTCATCCCATTTACTCTGGGAGTACAGAATTCTACTGGAACCAATCGTGTCACATTTTCGCTGAGATTATAGAATTCTACTGGAAGCAATCCTCTCTCATTTATTCCGAGAGTATAGAATTCTGCTGGAAACATTCCCTTCTCAGTTACTCCGAGAGTATTGGACTCTACCAGAACCAATCCCTTCTCAGTCACACTGGGTGTATAGATTTCTACCAGAACCAATCCCTTCTCAGTCACTCCGCGTGTATAGAATTCAACTGGAACCAATCCTTTCTCATTTACACTGAGAGTATAGAATTCCACTGGGACCAATCTCATTCCATTTACACTGGAGAATAGAATTCTACTGGAACCAAACACATCCCATTTACTCTGAGTGTATAGAATACCCCTGGAACCAATCTCATTCTATTTACTCTGAGATTATAGAATTCCACTAGACCCATTCTTATCCCATTTATTCTGAGAGTATAGAATTCCACTGGAACCAATCTCATTCTATTTACTCTGAAAGTATAGAATTCCACTAGAGCCATTCTTATCCTATTTACTCTGAGACTATAGAATTCCACTGGAACCAATCTCATTCTGTTTACTCTGAGAGTATAGCTTTTTACTAGAACCAATCTCGTTTCATTTTCTATGAGTTTATAGAATTCTACTGGAACCAATCTCTTCTCCTTTAATCCGTGAGTGTAGAATTCCTTTAGAACCAATCTCATCCTATTTACTCTGAGAGTACAGAATTCTACTGGAACCAATCTCATCCCATTTACTCTGAGAGTATAGAATTCTACTGGAACCAATCTCATCCCATTTACTCTGAGAGTATAGAATTCTACTGGAACCAATCTCATCCCATTTACTCTGAGAGTACAGAATTCTACTGGAACCAATCTCATCCCACTTACTCTGAGAGTATAGAATTCCACTGGAACCAATCTGTTCCCAATACACTGAGAGTATAGATTTCCACTGCACCCAATCACATCCCATTTACTCTGAGTGTACAGAATTCTAGTTGAACCAATCTCATCCCAATTACTCTGAGAGTATAAAATTCCACTGGACCCAATCTCATCCCATTTACTCTGAGAGCATAGAAATCCACTGGAACCAAATTTGTCCCATTTAATCTGACAGTATAGAATTCCACCGGAACCAATTCCTCCTATTTACTATGAAAGTATATACTTTCACTGGAACCAACCTCATCCCATTTACTCTGAGAGTATGGCATTCTACTGGAACCAATCTCTTTCCATTTACTCAGAGAGTGTAGAATTCAACGGGAACCAATCCCTTCTGATTTACTGCAGGAGTGTAGAATTGTACTGGAACCAATCTCATCCCTTTTACACTTAGAGTATAGAATTCTACTGGAACCAATCTCATCTTTTTTACTCTGAGAGTGTAGTATTCCACTGTAACTAATCCCTTCTCCTTTACTCTGGGAGTATAGAATTCTACTGGAACCAATCTCATCCATTTTTCTCTGAGTTTACAGAAATCTACTGGAAGCAATCCTCTCTCATTTATTCCGCGATAATAGAATTCCGCTGGATCCATTCCCTTCTCGGTTACTCCAGGATTATAGAATTCTACTGGAACCAATCCCGTCCCATTTTCGGTGTGATTATAGAGTTCCACTGGAAGAAATCCTCTCTCATTCTGAGATTATAGAATTCCGCTGGATCCATTCCCTTCTCGGTTACTCCAGGATTATAGAATTCTACTGGAACCAATCCCGTCCCATTTTCGGTGTGATTATAGAATTCCACTGGAAGAAATCCTCTCTCATTCTGAGATTATAGAATTACGCTGGAACCATTCCCTTCTCAGTTACTCCGGGAGTATAGAATTCTACCAGAACCAATCCCTTCTCAGTCACTCCGAGAGTATAGAATTCTACCAGAACCAATCCCTTCTCAGTCACTCCGGGTGTATAGCATTCTACCAGCACCAATCCCTTCTCAGTCTCTCCGGGTGTATAGAATTCAACTGGAACCAATAATTTCTCCTTTACACTGAGAGTATAGAATTCTACTGGAAACAATTTCATCCCTTTTACACTGAGAGTATAGAATTCTACTGGAACCAATCTCATCCCATTTTCTCTGAGAGTATAGAATTCCCCTGGAACCAATTTCATCGCATTTACACTGAGAGTATAGAATTCCCCTGGAACCAATTTCATCGCATTTACTCTGAGAGTATAGAATACCCCTGGAACCAATCTCATTCTATTTACTCTGAGATTATAGAATTCCACTAGACCCATTCTTATCCCATTTATTCTGAGAGTATAGAATTCCACTGGAACCAATCTCATTCTATTTACTCTGAAAGTATAGAATTCCACTAGAGCCATTCTTATCCTATTTACTCTGAGACTATAGAATTCCACTGGAACCAATCTCATTCTGTTTACTCTGAGAGCATAGCTTTTTACTAGAACCAATCTCGTTTCATTTTCTATGAGTTTATAGAATTCTGCTGGAACCAATCTCTTCTCCTTTAATCCGTGAGTGTAGAATTCCTTTAGAACCAATCTCATCCCATTTACTCTGAGAGTACAGAATTCTACTGGAACCAATCTCATCCCATTTATTCTGAGAGTATAGAATTCTACTGGAACCAATCTCATCCCATTTACTCTGAGAGTATAGAATTCTACTGGAACCAATCTCATCCCATTTACTCTGAGAGTACAGAATTCTACTGGAACCAATCTCATCCCACTTACTCTGAGAGTATAGAATTCCACTGGAACCAATCTGTTCCCAATACACTGAGAGTATAGATTTCCACTGCACCCAATCACATCCCATTTACTCTGAGTGTACAGAATTCTAGTTGAACCAATCTCATCCCAATTACTCCGAGAGTATAAAATTCCACTGGACCCAATCTCATCCCATTTACTCTGAGAGCATAGAAATCCACTGGAACCAAATTTGTCCCATTTAATCTGACAGTATAGAATTCCACCGGAACCAATCTCCTCCTATTTACTATGAGAGTACATACTTTCCCTGGAACCAATCTCATCCCATTTACTCTGAGAGTATGGCATTCTACTGGAACTAATCTCTTTCCATTTACTCAGAGAGTGTAGAATTCAACGGGAACCAATCCCTTCTGATTTACTGCAGGAGTGTAGAATTGTACTGGAACCAATCTCATCCCTTTTACACTTAGAGTATAGAATTCTACTGGAACCAATCTCATCTTTTTTACTCTGAGAGTGTAGTATTCCACTGTAACTAATCCCTTCTCCTTTACTCTGGGAGTATAGAATTCTACTGGAACCAATCTCATCCATTTTTCTCTGAGTTTACAGAAATCTACTGGAAGCAATCCTCTCTCATTTATTCCGCGATAATAGAATTCCGCTGGATCCATTCCCTTCTCGGTTACTCCAGGATTATAGAATTCTACTGGAACCAATCCCGTCCCATTTTCGGTGTGATTATAGAATTCCACTGGAAGAAATCCTCTCTCATTCTGAGATTATAGAATTCCGCTGGATCCATTCCCTTCTCGGTTACTCCAGGATTATAGAATTCTACTGGAACCAATCCCGTCCCATTTTCGGTGTGATTATAGAATTCCACTGGAAGAAATCCTCTCTCATTCTGAGATTATAGAATTACGCTGGAACCATTCCCTTCTCAGTTACTCCGGGAGTATAGAATTCTACCAGAACCAATCCCTTCTCAGTCACTCCGAGAGTATAGAATTCTACCAGAACCAATCCCTTCTCAGTCACTCCGGGTGTATAGCATTCTAACAGCACCAATCCCTTCTCAGTCTCTCCGGGTGTATAGAATTCAACTGGAACCAATAATTTCTCCTTTACACTGAGAGTATAGAATTCTACTGGAAACAATTTCATCCCTTTTACACTGAGAGTATAGAATTCTACTGGAACCAATCTCATCCCATTTTCTCTGAGAGTATAGAATTCCCCTGGAACCAATTTCATCCCATTTACTGTGAGAGTTTAGAATTGAACTGGAACCAATCTCATTCCATTTGCACTGAGAATATAGAATTCCACTGGAACCAATCTCATTCTATCTATTCTGAGAGTATAGAATTTTACTGGAACCATCTAATCCCATTTACTCTGATAGTATAGAATTCTACTGGAACCAATCTCATCCCATTTACTCCGGGAGTATAGAATTCTAATGGAACCAATCTCATCCCATTTACTCCGGGAGTATAGAATTCCACTGGAACCAATCTCATACCATTTACTCTGAGAGTAGAGAATTCCACTGGAACCAAAATTATCCCATTTAATCTGACAGTATAGAATTCCACAGGAACCAATCTCATTCTATTTTTTATGAGATTAAAGACTTTCACTGGTACCCATCTCATCCCAGATACCCTGAGAGTATAGAATTCCACTGGAACCAAACAAATTCTATTTATTCTGAGAGTATAGAATTTTACTGGAACCATCTCATCCCATTAACTCTGGGAGTATAGAATTCTACTGGAACCAATAGCGTGCCATTTACTCTGGGAGTATAGAATTCTACTGGAACCATTCTCATCCCATTTTATCTAATTTTCTGGAATTCTACTGGAGCCATTCTATTCACATTTACTCCTTGTGTATAGAATTCCGTTATTACCAATCTCATCCCATTTACTCTGAGAGTATAGAATTCTACTGGAACCCATCCAGTCCCATTTGTGCTGAGATTATGGAATTCCACTGGAACCAATCTCATCCCATTTACTCTGAGAGTATGGAATTCTACTGGAAACAATCTCTTTCCATTTACTCAGAGAGTGTAGAATTCAACGGGAACCAATCCCTTCTGAATTACTGCAGGAGTGCAGAATCGTACTGGAACCAATCTCATCCCATGTGCACTGAGAGTATAGAATTCTACTGGAACCAATCTCATCTTTTTTACTCTGAGATTGTAGTATTCCGCTGGAACTAATCCCTTCTCCTTTACTCTGGGAGTATAGAATTCTACTGGAACCATCTCATCCCATTAACTCTGGGAGTATAGAATTCTACTGGAACCATTCTCATCCCATTTTATCTAATTCTCTGGAATTCTACTGGAGCCATTCTATTCACATTTACTCCTTGTGTATAGAATTCCGTTATTACCAATCTCATCCCATTTACTCTGAGAGTATAGAATTCTACTGGAACCCATCCAGTCCCATTTGTGCTGAGATTATGGAATTCCACTGGAACCAATCTCATCCCATTTACTCTGAGAGTATGGAATTCTACTGGAAACAATCTCTTTCCATTTACTCAGAGAGTGTAGAATTCAACGGGAACCAATCCCTTCTGAATTACTGCAGGAGTGCAGAATCGTACTGGAACCAATCTCATCCCATGTGCACTGAGAGTATAGAATTCTACTGGAACCAATCTCATCTTTTTTACTCTGAGATTGTAGTATTCCGCTGGAACTAATCCCTTCTCCTTTACTCTGGGAGTATAGAATTCTACTGGAACCACCTCATCCCATTAACTCTGGGAGTATAGAATTCTACTGGAACCATTCTCATCCCATTTTATCTAATTCTCTGGAATTCTACTGGAGCCATTCTATTCACATTTACTCCTTGTGTATAGAATTCCGTTATTACCAATCTCATCCCATTTACTCTGAGAGTATAGAATTCTACTGGAACCCATCCAGTCCCATTTGTGCTGAGATTATGGAATTCCACTGGAACCAATCTCATCCCATTTACTCTGAGAGTATGGAATTCTACTGGAAACAATCTCTTTCCATTTACTCAGAGAGTGTAGAATTCAACGGGAAACAATCCCTTCTGAATTACTGGAGTGCAGAATTGTACTGGAACCTATGTCATCCCTTTTACACTGAGAGTATAGAATTCTACTGGAACCAATCTCATCTTTTTTACACTGAGATTGTAGTATTCTGCTGGAACTAATCCCTTCTCCTTTACTCTGGGAGTATAGAATTCTACTGGAACCCATCTCATCCATTTTTCTCTGCGTTTATAGAAATCTACTGGAAGCAATCTTCCCTCATTTATTCCGAGATTATCGAATTCCGTTGGAACCATTCCCTTCTCGGTTATTCCGGGATTATAGAATTCTACTGGAACCAATCCCGTCCCATTTTCGGTGTGATTATAGAATTCCACAGGAAGCAATCCTCGCTCATTCTGAGACTATAGAATTCCGCTGGAACCATTCCCTTCTCGGTTACTCCGGTTTTATAGAATTCTACCAGAACCAATCCCTTCTCAGTCAGTCCGGGAGTATAGAATTCTACAAGAACCAATCCCTTCTCAGTCACTCCGGGTGTATAGGATTCAACTGGAACCAATACTTTCTCATTTACACAGAGTATGGACTTCTACTGGAACCAATCTCATCCCTTTTACCCTGGGAGAATAGAATTCTACTGGAAACAATTTCATCCCTCTTACACTGAGAGAATAGAATTCTACTGGAAGCAATCCTCTCTCATTCTGAGATTATGGAATTCCGCTGGAACCATTCCCTTCTCGGTTACTCCGGGAGTATAGAATTCTACCAGAACCAATCCCTTCTCAGTCAATCCGGGAGTATAGAGTTCTACCAGAACCAATCCCTTCTCAGTCACTCCGGGTGTACAGAAATCAGCTGGAACCGATCCTTTGTCATTTACTCTGAGAGTATAGAATTCCACTGGGACCAATCTCATCCCTTTTACCCTGAGAGAATAGAATTCTACTGGAAACAATTTCATCCCTTTTACACTGAGAGTATAGTATTCTACTGGAACCAATCTCATCCCATTTTCTCTGAGAGTATAGAATTCCACCGGAACCAATCTCATCCCATTTACTCTGAGAGTATAGAATTCCCCTGGAACCAAACACATTCTATTTATCCTGAAAGTATAGAATTTTACTGGAACCATCTCATCTCATTTACTCTGGGATTATAGAATTCTACTGGAACCCATCGTGTCCCATTTTCGCTGAGATTATAGAATTCCACTGGAAGCAATCCTCTCTCATTTATTCCGAGAGTATAGAATTCTGCTGGAAACATTCCCTTCTCAGTTACTCTGGGAGTATTGGACTCTACCAGAACCAATCCCTTCTCAGTCACACTGGGTGTATAGATTTCTACCAGAACCAATCCCTTCTCAGTCACTCCGGGTGTATAGAATTCAACTGGAACCAATCCTTTCTCATTTACTCTGAGAGTATAGAATTCTATTGCAACCAATCTCATCCCATTTACTGTGAGAGTTTAGAATTGAACTGGAACCAATCTCATCCCATTTACACTGAGAATATGGAATTCCACTGGAACCAATCTCATTCTATCTATTCTGAGAATATAGAATTCTACTGGAACCATCGCATCCCATTTACTCCAGGAGTATAGAATTTTACTGGAACCATCTAATCCCAATTACTCTGAGAGTATAGAATTCTACTGGAACCAATCTCATCCCATTTACTCCGGAGTTTGGAATTCTAATGGAACCAATCTCATCCCATTACTCCGGGAGTACAGAATTCCACTGGAACCAATTTCATCCAATTTTCTCTGAGACGATATAATTCTGCTGGAACCAATATCATCCCAATTACTCTGAGAGTTTAGATTTCCACTGGAACCAATCTCTTCCCAATACTCTGAGAGTATAGAATTCCACTGCACCCCATCATATCCCATTTTTTCTGAGAGGACAGAATTCTACTCGAACTAATTTCATCATATTTGCTCTGGGAGTATAGAATTCCACTGCACCCAATCTAATCCCATTTACGCTGAGAGTTGAGAATTCCACTGGAACCATACTTATCCCATTTAATCTGACAGTATAGAATTCCACAGGAACCAATCTCATCCTATTCATTATGAGTGTATAGACTTTCTCTGGTACCAAACTCATCCTACTTACTCTGAGAGTATAGAATTCTACTGAAACCAATCCCTTATGATTTACTCCAGGAGTCTAAAATTCTTTTGGAACTAATCCCTTCTCCTTTACTTTGAGAGTATAGAATTATACTGGAACCAATCTCATCCCATTTTATCTGAGTTTCTGGAATTCTACTGGAACCATTCTCTTCTCATTGACTCCGTGTGTATTGAATTCAGTTATTACCAATCTCATCCCATTTACTCTGAGAGTATAGAATTCTATTGGAACCCATCCAGTCCCATTTGCCCTGAGATTATAGAATTCCACTGGAACGAATCCCTACTCGGTTACTCGGGGAGTATTGGACTCTTCCGGAAACAATCCCTTCTCAGTCACTCCGGGTGTATAGAATTCAACTGGAACCAATCCTTTCTCATTTACTCTGAGAGTATAGAATTCTACTGGAACCAATCTCATCCCTTTTAAACTCAGAGTATAGAATTCTATTGGAACCAAACTCATCCCATTTACTCTGAGTGTATAGAATACCCCTGGAACCAATCTCATTCTACTTACTCTGAGATTATAGAATTCCACTAGACCCATTCTTATCCCATTTACTCTGAGAGTATAGAATTCCACTGGAACTAATCTCATTCTATTTACTCTGAAAGTATAGAATTCCACTAGACCCATTCTTATCCTATTTACTCTGAGACTATAGATTTCCACTGGAACCAATCTCATTCTGTTTACTCTGAGAGTATAGCTTTTTACTAGAACCAATCTCGTTTCATTTTCTATGAGTTTATAGAATTCTACTGGAACCAATCTCTTCTCCTTTAATCCGTGAGTGTAGAATTCCTTTAGAACCAATCTCACCCCATTTACTCTGAGAGTACAGAATTCTACTGGAACCAATCTCATCCCATTTACTCTGAGAGTATAGAATTCTACTGGAACCAATCTCATCCCATTTACTCTGAGAGCATAGAAATCCACTGGAACCAAATTTGTCCCATTTAATCTGACAGTATAGAATTCCACCAGAACCAATCTCCTCCTATTTACTATGAGAGTATATACTTTCACTGGAACCAATCTCATCCCATTTACTCTGAGAGTATGGCATTCTACTGGAACCAATCTCTTTCCATTTACTCAGAGAGTGTAGAATTCAATGGGAACCAATCCCTTCTGATTTACTGCAGGAGTGTAGAATTGTACTGGAACCAATCTCATCCCTTTTACACTTAGAGTATAGAATTCTACTGGAACAATCTCATCTTTTTTACTGTGAGAGTGTAGTATTCCACTGTAACTAATCCCTTCTCCTTTACTCTGGGAGTATAGAATTCTACTGGAACCAATCTCATCCATTTTTCTCTGAGTTTACAGAAATCTACTGGAAGCAATCCTCTCTCATTTATTCCGCGATAATAGAATTCCGCTGGATCCATTCCCTTCTCGGTTACTCCAGGATTATAGAATTCTACCAGAACCGATCCCTTCTCAGTCAATCCGGGAGTATAGAGTTCTACCAGAACCAATCCCTTCTCAGGCACTCCGGGTGTACAGAAATCAACTGGAACCAATCCTTTGTCATTTACTCTGAGAGTATAGAATTCCACTGGGACCAATCTCATCCCTTTTACCCTGAGAGAATAGAATTCTACTGGAAACAATTTCATCCCTTTTACACTGAGAGTATAGAATTCTACTGGAACCAATCTCATCCCATTTACTCTGAGAGTATAGAATTCCCCTGGAACCAAACACATTCTATTTATCCTGAAAGTATAGAATTTTACTGGAACCATCTCATCTCATTTACTCTGGGATTATAGAATTCTACTGGAACCCATCGTGTCCCATTTTCGCTGAGATTATAGAATTCCACTGGAAGCAATCCTCTCTCATTTATTCCGAGAGTATAGAATTCTGCTGGAAACATTCCCTTCTCAGTTACTCTGGGAGTATTGGACTCTACCAGAACCAATCCCTTATCAGTCACTCCGGGTGTATAGAATTCAACTGGAACCAATCCTTTCTCATTTACTCTGAGAGTATAGAATTCTATTGCAACCAATCTCATCCCATTTACTGTGAGAGTTTAGAATTGAACTGGAACCAATCTCATCCCATTTACACTGAGAATATGGAATTCCACTGGAACCAATCTCATTCTATCTATTCTGAGAATATAGAATTCTACTGGAACCATCGCATCCCATTTACTCCAGGAGTATAGAATTTTACTGGAACCATCTAATCCCATTTACTCTGAGAGTATAGAATTCTACTGGAACCAATCTCATCCCATTTACTCCGGGAGTTTGGAATTCTAATGGAACCAATCTCATCCCATTACTCCGGGAGTACAGAATTCCACTGGAACCAATTTCATCCAATTTTCTCTGAGACGATATAATTCTGCTGGAACCAATATCATCCCAATTACTCTGAGAGTTTAGATTTCCACTGGAACCAATCTCTTCCCAATATTCTGAGAGTATAGAATTCCACTGCACCCCATCACATCCCATTTTTTCTGAGAGTACAGAATTCTACTCGAACTAATCTCATCATATTTGCTCTGGGAGTATAGAATTCCACTGCACCCAATCTAATCCCATTTACGCTGAGAGTTGAGAATTCCACTGGAACCATACTTATCCCATTTAATTTGACAGTATAGAATTCCACAGGAACCAATCTCATCCTATTCATTATGAGTGTATAGACTTTCTCTGGTACCAAACTCATCCTACTTACTCTGAGAGTATAGAATTCTACTGAAACCAATCCCTTATGATTTACTCCAGGAGTCTAAAATTCTTTTGGAACTAATCCCTTCTCCTTTACTTTGAGAGTATAGAATTATACTGGAACCAATCTCATCCCATTTTATCTGAATTTCTGGAATTCTACTGGAACCATTCTCTTCTCATTGACTCCGTGTGTATTGAATTCAGTTATTACCAATCTCATCCCATTTACTCTGAGAGTATAGAATTCTATTGGAACCCATCCAGTCCCATTTGCCCTGAGATTATAGAATTCCACTGGAACGAATCCCTACTCGGTTACTCGGGGAGTATTGGACTCTTCCGGAAACAATCCCTTCTCAGTCACTCCGGGTGTATAGAATTCAACTGGAACCAATCATTTCTCATTTACTCTGAGAGTATAGAATTCTACTGGAACCAATCTCATCCCTTTTAAACTCAGAGTATAGAATTCTATTGGAACCAAACTCATCCCATTTACTCTGAGTGTATAGAATACCCCTGGAACCAATCTCATTCTATTTACTCTGAGATTATAGAATTCCACTAGACCCATTCTTATCCCATTTACTCTGAGAGTATAGAATTCCACTGGAACTAATCTCATTCTATTTACTCTGAAAGTATAGAATTCCACTAGACCCATTCTTATCCTATTTACTCTGAGACTATAGATTTCCACTGGAACCAATCTCATTCTGTTTACTCTGAGAGTATAGCTTTTTACTAGAACCAATCTCGTTTCATTTTCTATGAGTTTATAGAATTCTACTGGAACCAATCTCTTCTCCTTTAATCCGTGAGTGTAGAATTCCTTTAGAACCAATCTCACCCCATTTACTCTGAGAGTACAGAATTCTACTGGAACCAATCTCATCCCATTTACTCTGAGAGTATAGAATTCTACTGGAACCAATCTCATCCCATTTACTCTGAGATTATAGAATTCTACTGGAACCAATCTCATCCCATTTACTCTGAGAGCATAGAAATCCACTGGAACCAAATTTGTCCCATTTAATCTGACAGTATAGAATTCCACCAGAACCAATCTCCTCCTATTTACTATGAGAGTATATACTTTCACTGGAACCAATCTCATCCCATTTACTCTGAGAGTATGGCATTCTACTGGAACCAATCTCTTTCCATTTACTCAGAGAGTGTAGAATTCAATGGGAACCAATCCCTTCTGATTTACTGCAGGAGTGTAGAATTGTACTGGAACCAATCTCATCCCTTTTACACTTAGAGTATAGAATTCTACTGGAACAATCTCATCTTTTTTACTGTGAGAGTGTAGTATTCCACTGTAACTAATCCCTTCTCCTTTACTCTGGGAGTATAGAATTCTACTGGAACCAATCTCATCCATTTTTCTCTGAGTTTACAGAAATCTACTGGAAGCAATCCTCTCTCATTTATTCCGCGATAATAGAATTCCGCTGGATCCATTCCCTTCTCGGTTACTCCAGGATTATAGAATTCTACCAGAACCGATCCCTTCTCAGTCAATCCGGGAGTATAGAGTTCTACCAGAACCAATCCCTTCTCAGGCACTCCGGGTGTACAGAAATCAACTGGAACCAATCCTTTGTCATTTACTCTGAGAGTATAGAATTCCACTGGGACCAATCTCATCCCTTTTACCCTGAGAGAATAGAATTCTACTGGAAACAATTTCATCCCTTTTACACTGAGAGTATAGAATTCTACTGGAACCAATCTCATCCCATTTACTCTGAGAGTATAGAATTCCCCTGGAACCAAACACATTCTATTTATCCTGAAAGTATAGAATTTTACTGGAACCATCTCATCTCATTTACTCTGGGATTATAGAATTCTACTGGAACCCATCGTGTCCCATTTTCGCTGAGATTATAGAATTCCACTGGAAGCAATCCTCTCTCATTTATTCCGAGAGTATAGAATTCTGCTGGAAACATTCCCTTCTCAGTTACTCTGGGAGTATTGGACTCTACCAGAACCAATCCCTTATCAGTCACTCCGGGTGTATAGAATTCAACTGGAACCAATCCTTTCTCATTTACTCTGAGAGTATAGAATTCTATTGCAACCAATCTCATCCCATTTACTGTGAGAGTTTAGAATTGAACTGGAACCAATCTCATCCCATTTACACTGAGAATATGGAATTCCACTGGAACCAATCTCATTCTATCTATTCTGAGAATATAGAATTCTACTGGAACCATCGCATCCCATTTACTCCAGGAGTATAGAATTTTACTGGAACCATCTAATCCCATTTACTCTGAGAGTATAGAATTCTACTGGAACCAATCTCATCCCATTTACTCCGGGAGTTTGGAATTCTAATGGAACCAATCTCATCCCATTACTCCGGGAGTACAGAATTCCACTGGAACCAATTTCATCCAATTTTCTCTGAGACGATATAATTCTGCTGGAACCAATATCATCCCAATTACTCTGAGAGTTTAGATTTCCACTGGAACCAATCTCTTCCCAATATTCTGAGAGTATAGAATTCCACTGCACCCCATCACATCCCATTTTTTCTGAGAGTACAGAATTCTACTCGAACTAATCTCATCATATTTGCTCTGGGAGTATAGAATTCCACTGCACCCAATCTAATCCCATTTACGCTGAGAGTTGAGAATTCCACTGGAACCATACTTATCCCATTTAATTTGACAGTATAGAATTCCACAGGAACCAATCTCATCCTATTCATTATGAGTGTATAGACTTTCTCTGGTACCAAACTCATCCTACTTACTCTGAGAGTATAGAATTCTACTGAAACCAATCCCTTATGATTTACTCCAGGAGTCTAAAATTCTTTTGGAACTAATCCCTTCTCCTTTACTTTGAGAGTATAGAATTATACTGGAACCAATCTCATCCCATTTTATCTGAGTTTCTGGAATTCTACTGGAACCATTCTCTTCTCATTGACTCCGTGGGTATTGAATTCAGTTATTACCAATCTCATCCCATTTACTCTGAGAGTATAGAATTCTATTGGAACCCATCCAGTCCCATTTGCCCTGAGATTATAGAATTCCACTGGAACGAATCCCTACTCGGTTACTCGGGGAGTATTGGACTCTTCCGGAAACAATCCCTTCTCAGTCACTCCGGGTGTATAGAATTCAACTGGAACCAATCATTTCTCATTTACTCTGAGAGTATAGAATTCTACTGGAACCAATCTCATCCCTTTTAAACTCAGAGTATAGAATTCTATTGGAACCAAACTCATCCCATTTACTCTGAGTGTATAGAATACCCCTGGAACCAATCTCATTCTATTTACTCTGAGATTATAGAATTCCACTAGACCCATTCTTATCCCATTTACTCTGAGAGCATAGAATTGCACTGGAACCAATCTCATTCTATTTACTCTGAAAGTATAGAATTCCACTAGACCCATTCTTATCCTTTTTACTCTGAGACTATAGAATTCCACTGGAACCAATCTCATTCTGTTTACTCTGAGAGTATAGCTTTTTACTAGAACCAATCTCGTTTCATTTTCTATGAGTTTATAGAATTCTACTGGAACCAATCTCTTCTCCTTTAATCCGTGAGTGTAGAATTCCTTTAGAACCAATCTCACCCCATTTACTCTGAGAGTACAGAATTCTACTGGAACCAATCTCATCCCATTTACTCTGAGATTATAGAATTCTACTGGAACCAATCTCATCCCATTTACTCTGAGAGCATAGAAATCCACTGGAACCAAATTTGTCCCATTTAATCTGACAGTATAGAATTCCACCAGAACCAATCTCCTCCTATTTACTATGAGAGTATATACTTTCACTGGAACCAATCTCATCCCATTTACTCTGAGAGTATGGCATTCTACTGGAACCAATCTCTTTCCATTTACTCAGAGAGTGTAGAATTCAACGGGAACCAATCCCTTCTGATTTACTGCAGGAGTGTAGAATTGTACTGGAACCAATCTCATCCCTTTTACACTTAGAGTATAGAATTCTACTGGAACAATCTCATCTTTTTTACTGTGAGAGTGTAGTACTCCACTGTAACTAATCCCTTCTCCTTTACTCTGGGAGTATAGAATTCTACTGGAACCAATCTCATCCATTTTTCTCTGAGTTTACAGAAATCTACTGGAAGCAATCCTCTCTCATTTATTCCGCGATTATAGAATTCCGCTGGATCCATTCCCTTCTCGGTTACTCCAGGATTATAGAATTCTACTGGAACCAATCCCGTCCCATTTTCGGTGTGATTATAGAATTCCACTGGAAGAAATCCTCTCTCATTCTGAGATTATAGAATTACGCTGGAACCATTCCCTTCTCAGTTACTCCGGGAGTATAGAATTCTACCAGAACCAATCCCTTCTCAGTCACTCCGAGAGTATAGAATTCTACCAGAACCAATCCCTTCACAGTCACTCCGGGTGTATAGCATTCTACCAGCACCAATCCCTTCTCAGTCACTCCGGGTGTATAGAATTCAACTGGAACCAATAATTTCTCCTTTACACTGAGAGTATAGAATTCTACTGGAAACAATTTCATCCCTTTTACACTGAGAGTATAGAATTCTACTGGAACCAATCTCATCCCATTTTCTCTGAGAGTATAGAATTCCCCTGGAACCAATTTCATCGCATTTACTCTGAGAGTATAGAATTCCCCTGGAACCAATTTCATCGCATTTACTCTGAGAGTACAGAATTCCCCTGGAACCAAACACATTCTATTTATTCTGAGAGTATAGAATTTTACTGGAACCATCTCATCCCATTTACTCTGGGAGTATAGAATTCTACTGGAACCAATCGTGTCCCATTTTCGCTGAGATTATAGAATTCCACTGGAAGCAATCCTCTCTCATTTATTCCGAGAGTATAGAATTCTGCTGGAAACATTCCCTTCTCAGTTACTCCGGGAGTATTGGACTCTACCAGAACCAATCCCTTCTCAGTCACTCCGCGTGTATAGAATTCAACTGGAACCAATCCTTTCTCATTTACACTGAGAGTATAGAATTCCACTGGGACCAATCTCATTCCATTTACGCTGGAGAATAGAATTCTACTGGAACCAAAGTCATCCCATTTACTCTGAGTGTATAGAATACCCCTGGAACCAATCTCATTCTATTTACTCTGAGATTATAGAATTCCACTAGACCCATTCTTATCCCATTTATTCTGAGAGTATAGAATTCCACTGGAACCAATCTCATTCTATTTACTCTGAAAGTATAGAATTCCACTAGAGCCATTCTTATCCTATTTACTCTGAGACTATAGAATTCCACTGGAACCAATCTCATTCTGTTTACTCTGAGAGTATAGCTTTTTACTAGAACCAATCTCGTTTCATTTTCTATGAGTTTATAGAATTCTACTGGAACCAATCTCTTCTCCTTTAATCCGTGAGTGTAGAATTCCTTTAGAACCAATCTCATCCCATTTACTCTGAGAGTACAGAATTCTACTGGAACCAATCTCATCCCATTTACTCTGAGAGTATAGAATTCTACTGGAACCAATCTCATCCCATTTACTCTGAGAGTATAGAATTCTACTGGAACCAATCTCATCCCATTTACTCTGAGAGTACAGAATTCTACTGGAACCAATCTCATCCCACTTACTCTGAGAGTATAGAATTCCACTGGAACCAATCTGTTCCCAATACACTGAGAGTATAGATTTCCACTGCACCCAATCACATCCCATTTACTCTGAGTGTACAGAATTCTAGTTGAACCAATCTCATCCCAATTACTCTGAGAGTATAAAATTCCACTGGACCCAATCTCATCCCATTTACTCTGAGAGCATAGAAATCCACTGGAACCAAATTTGTCCCATTTAATCTGACAGTATAGAATTCCACCGGAACCAATCTCCTCCTATTTACTATGAGAGTATATACTTTCACTGGAACCAATCTCATCCCATTTACTCTGAGAGTATGGCATTCTACTGGAACCAATCTCTTTCCATTTACTCAGAGAGTGTAGAATTCAACGGGAACCAATCCCTTCTGATTTACTGCAGGAGTGTAGAATTGTACTGGAACCAATCTCATCCCTTTTACACTTAGAGTATAGAATTCTACTGGAACCAATCTCATCTTTTTTACTATGAGAGTGTAGTATTCCACTGTAACTAATCCCTTCTCCTTTACTCTGGGAGTATAGAATTCTACTGGAACCAATCTCATCCATTTTTCTCTGAGTTTACAGAAATCTACTGGAAGCAATCCTCTCTCATTTATTCCGCGATTATAGAATTCCGCTGGATCCATTCCCTTCTCGGTTACTCCAGGATTATAGAATTCTACTGGAACCAATCCCGTCCCATTTTCGGTGTGATTATAGAATTCCACTGGAAGAAATCCTCTCTCATTCTGAGAGTATAGAATTCCCCTGGAACCAAACACATTCTATTTATTCTGAGAGAATAGAATTTTACTGGAACGATCTCATCCCATTTACTCTGGGAGTATAGAATTCTACTGGAACCAATCGTGTCCCATTTTCGCTGAGATTATAGAATTCCACTGGAAGCAATCCTCTCTCATTTATTGCGAGAGTATAGAATTCTGCTGGAAACATTCCCTTCTCAGTTACTCCGGGAGTATTGGACTCTACCAGAACCAATCCCTTCTCAGTCACACTGGGTGTATAGATTTCTACCAGAACCAATCCCTTCTCAGTCACTCCACGTGTATAGAATTCAGCTGGAACCAATCCTTTCTCATTTACACTGAGAGTATAGAATTCCACTGGGACCAATCTCATTCCATTTACACTGGAGAATAGAATTATACTGGAACCAAACTCATCCCTTTTACACTGAGAGTATAGAATTCCACTGCAACCAATCTCATCCCATTTACTGTGAGAGTTTAGAATTGAACTGGAACCAATCTCATCCCAATTACATTCAGAATATGGAATTCCACTGGAACCAATCTCATTCTATCTATTCTGAGAATATAGAATTTTAACAGAAACATCTAATCCCATTTACTCTGAGAGTATAGAATTCTACTGGAACCATTCTCATCCCATTTTATCTGACTTTCTGGAATTCTACAGGAAACATTCTATTCACATTTACTCCGTGTGTATAGAATTCCGTTATTACCAATCTCTTCCCATTTAGTCTGACAGTATAGAATTCTATTGGAACCCATCCAGTCCCATTTGCGCTGAGATTATAGAATTCCACTGGAACCAATCCCTTCTCATTTATTCCGAGATTACAGAATTTCGCTGGAAACAATTCCTTCTCTGTTACTCCGGGAGTATTGGACTCTACCAGAAACAATGCCATCTCAGTCACTCCGGGTGTATAGAATTCTACCAGAACCAATCCCTTACCAGTCACTCCGGGTTTATAGAATTCAACTGGAACCAATCCTTTTTCATTAACACTGAGATTATAGAATTCCACTGGGACCAATCTCATTCCATTTACACAGTAGAATAGAATTCTACTGGAACCAAACTCATCCCTTTTACACTGAGAGTATAGAATTCCACTGCAAGCAATCTCATCCCATTTACTGTCAGAGTTTAGAATTGAACTGGAACCAATCTCATCCCATTTGCACTGAGTATATGGAATTCCACTGGAACCAATCTCATTCTATCTATTCTGAGAGTATAGAATTTTACTGGAAACATCTAATCCCATTTACTCAGATAATATAGAATTCTACTGGAACCAATCTCATCCCATTTACTCCGGGATTATAAAATTCTAATGGAACCAATCTAATCCCATTACTCCGGGAGTACAGAATTCCACTGGAACCAATCTTATCCAATTTTCTCTGAGACTATATAATTCTGCTGGAACCAATATCATCCCAATTACTCTGAGAGTTTAGATTTCCACTGGAACCAATCTCTTCCCAATACTCTGAGAGTATAGCATTCCACTGCACCCCATCACATCCCATTTACTCTGAGAGTACAGAATTCTAGTCGAACTAATCTCATCGCATTTACTCTGGGAGTATAGAATTCCACTGGAACCAATCTCATACCATTTACTCTGAGAGTAGAGAATTCCACTGGAACCAAAATTATCCCATTTAATCTGACAGTTTAGAATTCCACAGGAACCAATCTCTTCCTATTTTTTATGAGATTAAAGACTTTCACTGGTACCCATCTCATCCCAGATACTCTGAGAGTATAGAATTCCACTGGAACCAAACAAATTCTATTTATTCTGAGAGTATAGAATTTTACTGGAACCATCTCATCCCATTTACTCTGGGAGTATAGAATTCTACTGGAACCAATAGCGTGCCATTTACTCCAGGAGTATAGAATTCTACTGGAACCATTCTCATCCCAATTTATCTAATTCTCTGGAATTCTACTGGAGACATTCTATTCACATTTACTCCGTGTGTATAGAATTCCGTTATTACCAATCTCATCCCATTTACTCTGAGAGTATAGAATTCTATTGGAACCCATCCAGTGCCATTTGTGCTGAGATTATAGAATTCCACTGGAACCAATCTCATCCCATTTACTCTGTGAGTATGGAATTCTACTGGAAACAATCTCTTTCCATTTACTCAGAGAGTGTAGAATTCAATGGGAACCAATCCCTTCTGAATTACTGCAGGATTGTAGAATTGTACTGGAACCAATCTCACCCCTTTTACACTGAGAGTATAGAATTCTACTGGAACCAATCTCATCTTTTTTACTCTGAGATTGTAGTATTCCGCTGGAACTAATCCCTTCTCCTTTACTCTGGGAGTATAGAATTCTACTGGAACCCATCTCATCCATTTTTCTCTGCGTTTATAGAAATCTACTGGAAGCAATCTTCTCTCATTTATTCCGAGATTATCGAATTCCATTGGAACCATTCCCATCTCGGTTACTCCGGGATTATAGAATTCTACTGGAAACAATCCCGTCCCATTTTCGGTGTGATTATAGAATTCCACTGGAAGCAATCCTCGCTCATTCTGAGACTATAGAATTCCGCTGGAACCATTCCCTTCTCGGTTACTCTGGGAGTATAGAATTCTACCAGAACCAATCCCTTCTCAGTCACTCCGGGTGTATAGAATTTTCCAGAAGCAATCCCTTTTCAGTCACTCCGGGAGTATAGAATTCTACAAGAACCAATCCCTTCTCAGTCACTCCGGGTGCATAGGATTCAACTGGAACCAATACTTTCTCATTTACACAGAGTATAGAATTCTACTGGTACCAATCTCATCCCTTTTACCCTGAGAGAATAGAATTCTACTGGAAACAATTTCATCCCTCTTACACTGAGAGAATAGAATTCTACTGGAAGCAATCATCTCTCATTCTGAGATTATGGAATTCCGCTGGAACCATTCACTTCTCGGTTACTCCGGGAGTCTAGAATTCTACCAGAACCAATCCCTTCTCAGTCAATCCGGGAGTATCGAGTTCTACCAGAACCAATCCCTTCTCAGTCACTCCGGGTGTATAGAAATCAACTGGAACCAATCCTTTGTCATTTACTCTGAGAGTATAGAATTCCACTGGGACCAAGCTCATCCCTTTTACCTTGAGAGAATAGAATTCTACTGGAACCAATCTCATCCCATTTTCTCTGAGAGTATAGAATTCCACTGGAACCAATCTCATTCCAATTACACTGGAGTATGGAATTCTACTGGAACCAACCTCATCCCTTTTACACTGATAGTATAGAATTCTACTGCAACCAATCTCATCCCATTGACTGTGAGAGTTTAGAATTGAACTGGAACCAATCTCATCCCATTTGCACTGAGAATATGGAATTCCACTGGAACCATTCTCATTCTATCTATTCTGAGAGTATAGAATGTTACTGGAACCATCTAATCCCATTTACTTTGAGAGTATAGAATTCTACTGGAATCAATCTCATCCCATTTACTCCGGGAGTATAGAATTCTAATGGAACCAATCTCATTCCATTACTCCGGGAGTACAGAATTCCACTGGAACCAATCTTATCCAATTTTCTCTGAGACTATATAATTCTGCTGGAACCAATATCATCCCAATTACTCTGAGAGTTTAGATTTCCACTGGAACCAATCTCTTCCCAATACTCTGAGAGTATAGAATTCCACTGCACCCCATCACATCCCATTTACTCTGAGAGTACAGAATTCTAGTCGAACTAATCTCATCGCATTTACTCCGGGAGTATAGAATTCCACTGGAACCAATCTCATACCATTTACTCTGAGAGTAGAGAATTCCACTGGAACCAAAATTATCCATTTTAATCTGACAGTATAGAATTCCACAGGATCCAATCTCATCCTATTTATTATGAGATTAAAGACTTTCACTGGTACCCATCTCATCCCAGATAATCTGAGAGTATAGAATTCCACTGGAACCAAACAAATTCTATTTATTCTGAGAGTATAGAATTTTACTGGAACCATCTCATCCCATTTAATCTGGGAGTATAGAATTCTACTGGAACCAATAGCGTGCCATTTACTCCGGGAGTATAGAATTCTACTGGAACCATTCTCATCCCATTTTATCTAATTTTCTGGAATTCTACTGGAGCCATTCTATTCACATTTACTCCGTGTGTATAGAATTCCGTTATTACCAATCTCATCCCATTTACTCTGAGAGTATAGAATTCTATTGGAACCCATCCAGTCCCATTTGTGCTGAGATTATAGAAGTCCACTGGAACCAATCTCATCCCATTTACTCTGAAAGTATGGAATTCTACTGGAACCAATCTCTTTCCATTTACTCAGAGAGTGTAGAATTCAACGGGAACCAATCCCTTCTGAATTACTGCAGGAGTGTAGAATTGTACTGGAACCAATCTCATCCCTTTTACACTGAGAGCATAGAATTCTACTGGAACCAATCTCATCTTTTTTACTCTGAGATTGTAGTATTCCGCTGGAACTAATCCCTTCTCCTTTATTCTGGGAGTATAGAATTCTACTGGAACCCATCTCATCCATTTTTCTCTGCGTTTATAGAAATCTACTGGAAGCAATCTTCACTCATTTATTCCGAGATTTTCGAATTCCGTTGGAACCATTCCCATCTCGGTTACTCCGGGATTATAGAATTCTACTGGAAACAATCCCGTCCCATTTTCGGTGTGATTATAGAATTCCACTGGAAGCAATCCTCGCTCATTCTGAGACTATAGAATTCCGCTGGAACCATTCCCTTCTCGGTTACTCCGGGAGTATAGAATTCTACCAGAACCAATCCCTTCTCAGTCACTCCGGGTGTATAGAATTCTACCAGAACCAATCCCTTCTCAGTCACTCCGGGTGTATAGGAATCAACTGGAACCAATACTTTCTCATTTACACAGAGTATGGAATTCTACTGGAACCAATCTCATCCCTTTTAACCTGAGAGAATAGAATTCTACTGGAAACAATTTCATCCCTCTTACACTGAGAGAATAGAATTCTACTGGAAGCAATCCTCTCTCATTCTGAGATTATGGAATTCCGCTGGAACCATTCTCTTCTCGGTTACTCCGGGAGTATAGAATTCTACCAGAACCAATCCCTTCTCAGTCAATCCGGGAGTATAGAGTTCTTCCAGAACCAATCCCTTCTCAGTCACTTCGGGTGTATAGAAATCAACTGGAACCAATCCTTTGTCATTTACTCTGAGAGTATAGAATTCCACTGGGACCAATCTCATCCCCTTTACCCTGAGAGAATAGAATTCTACTGGAACCAATCTCTTCCCATTTTCTCTGAGAGTAGAGAATTCCACTGGAACCAAAATTTTCCCATTTAATCTGACTGTATAGAATTCCACAGGAACCAATCTCATCCTATTTATTATGAGATTAAAGACTTTCACTGGAACCCATCTCATCCCAGATAATCTGAGAGTATAGAATTCCACTGGAACCAAACAAATTCTATTTATTCTGAGAGTATAGAATTTTACTGGAACCATCTCATCCCATTTACTCTGGGAGTATAGAATTCTACTGGAACCAATATCGTGCCATTTACTCCGGGAGAATAGAATTCTACTGGAACCATTCTCATTCCATTTTATCTTATTTTCTGGAATTTTACTGGAGCCCTTCTATTCACATTTACTCCTTGTGTATAGAATTCCGTTATTACCAATCTCATCCCATTTACTCTGAGAGTATAGAATTCTACTGGAACCCATCCAGTCCCATTTGTGCTGAGATTATGGAATTCCACTGGAACCAATCTCATCCCATTTACTCTGAGAGTATGGAATTCTACTGGAAACAATCTCTTTCCATTTACTCAGAGAGTGTAGAATTCAACGGGAATCAATCCCTTCTGAATTACTGCAGGAGTGTAGAATTATACTGGAACCAATCTCATCCCTTTTACACTAAGAGTATAGAATTCTATTGGAACCAATCTCATCTTTTTTACTCTGAGATTGTAGTATTCCGCTGGAACTAATCCCTTCTCCTTTACTCTGGGAGTATAGAATTCTACTGCAACACATCTCATCCATTTTTCTCTGCGTTTATAGAAATCTACTGGAAGCAATCTTCTCTCATTTATTCTGAGATTATCGAATTCTGTTGGAACCATTCCCTTCTCAGTTACTCTGGGATTATAGAATTCTACTGGAACCAATCCCGTCCCATTTTCGGTGTGATTATACAATTCCACTGGAAGCAATCCTCGCTCGTTCTGAGACTATAGAATTCCGCTGGAAGCATTCCCTTCTCGGTTACTCCGGGAGTATAGAATTCTACCAGAACCAGTCCCTTCGCAGTCACTCCGGGTGTATAGAATTCTACCAGAACCAATCCCTTCTCAGTCACTCCGGGTGTATAGCATTCTACCAGCACCAATCCCTTCTCAGTCACTCCGGGTGTATAGAATTCAACTGGAACCAATAATTTCTCATTTACACGGAGTATAGAATTCTACTGGAACCACTCTCATTCCTTTTACCCTGAGAGAATAGAATTCTACTGGAAACAATTTCATCCCTTTTACACTGAGAGAATAGAATTCTACTGGAACCAATCTCATCCCATTTTCTCTGAGAGTATAGAATTCCCTGGAACCAATTTCATCGCATTTACTCTGAGAGTATAGAATTCCCCTGGAACCAATCTCATCCCATTTACTCTGAGAGTATGGAATTCCACTGGAACAAAACACATTCTATTTATTCTGAGAGTATAGAATTTTACTGGAACCATCTCATCCCATTTACTCCGGGAGTATAGAATTCTAATGGAACCAATCTAATCCCATTACTCCGGGAGTACAGAATTCCACTGGAACCAATCTTATCCAATTTTCTCTGAGACTATATAATTCTGCTGGAACCAATATCATCCCAATTACTCTGAGAGTTTAGATTTCCACTGGAACCAATCTCTTCCCAATACTCTGAGAGTATAGCATTCCACTGCACCCCATCACATCCCATTTAGTCTGAGAGTACAGAATTCTACTCGAACTAATCTCATCGCATTTACTCCGGGAGTATAGAATTCCACTGGAACCAATCTTATACCATTTACTCTGAGAGTAGAGAATTCCACTGGAACCAAAATTATCCCATTTAATCTGACAGTATAGAATTCCACAGGAACCAATCTCTTCCTATTTTTTATGAGATTAAAGACTTTCACTGGTACCCATCTCATCCCAGATACTCGAGAGTATAGAATTCCACTGGAACCAAACAAATTCTATTTATTCTGAGAGTATAGAATTTTACTGGAACCATCTCATCCCATTTACTCTGGGAGTATAGAATTCTACTGGAACCAATAGCGTGCCATTTACTCCGGGAGTCTAGAATTCTACTGGAACCATTCTCATCCCATTTTATCTAATTCTCTGGAATTCTACAGGAGCCATTCCATTCACATTTACTCCGTGTGTATAGAATTCCGTTATTACCAATCTCATCCCATTTACTCTGAGAGTATAGAATTCTATTGGAACCCATCCAGTCCCATTTGTGCTGAGATTATAGAATTCCACTGGAACCAAACAAATTCTATTTATTCTGAGAGTATAGAATTTTACTGGAACCATCTCATCCCATTTAATCTGGGAGTATAGAATTCTACTGGAACCAATAGCGTGCCATTTACTCCGAGAGTATAGAATTCTACTGGAACCATTCTCATCCCATTTTATCTTATTCTCTGGAATTCTACTGGAGCCATTCTATTCACATTTACTCCGTGTGTATAGAATTCCGTTATTACCAATCTCATCCCATTTACTCTGAGAGTATAGAATTCTATTGGAACCCATCCAGTCCCATTTGTGCTGAGATTATAGAATTCCACTGGAACCAATCTCATCCCATTTACTCTGAGAGTATGGAATTCTACTGGAAACAATCTCTTTCCATTTACTCAGGGAGTGTAGAATTCAACGGGAACCAATCCCTTCTGAATTACTGCAGGAGTGTAGAATTGTACTGGAACCAATCTCATCCCTTTTACACTGAGAGCATAGAATTCTACTGGAACCAATCTCATCTTTTTTACTCTGAGATTGTAGTATTCCGCTGGAACTAATCCCTTCTCCTTTACTCTGGGAGTATAGAATTCTACTGGAACCCATCTCATCCATTTTTCTCTGCGTTTATAGAAATCTACTGGAAGCAATCTTCCCTCATTTATTCCGAGATTATCGAATTCTGTTGGAACCATTCCCATCTCGGTTACTCCGGGATTATAGAATTCTACTGGAAACAATCCCGTCCCATTTTCGGTGTGATTATAGAATTCCACTGGATGCAATCCTCGCTCATTCTGAGCCTATAGAATTCCGCTGGAACCATTCCCTTCTCGGTTACTCCGGGAGTCTAGAATTCTACCAGAACCAATCCCTTCTCAGTCACTCCGGGTGTATAGAATTCTACCAGAACCAATCCCTTCTCAGTCACTCCGGGTGTATAGGAATCAACTGGAACCAATACTTTCTCATTTACACAGAGTATGGAATTCTAGTGGAACCAATCTCATCCCTTTTACCCTGAGAGAATAGAATTCTACTGGAAACAATTTCATCCCTCTTACACTGAGAGAATAGAATTCTACTGGAAGCAATCCTCTCTCATTCTGAGATTATGGAATTCCGCTGGAACCATTCCCTTCTCGATTACTCCGGGAGTATAGAATTCTACCAGAGCCAATCCCTTCTCAGTCAATCCGGGAGTATAGAGTTCTACCAGAACCAATCCCTTCTCAGTCACTCCGGGTGTATAGAAATCAACTGGAACCAATCCTTTGTCATTTACCCTGAGAGTATAGAATTCCACTGGGACCAATCTCATCCCCTTTACTCTGAGAGAATAGAATTCTACGGGAACCAATCTCTTCCCATTTTCTCTGAGAGTATAGAATTCCACTGGAACCAATCTCATCCCATTTACTCTGAGAGTAGAGAATTCCACTGGAACCAATATTTTCCCATTTAATCTGAGAGTATAGAATTCCACTGGAACCAAACAAATTCTATTTATTCTGAGAGTATAGAATTTTACTGGAACCATCTCATCCCATTTACTCTGGGAGTATAGAATTCTACTGGAACCAATATCGTGCCATTTACTCCGGGAGAATAGAATTCTACTGGAACCATTCTCATTCCATTTTATCTTATTTTCTGGAATTTTACTGGAACCATTCTATTCACATTTACTCCGTGTGTATAGAATTCCGTTATTACCAATCTCATCCCATTTACTCTGAGAGTATAGAATTCTATTGGAACCCATCCAGTCCCATTTGTGCTGAGATTATAGAACTGCACTGGAACCAATCTCATCCCATTTACTCTGAGAGTATGGAATTCTACTGGAAACAATCTCTTTCCATTTACTCAGAGAGTGTAGAATTCAACGGGAATCAATCCCTTCTGAATTACTGCAGGAGTGTAGAATTATACTGGAACCAATCTCATCCCTTTTACACAAAGAGTATAGAATTCTATTGGAACCAATCTCATCTTTTTTACTCTGAGATTGTAGTATTCCGCTGGAACTAATCCCTTCTCCTTTACTCTGGGAGTATAGAATTCTACTGGAACCCATCTCATCCATTTTTCTCTGCGTTTATAGAAATCTACTGGAAGCAATCTTCTCTCATTTATTCTGAGATTATCGAATTCTGTTGGAACCATTCCCTTCTCGGTTACTCCGGGATTATAGAATTCTACTGGAACCAATCCCGTCCCATTTTCGGTGTGATTATAGAATTCCACTGGAAGCAATCCTCGCTCGTTCTGAGACTATAGAATTCCTCTGGAACCATTCCCTTCTCGGTTACTCCGGGAGTATAGAATTCTACCAGAACCAGTCCCTTCTTAGTCACTCCGGGTGTATAGGATTCAACTGGAACCAATACTTTCTCATTTATACGGAGTATAGAATTCTACTGGAACCACTCTCATCCCTTTTACCCTGAGAGAATAGAATTCTGCTGGAAACAATTTCATTCCTTTTACACTGAGAGAATAGATTTCTACTGGAACCAATCTCATCCCATTTTCTCTGAGAGTATAGAATTCCCCGGAACCAATTTCATCGCATTTACTCTGAGAGTATAGAATTCCCCTGGAACCAATCTCATCCCAGTTACTCTGAGAGTATGGAATTCCACTGGAACAAAACACATTCTATTTATTCTGAGAGTATAGAATTTTACTGGAACCATCTCATCCCATTTACTCCGGGAGTATAGGATTGTAATGGAACCAATCTAATCCCATTACTCCGGGAGTACAGAATTCAACTGGAACCAATCTTATCCAATTTTCTCTGAGAATATATAATTCTGCTGGAACCAATATCATCCCAATTACTCTGAGAGTTTAGATTTCCACTGGAACCAATCTCTTCCCAATACTCTGAGAGTATAGCATTCCACTGCACCCCATCACATCCCATTTAGTCTGAGAGTACAGAACTCTACTCGAACTAATCTCATCGCATTTACTCCGGGAGTATAGAATTCCACTGGAACCAATCTCATACCATTTACTCTGAGAGTATAGAATTCCACTGGAACCAAAATTATCCCATTTAATCTGACAGTATAGAATTCCACAGGAACCAATCTCTTCCTATTTTTTATGAGATTAAAGACTTTCACTGGTACCCATCTCATCCCAGGTACTCTGAGAGTATAGAATTCCACTGGAACCAAACAAATTCTATTTATTCTGAGAGTATAGAATTTTACTGGAACCATCTCATCCCATTTAATCTGGGAGTATAGAATTCTACTGGAACCAATAGCGTGCCATTTACTCCGGGAGTATAGAATTCTACTGGAACCATTCTCATCCCATTTTATCTAATTCTCTGGAATTCTACTGGAGCCATTCTATTCACATTTACTCCGTGTGTATAGAATTCCGTTATTAACAATCTCATCCCATTTACTCTGAGAGTATAGAATTCTATTGGAACCCATCCAGTCCCATTTGTGCTGAGATTATAGAATTCCACTGGAACCAATCTCATCCCATTTACTCTGAAAGTATGGAATTCTACTGGAACCAATCTCTTTCCATTTACTCAGAGAGTGTAGAATTCAACGGGAACCAATCCCTTCTGAATTACTGCAGGAGTGTAGAATTGTACTGGAACCAATCTCATCCCTTTTACACTGAGAGCATAGAATTCTACTGGAACCAATCTCATCTTTTTTACTCTGAGATTGTAGTATTCCGCTGGAACTAATCCCTTCTCCTTTACTCTGGGAGTATAGAATTCTACTGGAACCCATCTCATCCATTTTTCTCTGCGTTTATAGAAATCTACTGGAAGCAATCTTCCCTCATTTATTCCGAGATTATCGAATTCCGTTGGAACCATTCCCATCTCGGTTACTCCGGGATTATAGAATTCTACTGGAAACAATCCCGTCCCATTTTCGGTGTGATTATAGAATTCCACTGGATGCAATCCTCGCTCATTCTGAGACTATAGAATTCCGCTGGAACCATTCCCTTCTCGGTTACTCCGGGAGTATAGAATTCTACCAGAACCAATCCCTTCTCAGTCAATCCGGGAGTATAGAGTTCTACCAGAACCAATCCCTTCTCAGTCACTCCGGGTGTGTATAGGATTCAACTGGAACCAATACTTTCTCATTTACACGGATTATAGAATTCTACTGGAACCTCTCTCATCCCTTTTATCCTGAGAGAATAGAATTCTACTGGAAACAATTTCATCCCTTTTACACTGAGAGAATAGAATTCTACTGGAAGCAATCCTCTCTCATTCTGAGATTATGGAATTCCGCTGGAACCATTCCCTTCTCGGTTACTCCGGGAGTATAGAATTCTACCAGAACCAATCCCTTCTCAGTCAATCCGGGAGTATAGAGTTCTACCAGAACCAATCCCTTCTCAGTCACTCCGGGTGTATAGAAATCAACTGGAACCAATCCTTTGTCATTTACTCTGAGAGTATAGAATTCCACTGGGACCAATCTCATCCCCTTTACTCTGAGAGAATAGAATTCTACTGGAACCAATCTCTTCCCATTTTCTCTGAGAGTATAGAATTCCACTGGAACCAATCTCATCCCATTTACTCTGAGAGTAGAGAATTCCACTGGAACCAAAATTTTCCCATTTAATCTGACAGTATAGAATTCCACTGGAAGCAATCTCATCCTATTTATTATGAGATTAAAGACTTTCACTGGTACCCATCTCATCCCAAATAATCTGAGAGTATAGAATTCCACTGGAAACAAACAAATTCTATTTATTCTGAGAGTATAGAATTTTACTGGAACCATCTCATCCCATTAACTCTGGGAGTATAGAATTCTACTGGAACCAATATCGTGCCATTTACTCCGGGAGAATAGAATTCTACTGGAACCATTCTCATTCCATTTTATCTTATTTTCTGGAATTTTAATGGAACCATTCTATTCACATTTACTCCGTGTGTATAGAATTCCGTTATTACCAATCTCATCCCATTTACTCTGAGAGTATAGAATTCTATTGGAACCGATCCAGTCCCATTTGTGCTGAGATTATAGAACTGCACTGGAACCAATCTCATCCCATTTACTCTGAGAGTATGGAATTCTACTGGAAACAATCTCTTTCCATTTACTCAGAGAGTGTAGAATCCAACGGGAACCAATCCCTTCTGAATTACTGCAGGAGTGTAGAATTATACTGGAACCAATCTCATCCCTTTTACACTAAGAGTATAGAATTCTATTGGAACCAATCTCATCTTTTTTACTCTGAGATTGTAGTATTCCGCTGGAACTAATCCCTTCTCCTTTACTCTGGGAGTATAGAATTCTACTGGAACCCATCTCATCCATTTTTCTCTGCGTTTATAGAAATCTACTGGAAGCAATCTTCTCTCATTTATTCTGACATTATCGAATTCTGTTGGAACCATTCCCTTCTCGGTTACTCCGGGATTATAGAATTCTACTGGAACCAATTCCGTCCCATTTTCGGTGTGATTATAGCATTCCACTGGAAGCAATCCTCGCTCGTTCTGAGACTATAGAATTCCGCTGGAACCATTCCCTACTCGGTTACTCCGGGAGTATAGAATTCTACCAGAACCAGTCCCTTCTCAGTCACTCCGGGTGTATAGGATTCAACTGGAACCAATACTTTCTCATTTACACGGAGTATAGAATTCTACTGGAACCACTCTCATCCCTTTTAACCTGAGAGAATAGAATTCTACTGGAAACAATTTCATCCCTTTTACACTGAGAGAATAGAATTCTACTGGAACCAATCTCATCCCATTTTCTCTGAGAGTATAGAATTCCCCGGAACCAATTTCATCGCATTTACTCTGAGAGTATAGAATTCCCCTGGAACCAATCTCATCCCAGTTACTCTGAGAGTATGGAATTCCATTGGAACAAAACACATTCTATTTATTCTGAGAGTATAGAATTTTACTGGAACCATCTCATCCCATTTACTCCGGGTGTATAGAATTCTAATGGAACCAATCTAATCCCATTACTCCGGGAGTACAGAATTCCACTGGAACCAATCTTATCCAATTTTCTCTGAGAATATATATTTCTGCTGGAACCAATATCATCCCAATTACTCTGAGAGTTTAGATTTCCACTGGAACCAATCTCTTCCCAATACTCTGAGAGTATAGCATTCCACTGCACCCCATCACATCCCATTTAGTCTGAGAGTACAGAACTCTACTCGAACTAATCTCATCGCATTTACTCCGGGAGTATAGAATTCCACTGGAACCAATCTCATACCATTTACTCTGAGAGTAGAGAATTCCACTGGAACCAAAATTTTCCCATTTAATCTGACAGTATAGAATTCCACAGGAACCAATCTCATCCTATTTATTATGAGATTAAAGACTTTCACTGGTACCCATCTCATCTCAGAAAATCTGAGAGTATAGAATTCCACTGGAACCAAACAAATTCTATTTATTCTGAGAGTATAGAATTTTACTGGAACCATCTCATCCCATTTAATCTGGGAGTATAGAATTCTACTGGAACCAATAGCGTGCCATTTACTCCGGGAGTATAGAATTCTACTGGAACCATTCTCATCCCATTTTATCTAATTCTCTGGAATTCTACTGGAGCCATTCTATTCACATTTACTCCGTGTGTATAGAATTCCGTTATTACCAATCTCATCCCATTTACTCTGAGATTATAGAATTCTATTGGAACCCATCCAGTCCCATTTGTGCTGAGATTATAGAATTCCACTGGAACCAATCTCATCCCATTTACTCTGAAAGTATGGAATTCTACTGGAACCAATCTCTTTCCATTTACTCAGAGAGTGTAGAATTCAACGGGAACCAATCCCTTCTGAATTACTGCAGGAGTGTAGAATTGTACTGGAACCAATCTCATCCCTTTTACACTGAGAGCATAGAATTCTACTGGAACCAATCTCATCTTTTTTACTCTGTTATTGTAGTATTCCACTGGAACTAATCCCTTCTCCTTTACTCTGGGAGTATAGAATTCTACTGGAACCCATCTCATCCATTTTTCACTGCGTTTATAGAAATCTACTGGAAGCAATCTTCCCTCATTTATTCCGAGATTATCGAATTCCGTTGGAACCATTCCCATCTCGGTTACTCCGGGATTATAGAATTCTACTGGAAACAATCCCGTCCCATTTTCGGTGTGAACATAGAATTCCACTGGAAGCAATCCTCGCTCATTCTGAGCCTATAGAATTCCGCTGGAACCATTCCCTTCTCGGTTACTCCGGGAGTATAGAATTCTACCAGAACCAATCCCTTCTCAGTCACTCCGGGTGTATAGGAATCAACTGGAACCAATACTTTCTCATTTACACAGAGTATGGAATTCTACTGGAACCAATCTCATCCCTTTTACCCTGAGAGAATAGAATTCTACTGGAAACAATTTCATCCCTCTTACACTGAGAGAATAGAATTCTACTGGAAGCAATCCTCTCTCATTCTGAGATTATGGAATTCCGCTGGAACCATTCCCTTCTTGGTTACTCCGGGAGTATAGAATTCTACCAGAACCAATCCCTTCTCAGTCAATCCGGGAGTATAGAGTTCTACCAGAACCAATCCCTTCTCAGTCACTCCGGGTGTATAGAAATCAACTGGAACCAATCCTTTGTCATTTACTCTGAGAGTATAGAATTCCACTGGGACCAATCTCATCCCCTTTACCCTGAGAGAATAGAATTCCACTGGAACCAATCTCATCCCATTTACTCTGAGAGTAGAGAATTCCACTGGAACCAAAATTTTCCCATTTAATCTGACAGTATAGAATTCCACAGGAACCAATCTCATCCTATTTATTATGAGATTAAAGACTTTCACTGGTACCCATCTCATCCTAGATAATCTGAGAGTATAGAATTCCACTGGAACCTAACAAATTCTATTTATTCTGAGAGTATAGAATTTTACTGGAAACATCTCATCCCATTAACTCTGGGAGTATAGAATACTACTGGAACCAATATCGTGCCATTTACTCCGGGAGAATAGAATTCTACTGGAACCATTCTCATTCCATTTTATCTTATTTTCTGGAATTTTAATGGAACCATTCTATTCACATTTACTCCGTGTGTATAGAATTCCGTTATTACCAATCTCATCCCATTTACTCTGAGAGTATAGAATTCTATTGGAACCCATCCAGTCCCATTTGTGCTGAGATTATAGAACTGCACTGGAACCAATCTCATCCCATTTACTCTGAGAGTATGGAATTCTACTGGAAACAATCTCTTTCCATTTACTCAGAGAGTGTAGAATTCAACGGGAACCAATCCCTTCTGAATTACTGCAGGAGTGTAGAATTATACTGGAACCAATCTCATCCCTTTTACACTAAGAGTATAGAATTCTATTGGAACCAATCTCATCCCTTTTACTCTGAGAGAATAGAATTCTACTGGAAACAATTTCATCCCTTTTACACTGAGAGAATAGAATTCTACTGGAACCAATCTCATCCCATTTTCTCTGAGAGTATAGAATTCCCCGGAACCAATTTCATCGCATTTACTCTGAGAGTATAGAATTCCCCTGGAACCAATCTCATCCCAGTTACTCTGAGAGTATGGAATTCCATTGGAACAAAACCCATTCTATTTATTCTGAAGTATAGAATTTTACTGGAACCATCTCATCCCATTTACTCCGGGAGTATAGAATTCTAATGGAACCAATCTAATCCCATTACTCCGGGAGTACAGAATTCCACTGGAACCAATCTTATCCAATTTTCTCTGAGAATATATAATTCTGCTGGAACCAATATCATCCCAATTACTCTGAGAGTTTAGATTTCCACTGGAACCAATCTCTCCCCAATACTCTGAGAGTATAGAATTCCACTGCACCCCATCACATCCCATTTACTCTGAGAGTACAGAATTCCTGTCGAACTAATCTCATCGCATTTACTCCGGGAGTATAGAATTCCACTGGAACCAATCTCATACCATTTACTCTGAGAGTAGAGAATTCCACTGGAACCAAAATTATCCCATTTAATCTGACAGTATAGAATTCCACAGGATCCAATCTCATCCTATTATTATGAGATTAAAGACTTTCACTGGTACCCATCTCATCCCAGATACTCTGAGAGTATAGAATTCCACTGGAACCAAACAAATTCTATTTATTCTGAGAGTATAGAATTTTACTGGAACCATCTCATCCCATTTAATCTGGGAGTATAGAATTCTACTGGAACCAATAGCGTGCCATTTACTCCGGGAGTATAGAATTCTACTGGAACCATTCTCATCCCATTTTATCTAATTCTCTGGAATTCTACTGGAGCCATTCTATTCACATTTACTCCGTGTGTATAGAATTCCGTTATTACCAATCTCATCCCATTTACTCTGAGATTATAGAATTCTATTGGAACCCATCCAGTCCCATTTGTGCTGAGATTATAGAATTCCACTGGAACCAATCTCATCCCATTTACTCTGAAAGTATGGAATTCTACTGGAACCAATCTCTTTCCATTTACTCAGAGAGTGTAGAATTCAACGGGAACCAATCCCTTCTGAATTACTGCAGGAGTGTAGAATTGTACTGGAACCAATCTCATCCCTTTTACACTGAGAGCATAGAATTCTACTGGAACCAATCTCATCTTTTTTACTCTGAGATTGTAGTATTCCGCTGGAACTAATCCCTTCTCCTTTACTCTGGGAGTATAGAATTCTACTGGAACCCATCTCATCCATTTTTCTCTGCGTTTATAGAAATCTACTGGAAGCAATCTTCCCTCATTTATTCCGAGATTATCGAATTCTGTTGGAACCATTCCCATCTCGGTTACTCCGGGATTATAGAATTCTACTGGAAACAATCCCGTCCCATTTTCGGTGTGATTATAGAATTCCACTGGATGCAATCCTCGCTCATTCTGAGCCTATAGAATTCCGCTGGAACCATTCCCTTCTCGGTTACTCCGGGAGTATAGAATTCTACCAGAACCAATCCCTTCTCAGTCACTCCGGGTGTATAGAATTCTACCAGAACCAATCCCTTCTCAGTCACTCCGGGTGTATAGGAATCAACTGGAACCAATACTTTCTCATTTACACAGAGTATGGAATTCTAGTGGAACCAATCTCATCCCTTTTACCCTGAGAGAATAGAATTCTACTGGAAACAATTTCATCCCTCTTACACTGAGAGAATAGAATTCTACTGGAAGCAATCCTCTCTCATTCTGAGATTATGGAATTCCGCTGGAACCATTCCCTTCTCGATTACTCCGGGAGTATAGAATTCTACCAGAACCAATCCCTTCTCAGTCAATCTGGGAGTATAGAGTTCTACCAGAACCAATCCCTTCTCAGTCACTCCGGGTGTATAGAAATCAACTGGAACCAATCCTTTGTCATTTACCCTGAGAGAATAGAATTCCACTGGGACCAATCTCATCCCCTTTACTCTGAGAGAATAGAATTCTACGGGAACCAATCTCTTCCCATTTTCTCTGAGAGTATAGAATTCCACTGGAACCAATCTCATCCCATTTACTCTGAGAGTAGAGAATTCCACTGGAACCAATATTTTCCCATTTAATCTGAGAGTATAGAATTCCACTGGAACCAAACAAATTCTATTTATTCTGAGAGTATAGAATTTTACTGGAACCATCTCATCCCATTTACTCTGGGAGTATAGAATTCTACTGGAACCAATATCGTGCCATTTACTCCGGGAGAATAGAATTCTACTGGAACCATTCTCATTCCATTTTATCTTATTTTCTGGAATTTTACTGGAACCATTCTATTCACATTTACTCCGTGTGTATAGAATTCCGTTATTACCAATCTCATCCCATTTACTCTGAGAGTATAGAATTCTATTGGAACCCATCCAGTCCCATTTGTGCTGAGATTATAGAACTGCACTGGAACCAATCTCATCCCATTTACTCTGAGAGTATGGAATTCTACTGGAAACAATCTCTTTCCATTTACTCAGAGAGTGTAGAATCAACGGGAACCAATCCCTTCTGAATTACTGCAGGAGTGTAGAATTATACTGGAACCAATCTCATCCCTTTTACACTAAGAGTATAGAATTCTATTGGAACCAATCTCATCTTTTTTACTCTGAGATTGTAGTATTCCGCTGGAACTAATCCCTTCTCCTTTACTCTGGGAGTATAGAATTCTACTGGAACCCATCTCATCCATTTTTCTCTGCGTTTATAGAAATCTACTGGAAGCAATCTTCTCTCATTTATTCTGACATTATCGAATTCTGTTGGAACCATTCCCTTCTCGGTTACTCCGGGATTATAGAATTCTACTGGAACCAATTCCGTCCCATTTTCGGTGTGATTATAGAATTCCACTGGAAGCAATCCTCGCTCGTTCTGAGACTATAGAATTCCGCTGGAACCATTCCCTTCTCGGTTACTCCGGGAGTATAGAATTCTACCAGAACCAGTCCCTTCTCAGTCACTCCGGGTGTATAGGATTCAACTGGAACCAATACTTTCTCATTTACACGGAGTATAGAATTCTACTGGAACCACTCTCATCCCTTTTACCCTGAGAGAATAGAATTCTACTGGAAACAATTTCATCCCTTTTACACTGAGAGAATAGAATTCTACTGGAACCAATCTCATCCCATTTTCTCTGAGAGTATAGAATTCCCCGGAACCAATTTCATCGCATTTACTCTGAGAGTATAGAATTCCCCTGGAACCAATCTCTTCCCAGTTACTCTGAGAGTATGGAATTCCATTGGAACAAAACACATTCTATTTATTCTGAGAGTATAGAATTTTACTGGAACCATCTCATCCCATTTACTCCGGGTGTATAGAATTCTAATGGAACCAATCTAATCCCATTACTCCGGGAGTACAGAATTCCACTGGAACCAATCTTATCCAATTTTCTCTGAGAATATATATTTCTGCAGGAACCAATATCATCCCAATTACTCTGAGAGTTTAGATTTCCACTGGAACCAATCTCTTCCCAATACTCTGAGAGTATAGCATTCCACTGCACCCCATCACATCCCATTTAGTCTGAGAGTACAGAACTCTACTCGAACTAATCTCATCGCATTTACTCCGGGAGTATAGAATTCCACTGGAACCAATCTCATACCATTTACTCTGAGAGTAGAGAATTCCACTGGAACCAAAATTATCCCATTTAATCTGACAGTATAGAATTCCACAGGAACCAATCTCATCCTATTTATTATGAGATTAAAGACTTTCACTGGTACCCATCTCATCCCAGAACTCTGAGAGTATAGAATTCCACTGGAACCAAACAAATTCTATTTATTCTGAGAGTATAGAATTTTACTGGAACCATCTCATCCCATTTAATCTGGGAGTATAGAATTCTACTGGAACCAATAGCGTGCCATTTACTCCGGGAGTATAGAATTCTACTGGAACCATTCTCATCCCATTTTATCTAATTCTCTGGAATTCTACTGGAGCCATTCTATTCACATTTACTCCGTGTGTATAGAATTCCGTTATTACCAATCTCATCCCATTTACTCTGAGAGTATAGAATTCTATTGGAACCCATCCAGTCCCATTTGTGCTGAGATTATAGAATTCCACTGGAACCAATCTCATCCCATTTACTCTGAAAGTATGGAATTCTACTGGAACCAATCTCTTTCCATTTACTCAGAGAGTGTAGAATTCAACGGGAACCAATCCCTTCTGAATTACTGCAGGAGTGTAGAATTGTACTGGAACCAATCTCATCCCTTTTACACTGAGAGCATAGAATTCTACTGGAACCAATCTCATCTTTTTTACTCTGTTATTGTAGTATTCCACTGGAACTAATCCCTTCTCCTTTACTCTGGGAGTATAGAATTCTACTGGAACCCATCTCATCCATTTTTCTCTGCGTTTATAGAAATCTACTGGAAGCAATCTTCCCTCATTTATTCCGAGATTATCGAATTCCGTTGGAACCATTCCCATCTCGGTTACTCCGGGATTATAGAATTCTACTGGAAACAATCCCGTCCCATTTTCGGTGTGAACATAGAATTCCACTGGAAGCAATCCTCGCTCATTCTGAGCCTATAGAATTCCGCTGGAACCATTCCCTTCTCGGTTACTCCGGGAGTATAGAATTCTACCAGAACCAATCCCTTCTCAGTCACTCCGGGTGTATAGGAATCAACTGGAACCAATACTTTCTCATTTACACAGAGTATGGAATTCTACTGGAACCAATCTCATCCATTTTACCCTGAGATAATAGAATTCTACTGGAAACAATTTCATCCCTCTTACACTGAGAGAATAGAATTCTACTGGAAGCAATCCTCTCTCATTCTGAGATTATGGAATTCCGCTGGAACCATTCCCTTCTCGGTTACTCCGGGAGTATAGAATTCTACCAGAACCAATCCCTTCTCAGTCAATCCGGGAGTATAGAGTTCTACCAGAACCAATCCCTTCTCAGTCACTCCGGGTGTATAGAAATCAACTGGAACCAATCCTTTGTCATTTACTCTGAGAGTATAGAATTCCACTGGGACCAATCTCATCCCCTTTACTCTGAGAGAATAGAATTCTACTGGAACCAATCTCTTCCCATTTTCTCTGAGAGTATAGAATTCCACTGGAACCAATCTCATCCCATTTACTCTGAGAGTAGAGAATTCCACTGGAACCAAAATTTTCCCATTTAATCTGACAGTATAGAATTCCACTGGAAGCAATCTCATCCTATTTATTATGAGATTAAAGACTTTCACTGGTACCCATCTCATCCCAAATAATCTGAGAGTATAGAATTCCACTGGAACCAAACAAATTCTATTTATTCTGAGAGTATAGAATTTTACTGGAACCATCTCATCCCATTAACTCTGGGAGTATAGAATTCTACTGGAACCAATATCGTGCCATTTACTCCGGGAGAATAGAATTCTACTGGAACCATTCTCATTCCATTTTATCTTATTTTCTGGAATTTTAATGGAACCATTCTATTCACATTTACTCCGTGTGTATAGAATTCCGTTATTACCAATCTCATCCCATTTACTCTGAGAGTATAGAATTCTATTGGAACCCATCCAGTCCCATTTGTGCTGAGATTATAGAACTGCACTGGAACCAATCTCATCCCATTTACTCTGAGAGTATGGAATTCTACTGGAAACAATCTCTTTCCATTTACTCAGAGAGTGTAGAATCCAACGGGAACCAATCCCTTCTGAATTACTGCAGGAGTGTAGAATTATACTGGAACCAATCTCATCCCTTTTACACTAAGAGTATAGAATTCTATTGGAACCAATCTCATCTTTTTTACTCTGAGATTGTAGTATTCCGCTGGAACTAATCCCTTCTCCTTTACTCTGGGAGTATAGAATTCTACTGGAACCCATCTCATCCATTTTTCTCTGCGTTTATAGAAATCTACTGGAAGCAATCTTCTCTCATTTATTCTGACATTATCGAATTCTGTTGGAACCATTCCCTTCTCGGTTACTCCGGGATTATAGAATTCTACTGGAACCAATTCCGTCCCATTTTCGGTGTGATTATAGAATTCCACTGGAAGCAATCCTCGCTCGTTCTGAGACTATAGAATTCCGCTGGAACCATTCCCTACTCGGTTACTCCGGGAGTATAGAATTCTACCAGAACCAGTCCCTTCTCAGTCACTCCGGGTGTATAGGATTCAACTGGAACCAATACTTTCTCATTTACACGGAGTATAGAATTCTACTGGAACCACTCTCATCCCTTTTACCTGAGAGAATAGAATTCTACTGGAAACAATTTCATCCCTTTTACACTGAGAGAATAGAATTCTACTGGAACCAATCTCATCCCATTTTCTCTGAGAGTATAGAATTCCCCGGAACCAATTTCATCGCATTTACTCTGAGAGTATAGAATTCCCCTGGAACCAATCTCATCCCAGTTACTCTGAGAGTATGGAATTCCATTGGAACAAAACACATTCTATTTATTCTGAGAGTATAGAATTTTACTGGAACCATCTCATCCCATTTACTCCGGGTGTATAGAATTCTAATGGAACCAATCTAATCCCATTACTCCGGGAGTACAGAATTCCACTGGAACCAATCTTATCCAATTTTCTCTGAGAATATATATTTCTGCTGGAACCAATATCATCCCAATTACTCTGAGAGTTTAGATTTCCACTGGAACCAATCTCTTCCCAATACTCTGAGAGTATAGCATTCCACTGCACCCCATCACATCCCATTTAGTCTGAGAGTACAGAACTCTACTCGAACTAATCTCATCGCATTTACTCCGGGAGTATAGAATTCCACTGGAACCAATCTCATACCATTTACTCTGAGAGTAGAGAATTCCACTGGAACCAAAATTTTCCCATTTAATCTGACAGTATAGAATTCCACAGGAACCAATCTCATCCTATTTATTATGAGATTAAAGACTTTCACTGGTACCCATCTCATCTCAGAAAATCTGAGAGTATAGAATTCCACTGGAACCAAACAAATTCTATTTATTCTGAGAGTATAGAATTTTACTGGAACCATCTCATCCCATTTAATCTGGGAGTATAGAATTCTACTGGAACCAATAGCGTGCCATTTACTCCGGGAGTATAGAATTCTACTGGAACCATTCTCATCCCATTTTATCTAATTCTCTGGAATTCTACTGGAGCCATTCTATTCACATTTACTCCGTGTGTATAGAATTCCGTTATTACCAATCTCATCCCATTTACTCTGAGATTATAGAATTCTATTGGAACCCATCCAGTCCCATTTGTGCTGAGATTATAGAATTCCACTGGAACCAATCTCATCCCATTTACTCTGAAAGTATGGAATTCTACTGGAACCAATCTCTTTCCATTTACTCAGAGAGTGTAGAATTCAACGGGAACCAATCCCTTCTGAATTACTGCAGGAGTGTAGAATTGTACTGGAACCAATCTCATCCCTTTTACACTGAGAGCATAGAATTCTACTGGAACCAATCTCATCTTTTTTACTCTGTTATTGTAGTATTCCACTGGAACTAATCCCTTCTCCTTTACTCTGGGAGTATAGAATTCTACTGGAACCCATCTCATCCATTTTTCACTGCGTTTATAGAAATCTACTGGAAGCAATCTTCCCTCATTTATTCCGAGATTATCGAATTCCGTTGGAACCATTCCCATCTCGGTTACTCCGGGATTATAGAATTCTACTGGAAACAATCCCGTCCCATTTTCGGTGTGAACATAGAATTCCACTGGAAGCAATCCTCGCTCATTCTGAGCCTATAGAATTCCGCTGGAACCATTCCCTTCTCGGTTACTCCGGGAGTATAGAATTCTACCAGAACCAATCCCTTCTCAGTCACTCCGGGTGTATAGGAATCAACTGGAACCAATACTTTCTCATTTACACAGAGTATGGAATTCTACTGGAACCAATCTCATCCCTTTTACCCTGAGAGAATAGAATTCTACTGGAAACAATTTCATCCCTCTTACACTGAGAGAATAGAATTCTACTGGAAGCAATCCTCTCTCATTCTGAGATTATGGAATTCCGCTGGAACCATTCCCTTCTTGGTTACTCCGGGAGTATAGAATTCTACCAGAACCAATCCCTTCTCAGTCAATCCGGGAGTATAGAGTTCTACCAGAACCAATCCCTTCTCAGTCACTCCGGGTGTATAGAAATCAACTGGAACCAATCCTTTGTCATTTACTCTGAGAGTATAGAATTCCACTGGGACCAATCTCATCCCCTTTACCCTGAGAGAATAGAATTCCACTGGAACCAATCTCATCCCATTTACTCTGAGAGTAGAGAATTCCACTGGAACCAAAATTTTCCCATTTAATCTGACAGTATAGAATTCCACAGGAACCAATCTCATCCTATTTATTATGAGATTAAAAACTTTCACTGGTACCCATCTCATCCTAGATAATCTGAGAGTATAGAATTCCACTGGAACCAAACAAATTCTATTTATTCTGAGAGTATAGAATTTTACTGGAAACATCTCATCCCATTAACTCTGGGAGTATAGAATTCTACTGGAACCAATATCGTGCCATTTACTCCGGGAGAATAGAATTCTACTGGAACCATTCTCATTCCATTTTATCTTATTTTCTGGAATTTTAATGGAACCATTCTATTCACATTTACTCCGTGTGTATAGAATTCCGTTATTACCAATCTCATCCCATTTACTCTGAGAGTATAGAATTCTATTGGAACCCATCCAGTCCCATTTGTGCTGAGATTATAGAACTGCACTGGAACCAATCTCATCCCATTTACTCTGAGAGTATGGAATTCTACTGGAAACAATCTCTTTCCATTTACTCAGAGAGTGTAGAATTCAACGGGAACCAATCCCTTCTGAATTACTGCAGGAGTGTAGAATTATACTGGAACCAATCTCATCCCTTTTACACTAAGAGTATAGAATTCTATTGGAACCAATCTCATCTTTTTTACTCTGAGATTGTAGTATTCCGCTGGAACTAATCCCTTCTCCTTTACTCTGGGAGCATAGAATTCTACTGGAACCCATCTCATCCATTTTTCTCTGCGTTTATAGAAATCTACTGGAAGCAATCTTCTCTCATTTATTCTGACATTATCGAATTCTGTTGGAACCATTCCCTTCTCGGTTACTCCGGGATTATAGAATTCTACTGGAACCAATTCCGTCCCATTTTCGGTGTGATTATAGAATTCCACTGGAAGCAATCCTCGCTCGTTCTGAGACTATAGAATTCCGCTGGAACCATTCCCTTCTCGGTTACTCCGGGAGTATAGAATTCTACCAGAACCAATCCCTTCTCAGTCACTCCGGGTGTATAGGATTCAACCGGAACCAATACTTTCTCATTTACACGGAGTATAGAATTCTACTGGAACCACTCTCATCCCTTTTACTCTGAGAGAATAGAATTCTACTGGAAACAATTTCATCCCTTTTACACTGAGAGAATAGAATTCTACTGGAACCAATCTCATCCCATTTTCTCTGAGAGTATAGAATTCCCCGGAACCAATTTCATCGCATTTACTCTGAGAGTATAGAATTCCCCTGGAACCAATCTCATCCCAGTTACTCTGAGAGTATGGAATTCCATTGGAACAAAACCCATTCTATTTATTCTGAAAGTATAGAATTTTACTGGAACCATCTCATCCCATTTACTCCGGGAGTATAGAATTCTAATGGAACCAATCTAATCCCATTACTCCGGGAGTACAGAATTCCACTGGAACCAATCTTATCCAATTTTCTCTGAGAATATATAATTCTGCTGGAACCAATATCATCCCAATTACTCTGAGAGTTTAGATTTCCACTGGAACCAATCTCTCCCCAATACTCTGAGAGTATAGAATTCCACTGCACCCCATCACATTCCATTTACTCTGAGAGTACAGAATTCTAGTCGAACTAATCTCATCGCATTTACTCCGGGAGTATAGAATTCCACTGGAACCAATCTCATACCATTTACTCTGAGAGTAGAGAATTCCACTGGAACCAAAATTATCCCATTTAATCTGACAGTATAGAATTCCACAGGAACCAATCTCTTCCTATTTTTTATGAGATTAAAGACTTTCACTGGTACCCATCTCATCCCAGATACTCTGAGAGTATAGAATTCCACTGGAACCAAACAAATTCTATTTATTCTGAGAGTATAGAATTTTACTGGAACCATCTCATCCCATTTACTCTGGGAGTATAGAATTCTACTGGAACCAATAGCGTGCCATTTACTCCGGGAGTATAGAATTCTACTGGAACCATTCTCATCCCATTTTATCTAATTCTCTGGAATTCTACTGGAGCCATTCTATTCACATTTACTCCGTGTGTATAGAATTCCGTTATTACCAATCTCATCCCATTTACTCTGAGAGTATAGAATTCTATTGGAACCCATCCAGTCCCATTTGTGCTGAGATTATAGAATTCCACTGGAACCAATCTCATCCCATTTACTCTGAAAGTATGGAATTCTACTGGAACCAATCTCTTTCCATTTACTCAGAGAGTGTAGAATTCAACGGGAACCAATCCCTTCTGAATTACTGCAGGAGTGTAGAATTGTACTGGAACCAATCTCATCCCTTTTACACTGAGAGCATAGAATTCTACTGGAACCAATCTCATCTTTTTTACTCTGAGATTGTAGTATTCCGCTGGAACTAATCCCTTCTCCTTTACTCTGGGAGTATAGAATTCTACTGGAACCCATCTCATCCATTTTCTCTGCGTTTATAGAAATCTACTGGAAGCAATCTTCCCTCATTTATTCCGAGATTATCGAATTCCGTTGGAACCATTCCCATCTCGGTTACTCCGGGATTATAGAATTCTACTGGAAACAATCCCGTCCCATTTTCGGTGTGAACATAGAATTCCACTGGAAGCAATCCTCGCTCATTCTGAGCCTATAGAATTCCGCTGGAACCATTCCCTTCTCGGTTACTCCGGGAGTATAGAATTCTACCAGAACCAATCCCTTCTCAGTCACTCCGGGTGTATAGGAATCAACTGGAACCAATACTTTCTCATTTACACAGAGTATGGAATTCTACTGGAACCAATCTCATCCCTTTTACCCTGAGAGAATAGAATTCTACTGGAAACAATTTCATCCCTCTTACACTGAGAGAATAGAATTCTACTGGAAGCAATCCTCTCTCATTCTGAGATTATGGAATTCCGCTGGAACCATTCCCTTCTCGGTTACTCCGGGAGTATAGAATTCTACCAGAACCAATCCCTTCTCAGTCAATCCGGGAGTATAGAGTTCTACCAGAACCAATCCCTTCTCAGTCACTCCGGGTGTATAGAAATCAACTGGAACCAATCCTTTGTCATTTACTCTGAGAGTATTAAATTCCACTGGAACCAATCTCATCCCATTTACTCTGAGAGTAGAGAATTCCACTGGAACCAAAATTTTCCCATTTAATCTGACAATATAAAATTCCACAGGAAGCAATCTCATCCTATTTAGTATGAGATTAAAGACTTTCACGGGTACCCATCTCATCCCAGATAATCTGAGAGTATAGAATTCCACTGGAACCAAACAAATTCTATTTATTCTGAGAGTATAGAATTTTACTGGAACCATCTCATCCCATTAACTCTGGGAGTATAGAATTCTACTGGAACCAATATCGTGCCATTTACTCCGGGAGAATAGAATTCTACTGGAACCATTCTCATTCCATTTTATCTTATTTTCTGGAATTTTACTGGAACCATTCTATTCACATTTACTCCGTGTGTATAGAATTCCGTTATTACCAATCTCATCCCATTTACTCTGAGAGTATAGAATTCTATTGGAACCCATCCAGTCCCATTTGTGCTGAGATTATAGAACTGCACTGGAACCAATCTCATCCCATTTACTCTGAGAGTATGGAATTCTACTGGAAACAATCTCTTTCCATTTACTCAGAGAGTGTAGAATTCAACGGGAATCAATCCCTTCTGAATTACTGCAGGAGTGTAGAATTATACTGGAACCAATCTCATCCCTTTTACACTAAGAGTATAGAATTCTATTGGAACCAATCTCATCTTTTTTACTCTGAGATTGTAGTATTCCGCTGGAACTAATCCCTTCTCCTTTACTCTGGGAGCATAGAATTCTACTGGAACCCATCTCATCCATTTTTCTCTGCGTTTATAGAAATCTACTGGAAGCAATCTTCTCTCATTTATTCTGACATTATCGAATTCTGTTGGAACCATTCCCTTCTCGGTTACTCCGGGATTATAGAATTCTACTGGAACCAATTCCGTCCCATTTTCGGTGTGATTATAGAATTCCACTGGAAGCAATCCTCGCTCGTTCTGAGACTATAGAATTCCGCTGGAACCATTTCCTTCTCGGTTACTCCGGGAGTATAGAATTCTACCAGAACCAGTCCCTTCTCAGTCACTCCGGGTGTATAGGATTCAACTGGAACCAATACTTTCTCATTTACACGGAGTATAGAATTCTACTGGAACCACTCTCATCCCTTTTACCCTGAGAGAATAGAATTCTACTGGAAACAATTTCATCCCTTTTACACTGAGAGAATAGAATTCTACTGGAACCAATCTCATCCCATTTTCTCTGAGAGTATAGAATTCCCCGGAACCAATTTCATCGCATTTACTCTGAGAGTATAGAATTCCCCTGGAACCAATCTCATCCCAGTTACTCTGAGGGTATGGAATTCCACTGGAACAAAACACATTCTATTTATTCTGAGAGTATAGAATTTTACTGGAACCATCTCATCCCATTTACTCCGGGAGTATAGAATTCTAATGGAACCAATCTAATCCCATTACTCCGGGAGTACAGAATTCCACTGGAACCAATCTTATCCAAATTTCTCTGAGAATATATAATTCTGCTGGAACCAATATCATCCCAATTACTCTGAGAGTTTAGATTTCCACTGGAACCAATCTCTTCCCAATACTCTGAGAGTATAGCATTCCACTGCACCCCATCACATCCCATTTAGTCTGAGAGTACAGAACTCTACTCGAACTAATCTCATCGCATTTACTCTGGGAGTATAGAATTCCACTGCACCCAATCTAATCCCATTTACTCTGAGTGTTGAGAATTCCACTGGAACCATACTTATCCCATTTAATCTGACAGTGTAGAATTCCACAGGAACCAATCTCATCCTATTCATTATGAGTGTATAGACTTTCTCTGGTACCAATCTCATCCTACTTACTCTGAGAGTATAGAATTCTACTGAAACCAATCCCTTACGATTTACTCCAGGAGTCTAAAATTCTTTTGGAACTAATCCCTTCTCCTTTACTTTGAGAGTATAGAATTATACTGGAACCAATCTCATCCCATTTTATCTGAGTTTCTGGAATTCTACTGGAACCATTCTCTTCTCATTGACTCCGTGGGTATTGAATTCAGTTATTACCAATCTCATCCCATTTACTCTGAGAGTATAGAATTCTATTGGAACCCATCCAGTCCCATTTGCCCTGAGATTATAGAATTCCACTGGAACAAATCCCTTCTCGGTTACTCGGGGAGTATTGGACTCTTCCGGAAACAATCCCTTCTCAGTCACTCCGGGTGTATAGAATTCAACTGGAACCAATCCTTTCTCATTTACTCTGAGAGTATAGAATTCTATTGGAACCAATCTCATCCCTTTTAAACTCAGAGTATAGAATTCTTCTGAAAACAATCTCATCCCTTTTACTCTGAGTGTATAGAATACCCCTGGAACCAATCTCATTCTATTTACTCTGAGATTATAGAATTCCACTAGACCCATTTTTATCCCATTAACTCTGAGAGTATAGAATTCCACTGGAACCAATCTCATTCTATTTACACTGAAAGTATACAATTCCACTAGACCCATTCTTATCCCATTTATTCTGAGACTATAGAATTCCACTGGAACCAATCTCATTCTGTTTACTCTGAGAGTATAGCTTTTTACTAGAACCAATCTCATTTCATTTTGTCTGAGTTTATAGAATTCTACTGGAACCAATCTCCTCTCATTTAATCCGTGAGTGTAGAATTCCTTTAGAACCAATCTCATCCCATTTACTCTGAGAGTACAGAATCCTACTGGAAACAATCTCATCCCATTTACTCTGAGAGTTTAGAATTCTACTGGAACCAATCTCATCCCATTTACTCTGAGAGTATAGAATTCTACTGGAACCAATCTCATCACATTTACTCTGAGAGTATAGAATTCTACTGGAACCAATCTCATCCCAAATACTCTGAGAGTATAGAATTCCACTGGAACCAATCTGTTCCCAATACACTGAGAGTATAGATTTCCACTGCACCCAATCACATCCCATTTACTCTGAGAGTACAGAATTCTAGTTGAACCAATCTCATCCCAATTACTCTGAGAGTATAAAATTCCACTGGACCCAATCTCAGCCCATTTACTCTGAGAGCATAGAAATCCACTGGAACCAAATTTGTCCCATTTAATCTGACAGTATAGAATTCTACCGGAACCAATCTCCTCATATTTATTATGAGAGTATATACTTTCACTGGAACCAATCTCATCCCATTTACTCTGAGAGTAGAATTCCACTGGAACCAATCTCATCCCATTTACTCTGAGAGTAAGGAATTCTACTGGAACCAATCTCTTTCCATTTACTCAGAGAGTGTAGAATTCAGAGGGAACCAATCCCTTCTGATTTACTGCAGGAGTGTAGAATTGTACTGGAACCAATCTCATCCCTTTTACACTGAGATTATAGAATTCTACTGGAATCAATCTGATCCCATTTTCTCTGAGAGTATTGAATTCCCCTGGAACCAATTTCATCGCATTTTCTCTGAGAATATAGAATTCCCCTGGAATCAATTTCATCGCATTTACTCTGAGAGTATGGAATTCCCCTGGAACCAAACACATTCTATTTATTCTGAAAGTATAGAATTTTACTGGAACCATCTCATCCCATTTACTCTGGGAGTATAGAATTCTACTGGAACCAATCGTGTCCCATTTTCGCTGAGATTATAGAATTCCACTGGAAGCCATCCTCTCTCATTTATTCCGAGAGTATAGAATTCTGCTGGAAACATTCCCTTCTCAGTTACTCCGGGAGTATTGGACTCTACCAAAACCAATCCCTTCTCAGTCACACTGGGAGTATAGATTTCTAATAGAACCAATCCCTTCTCAGTCACTCAGCGTGTATACAATTCAGTAGGAACCAATCCTTTCTCATTTACTCTGAGAGAATAGAATTCCACTGGGACCAATCTCATTCCAATTACACTGGAGCATAGAATTCTACTGGAACCAACCTCATCCCATTTACACTGATAGTATAGAATTCTACTGCAACCAATCTCATCCTATGGACTGTGAGAGTTTAGAATTGAACTGGAACCAATCTCATCCCATTTACACTGAGAATATGGAATTCCACTGGAACCAATCTCATTCAATCTATTCTGAGAATATAGAATTCTACAGGAACCATCGCATCCCATTTACTCCGGGAGTATAGAATTTTACTGGAACCATCTAATCCCATTTACTCTGAGAGTATAGAATTCTACTCGAACTCATCTCATCTCATTTGCTCTGGGAGTATAGAATTCCACTGGAACCAAACTTATCCCATTTACTCTGAGAGTAGAATTCCACTGGAACCAATCTCATCTCATTTACTCTGAGAGTATGGAATTCTACTGGAACCAATGTCTTTCCATTTACTCAGAGAGTGTAGAATTCAACTGGAACCAATCCCTTCTGATTTACTGCAGGAGTGTAGAATTGTACTGGAACCAATCTCATCCCATTTACGCTGACAGTATAGAATTCTACTGGAACCAATCTCATCTTTTTTACTCTGAGAGTGTAGTATTCCACTGTAACTAATCCCTTCTCCTTTACTCTGGGAGTTTAGAATTCCACTGGAACCAATCTCATCCAATTTTCTCGGAGACTATATAATTCTGCTGGAACCAATATCATACCAAGTACTCTGAGAGTTTAGATTTCCACTGGAACCAATCTCTTCCCAATACTCTGAGAGTATAGAATTCCACTGCACCCCATCACATCCCATTTACTCTGAGAGTACAGAATTCTACTCGAACTAATCTCATCGCATTTGCTCTGGGAGTATAGAATTCCACTGCAACCAAACCTATCCCATTTACTCTGAGAGTAGAATTCCACTGGAACCAATCTCATCTCATTTACTCTGAGAGTATGGAATTCTACTGGAACCAATGTCTTTCCATTTACTCAGAGAGTGTAGAATTCAACTGGAACCAATCCCTTCTGATTTACTGCAGGAGTGTAGAATTGTACAGGAAACAATCTCATCCCTTTTACGCTGAGAGTATAGAATTCTACTGGAACCAATCTCATCTTTTTTACTCTGAGAGTGTAGTATTCCACTGTAACTAATTCCTTCTCCTTTACTCTGGGAGTAGAGAATTCCACTGGAACCAATCTCATACATTTTTCTCTGAATATATAGAAATCTACTGGAAGCAATCCTCTCTCATTTATTCCGAGATTATCGAATTCCGCTGGAACCATTCCCTTCCCGGTTACTCCGGGATTATAGAAAACTACTGGAACCAATCTCATCCCTTTTACCCTGAGAGAATAGAATTCTACTGGAAACAATTTCATCCCTTTTACACTGAGAGTATAGAATTCCCCTGGAACCAATTTCATCGCATTTACTCTGAGAGTATAGAATTCCCCTGGAACCAAACACATTCTATTTATTCTGAAAGTATAGAATTTTACTGGAACCATCTCATCCCATTTACTCTGGGAGTATAGAATTCTACTGGAACCATTCTCATCCATTTTATCTGACTTTCTGGAATTCTACTGGAACCATTCTATTCACATTTACTCCGTGTGTATAGAATTCCGTTATTACCAATCTCATCACATTTACTCTGAAAGTATAGAATTCTATTGGAACCATCCAGTCCCATTTGCGCTGAGATTATAGAATTCCACTGGAACCAATCCCTTCTCGGTTACTTCGGGAGTATTGGACTCTTCCGGAACAAATCCCTTCTCAGTCATTCCGGGTGTATAGAATTCAACTGGAACCAATCCTTTCTCAATTACTCTGAGATTATAGAATTCTACTGGAACCAATATCATCCCATTTACTCTGAGAGTATAGAATTCGCCTGGAACCAATCCCTTCTCATTTATTCCAAGATTACAGAATTTCGCTGGAAACAATTCCTTCTCTGTTACTCCGGGAGTATTGGACTCTACCAGAGCCAATCCCTTCTCAGTCACTCCGGGTGTATAGAATTCAACCAGAACCAATCCCTTATCAGTCACTCCGGGTGTATAGAATTCAACTGGAACCAATCCTTTCTCATTTACACTGAGAGTATAGAATTCCACCGGAACCAATCTCATTCCATTTACACCGGAGAATAGAATTCTACTGGAACCATACTCATCCCTTTTACACTGAGAGTATAGAATTCCACTGCAACCAATCTCATCCCATTTACTGTGAGAGTTTAGAATTGAACTGGAAGCAATCTCATCCCATTTACACTGAGAATATGGAATTCCACTGGAACCAATCTCATTCTATCTATTCTGAGAGTATAGAATTTTACTGGAACCATCTAATCCCATTTACTCTGAGATTATAGAATTCTACTGGAACCAATCTCATCCCATTTACTCTGGGATTATAGAATTCTAATGGAACCAATCTCATCCCATTACTCCGGGAGTACAGAATTCCACTGGAACCAATCTTATCCAATTTTCTCTGAGACTATATAATTCTGCTGGGACCAATATCATCCCAATTACTCTGAGAGTTTAGATTTCCACTGGAACCAATCTCTACCCAATACTCTGAGGGTATGGAATTCCACAGCACCCCATCACATCCCATTTACTCTGAGAGTACAGAATTCCTGTCGAACTAATCTCATCGCATTTACTCCAGGAGTATAGAATTCCAATGGAACCAATCTCATACCATTTACTCTGAGAGTAGAGAATTCCACTGGAACCAAAATTATCCCATTTAATCGGACAGTATAGAATTCCACAGGAACCAATCTCATCCTATTTATTATGAGATTAAAGACTTTCACTGGTACCCATCTCATCCCAGATACTCTGAGAGTATAGAATTCCACTGGAACCAAACAAATTCGATTTATTCTGAGAGTATAGAATTTTACTGGAACCATCTCATCCCATTTACTCTGGGAGTATAGAATTCTACTGGAACCAATAGCGTGCCATTTACTCCGGGAGTAAAGAATTCTACTGGAACCATTCTCATCCCATTTTATCTGATTTTCTGGAATTCTACTGGAACCATTCTATTCACATTTAATCCGTGTGTATAGAATTCCGTTATTACCAATCTCATCCCATTTACTCTGAGAGTATAGAATTCTATTGGAACCCATCCAGTCCCATTTGTGCTGAGATTATAGAATTCTACTGGAACCAATCCCTTCTCATTTATTCCGAGATTACAGAATTTCGCCGGAACCAATTCCTTCTCTGTTACTCCGGGAGTATTGGACTCTACCAGAACCAATCCCTTCTCAGTCACTCCGGGTGTATAGAATTCTACCAGAACCAATCCCTTATCAGTCACTCCGGGTGTATAGAATTCAACTGGAACCAATACTTTCTCATTTACTCTGAGAGTATAGAATTCCACTTGAACCAATCTCATCCATTTTACACTGAGAGTATAGAATTCTACTGGAACCAATCTCATCCCATTTTCTCTGAGAGTATAGAATTCTACTGGAACCCATCCAGTCCTATTTGCGCTGAGATTATAGAATTCCACTGGAAGCAATCCCTTCTCATTTATTCCGAGATTATAGAATTTTGCTGGAACCAATTCCTTTTCTGTTACTCCGGGAGTATTGGACTCTACCAGAACCAATCCCTTCTCAGTCACTCTGGGTGTATAGAATTCTACCATAACCAATCCCTTATCAGTCACTCCGGGTGTATAGAATTCAATTGGAACCAATACTTTCTCATTTACTCTGATAATATAGAATTCTACTGGTACCAATCTCATCCCATTTACACTGGAGTATAGAATTCTACTGGAACCAACCTCATCCCTTTTACTGTGAGTGTTTAGAATTGAACTGGAACCAATCTCATTCCATTTAAACTGAGAATATGGAATTCCACTGGAACCAATCTCATTCTATCTATTCTGAGAGTATAGAATTCTACTGGAACCATCGCATCCCATTTGCTCCGGGAGTATAGAATTCTACTGGAACCAATAGCAACTCACTTACACCGGGAGTATAGAATTCTACTGGATCCAATCTCACCCTATTTGCTCTGCGAGTATAAAATTCCACTGGACCCATTCTCATCCCATTTACTTTGAGTATTTAGAATTCCACAGGAACCAATCTCATCCTATTTATTATGAGAGTATAGAATTCTACTAGAACCAATCTCTTTCCATTTACTCAGAGAGTGTAGATTTCAACTGGAACCAATCCCTTCTGATTTTCTCCAGGAGTGCAGAATTCCGTTGGAACCATTCTCATCTTATGTACTCGGAGAGTATAGAAATCTACTGGAAACAATCTCTTCTCTTTTAATCCGTGAGTATATAATTCCTTTAGAATCAATCTCATCCCATTTACTCTGAGAGTATAGAATTCTACTGTAACCAATCCCATCCCATTTTCGCTGTGATTATAGAATTCCACTGGAAACAATCCTCTCTCACTTATTCTGAGATTATAGAATTCCGCTGGAACTATTCCCTTCTCGGTTAAACCGGGAGTATTGGACTCTGCCAGAACCAATCCTTTCTCAGTCACTCCGGGTGTATAGAATTCTACCACAACCAATTCCTTCTCAGTCACTCCGAGTGTATAGAATTCAACTGGAACCAATACTTTTTCATTTACTCTGACAGTATAGAATTCGACTGGAACCAATCTCATCCCTTTTACACTGAGAGTATAGAATTCTACTGGAAACAATCTCATCCATTTTACACTGAGAGTATAGAATTCTACTCGAACAAATCTCACCCCTTTTACAATGAGAGTATAGAATTCTACTGGAACCAATCTCATCCCATTTACTCTGAGAGTATAGAATTCCCCTGGAACCAATTTCATCGCATTTACTCTGAGAGTATAGAATTCCGCTGGAACCAATTTCATCGCATTTACTCTGAGAGTATAGAATTCCCCTGGAACCAAACACATTCTATTTATTCTGAGAGAATAGCATTTTAATGGAACTATCTCATCCGATTTACTCTGGGAGTATAGAATTCTACTGGAACCAATCGTGTCCCATTTTCGCTGAGATTACAGAATTCCACTGGAAGCAATCCTCTCTCATTTATTCCGAGAGTATCGAATTCTGCTGGAAACATTCCCTTCTCAGTTACTCCGGGAGTATTGGACTCTACCAGAACCAATCCCTTCTCAGTCACACTGGGTGTATAGATTTCTACCAGAACCAATCCCTTCTCAGTCACTCCGCGTGTATAGAATTCAACTGGAAACAATCCTTTCTCATTTACACTGAGAGTATAGAATTCCACTGGGACCAATCTCATTCCATTTACACTGGAGTATAGAATTCTACTGGAACCAAACTCATCCCTTTTACACTGAGAGTATAGAATTCCACTGCAACCAATCTCATCCCATTGACTGTGAGAGTTTAGAATTGAACTGGAACCAATCTCATCCCATTTACACTGAGAATATGGAATTCCACTGGAACCAATCTCATTCTATCTATTCTGAGAATATAGAATTTTACTGGAACCATCTAATCCCATTTAATCTGAGAGTATAGAATTCTACTGGAACCATTCTCATCCATTTTATCTGACTTTCTGGAATTCTACTGGAACCATTCTATTCACATTTACTCCGTGTGTATAGAATTCTGTTATTACCAATCTCTTCACATTTACTCTGAAAGTTTAGAATTCTATTGGAACCATCCAGTAAATGTGATTTACTCTGGGAGTATAGAATTCTACTGGAACCAATCGTGTCCCATTTTCGCTGAGATTACAGAATTCCACTGGAAGCAATCCTCTCTCATTTATTCCGAGAGTATAGAATTCTGCTGGAAACATTCCCTTCTCAGTTACTCCGGGAGTATGGGACTCTACCAGAACCAATCCCTTCTCAGTCACACTGGGTGTATAGATTTCTACCAGAACCAATCCCTTCTCAGTCACTCCGCGTGTATAGAATTCAACTGGAAACAATCCTTTCTCATTTACACTGAGAGTATAGAATTCCACTGGCACCAATCTCATTCCATTTACACTGGAGTATAGAATTCTACTGGAACCAAACTCATCCCTTTTACACTGAGAGTATAGAATTCCACTGCAACCAATCTCATCCCATTGACTGTGAGAGTTTAGAATTGAACTGGAACCAATCTCATCCCATTTACACTGAGAATATGGAATTCCACTGGAACCAATCTCATTCTATCTATTCTGAGAATATAGAATTTTACTGGAACCATCTAATCCCATTTACTCTGAGAGTATAGAATTCTACTGGAACCATTCTCATCCATTTTATCTGACTTGCTGGAATTCTACTGGAACCATTCTATTCACATTTACTCCGTATGTATAGAATTCTGTTATTACCAATCTCATCACATTTACTCTGAAAGTATAGAATTCTATTGGAACCATCCAGTCCCATTTGCGCTGAGATTATAGAATTCCACTGGAACCAATCCCTTCTCGGTTACTTCGGGAGTATTGGACTCTTCCGGAACAAATCCATTCTCAGTCATTACGGGTGTATAGAATTCAACTGGAACCAATCCTTTCTGAATTGCTCTGAGAGTATAGAATTCTACTGGAACCAATATCATCCCATTTAAACTGAGAGTATAGAATTCGCCTGGAACCAATCCCTTCTCATTTATTCCGAGATTACAGAATTTCGCTGCAAACAATTCCTTCTCTGTTATTCCGGGAGTATTGGACTCTACCAGAAGAACCAATCCCTTCTCAGTCACTCCGGGTGTATAGAATTCTATCAGAACCAATCCCTTATCAGTCACTCCGGGTGTATAGAATTCAACTGGAACCAATCCTTTCTCATTTACACTGAGAGTATAGAATTCCACTGGCACCAATCTCATTCCATTTACACTGTAGTAGGGAATTCTACTGGAACCAAACTCATCCCTTTTACACTGAGAGTATAGAATTCCACTGCAACCAATCTCATCCCATTGACTGTGAGAGTTTAGAATTGAACTGGAACCAATCTCATCCCATTTACACTGAGAATATGTAATTCCACTGGAACCAATCTCATTCTATCTATTCTGAGAATATAGAATTTTACTGGAACCATCTAATCCCATTTACTCTGAGAGTATAGTATTCTACTGGAACCATTCTCATCCATTTTATCTGACTTTCTGGAATTCTACTGGAACCATTCTATTCACATTTACTCCGTGTGTATAGAATTCTGTTATTACCAATCTCATCACATTTACTCTGAAAGTATAGAATTCTATTGGAACCATCCAGTCCCATTTGCGCTGAGATTATAGAATTCCACTGGAACGAATCCCTTCTCGGTTACTTCGGGAGTATTGGAATCTACCAGAAACAATCCCTTCTCAGTCACTCCGGGAGTATAGAATTCAACTGGAACCAATCCTTTCTCATTTACACTGAGAGTATAGAATTCCACTGGAACCAATCTCATTCGATTTACACCGGAGAATAGAATTCTACTGGAACCAGACTCATCCCTTTTACACTGAGAGTATAGAATTCCCCTGCAACCAATCTCATCCCATTTACTGTGAGAGTTTAGAATTGAACTGGAACCAATCTCATCCCATTTACACTGAGAATATGGAATTCCACTGGAACCAATCTCATTCTATCTATTCTGAGAGTATAGAATTTTACTGGAACCATCTCATCCCATTTACTCTGAGAGTATAGAATTCCCCTGGAACCAAACACATTCTATTTATTCTGAGAGAATAGAATTTTACTGGAACTTTTTCATCCCATTTACTCTGGGAGTATAGAATTCTACTGGAACCAATCGTGTCCCATTTTCGCTGAGATTATAGACTTCTACTGGAAGCAATCCTCTCTCATTTATTCCGAGAGTATAGAATTCTGCTGGAAACATTCCCTTCTCAGTTACTCCGGGAGTATGGGACTCTACCAGAACCAATCCCTTCTCAGTCACACTGGGTGTATAGATTTCTACCAGAACCAATCCCTTCTCAGTCACTCCGCGTGTATAGAATTCAACTGGAAACAATCCTTTCTCATTTACACTGAGAGTATAGAATTCCACTGGCACCAATCTCATTCCATTTACACTGGAGTATAGAATTCTACTGGAACCAAACTCATCCCTTTTACACTGAGAGTATAGAATTCCACTGCAACCAATCTCATCCCATTGACTGTGAGAGTTTAGAATTGAACTGGAACCAATCTCATCCCATTTACACTGAGAATATGGAATTCCACTGGAACCAATCTCATTCTATCTATTCTGAGAATATAGAATTTTACTGGAACCATCTAATCCCATTTACTCTGAGAGTATAGAATTCTACTGGAACCATCCAGTCCCATTTGCGCTGAGATTATAGAATTCCACTGGAACGAATCCCTTCTCGGTTACTTCGGGAGTATTGGACTCTTCCGGAACAAATCCCTTCTCAGTCATTCCGGGAGTATAGAATTCAACTGGAACCAATCCTTTCTCAATTGCTCTGAGAGTATAGAATTCTACTGGAACCAATATCATCCCATTTAAACTGAGAGTATAGAATTCGCCTGGAACCAATCCCTTCTCATTTATTCCGAGATTACAGAATTTCGCTGCAAACAATTCCTTCTCTGTTACTCCGGGAGTATTGGACTCTACCAGAAGAACCAATCCCTTCTCAGTCACTCCGGGTGTATAGAATTCTACCAGAACCAATCCCTTATCAGTCACTCCGGGTGTATAGAATTCAACTGGAACCAATCCTTTCTCATTTACACTGAGAGTATAGAATTCCACTGGAACCAATCTCATTCGATTTACACCGGAGAATAGAATTCTACTGGAACCAGACTCATCCCTTTTACACTGAGAGTATAGAATTCCCCTGCAACCAATCTCATCCCATTTACTGTGAGAGTTTAGAACTGAACTGGAACCAATCTCATCCCATTTACACTGAGAATATGGAATTCCACTGGAACCAATCTCATTCTATCTATTCTGAGAGTATAGAATTTTACTGGAACCATCTCATGCCATTTACTCTGAGAGTATAGAATTCCCCTGGTACCAAACACATTCTATTTATTCTGAGAGAATAGAATTTTACTGGAACTATCTCATCCCATTTACTCTGGGAGTATAGAATTCTACTGGAACCAATCGTGTCCCATTTTCGCTGAGATTACAGAATTCCACTGGAAGCAATCCTCTCTCATTTATTCCGAGAGTATCGAATTCTGCTGGAAACATTCCCTTCTCAGTTACTCCTGGGAGTATTGGACTCTACCAGAACCAATCCCTTCTCAGTCACACTGGGTGTATAGATTTCTACCAGAACCAATCCCTTCTCAGTCACTCCGCGTGTATAGAATTCAACTGGAAACAATCCTTTCTCATTTACACTGAGAGTATAGAATTCCACTGGGACCAATCTCATTCCATTTACACTGGAGTATAGAATTCTACTGGAACCAAACTCATCCCTTTTACACTGAGAGTATAGAATTCCACTGCAACCAATCTCATCCCATTGACTGTGAGAGTTTAGAATTGAACTGGAACCAATCTCATCCCATTTACACTGAGAATATGGAATTCCACTGGAACCAATCTCATTCTATCTATTCTGAGAATATAGAATTTTACTGGAACCATCTAATCCCATTTACTCTGAGAGTATAGAATTCTACTGGAACCATTCTCAACCATTTTATCTGACTTTCTGGAATTCTACTGGAACCATTCTATTCACATTTACTCCGTGTGTATAGAATTCTGTTATTACCAATCTCATCACATTTACTCTGAAAGTATAGAATTCTATTGGAACCATCCAGTCCCATTTGCGCTGAGATTATAGAATTCCACTGGAACCAATCCCTTCTCGGTTACTTCGGGAGTATTGGACTCTTCCGGAACAAATCCCTTCTCAGTCATTCCGGGTGTATAGAATTCAACTGGAACCAATCCTTTCTCAATTACTCTGAGAGTATAGAATTCTACTGGAACCAATATCATCCCATTTACACTGAGAGTAGAGAATTCGCCTGGAACCAATCCCTTTTCATTTATTCCGAGATTACAGAATTTCGCTGGAAACAATTCCTTCTCTGTTACTCCGGGAGTATTGGATTCTACCAGAACCAATCCCTTCTCAGTCACTCCGGGTGTGAAGAATTCTACCAGAACCAATCCCTTATCAGTCACTCCGGGTGTATAGAATTCAACTGGAACCAATCCTTTCTCATTTACACTGAGAGTATAGAATTCCACTGGAACCAATCTCATTCGATTTACACCGGAGAACAGAATTCTACTGGAACCAGACTCATCACTTTTACACTGAGAGTATAGAATTCCACTGCAACCAATCTCATCCCATATACTGTGAGAGTTTAGAATTGAACTGGAACCAATCTCATCCCATTTACACTGAGAATATGGAATTCCATGGAACCAATCTCATTCTATCTATTCTGAGAGTATAGAATTTTACTGGAACCATCTAATCCCATTTACTCTGAGAGTATAGAATTCTACTGGAACCAATCTCATCCCATTTACTCCGGGAATATAGAATTCTAATGGAACCAATCTCAACCCATTACTCCGGGAGTACAGAATTCCACTGGAACCAATCTTATCCAATTTTCTCTGAGACTATATAATTCTGCTGGAACCAATATCATCCCAATTACTCTGAGAGTTTAGATTTCCACTGGAACCAATCTCTTCCCAATACTCTGAGAGTATAGAATTCCACTGCACCCCATCACATCCCATTTACTCTGAGAGTACAGAATTCTACTCGAACTAATCTCATCGCATTTGCTCTGGGAGTATAGAATTCCACTGGAACCAATCTCATCTCATTTACTCTGAGAGTATGGAATTCTACTGGAACCAATGTCTTTCCATTTACTCAGAGAGTGTAGAATTCAACTGGAACCAATCCCTTCTGATTTACTGCAGGAGTGTAGAATTGTACTGGAACCAATCTCATCCCTTTTACGCTGAGAGTATAGAATTCTACTGGAACCAATCTCATCTTTTTTACTCTGAGAGTGTAGTATTCCACTATAACTAATCCCTTCTCCTTTACTCTGGGAGTATAGAATTCCACTGGAACCAATCTCATACATTTTTCTCTGAATATATAGAAATCTACTGGAAGCAATCCTCTCTCATTTATTCCGAGAATATCGAATTCCGCTGGAACCATTCCCTTCCCGGTTACTCCGGGATTATAGAATTCTACTGGAACCAATCTCATCCCTTTTACCCTGAGAGAATAGAATTCTACTGGAAACAATTTCATCTCTTTTACACTGAGAGTATAGAATTCTACTGGAAACAATCTCATCCCATTTTCTCTGAGACTATAGAATTCCACTGGAACCAATCTCATTCTGTTTACTCTGAGAGTATAGCTTTTTACTAGAACCAATCTCATTTCATTTTCTCTGAGTTTATAGAATTCTACTGGAACCAATCTCTTCTCATTTAATCCGTGAGTGTAGAATTCCTTTAGAACCAATCTCATCCCATTTACTCTGAGAGTACAGAATTCTACTGGAACCAATCTCATCCCATTTACTCTGAGAGTATAGAATTATACTGGAACCAATCTCATCCCATTTACTCTGAGAGCACAGAAATCCACTGGAACCAAATTTGTCCCATTTAATCTGACAGTATAGAATTCCACCGGAACCAATCTCCTCATATTTATTATGAGAGTATATACTTTCACTGGAACCAATCTCATCCCATTTACTCTGAGAGTATGGAATTCTACTGGAACCAATCTCTTTCCATTTACTCGGAGAGTGTAGAATTCAGAGGGAACCAATCCCTTATGATTTACTGCAGGAGTGTAGAATTGTACTGGAACCAATCTCATCCCTTTTACACTGAGAGTATAGAATTCTACTGGAATCAATCTCATCTTTTTTACTCTGAGAGTGTAGTATTCCACTGTAACTAATCCCTTCTCCTTTACTCTGGGAGTATAGAATTCTACTGGAACCAATCTCATCCATTTTTCTCTGAGTTTATAGAAATCTACTGGAAGCAATCCTCTCTCATTTATTCCGCGATTATAGAATTCCGCTGGATCCATTCCCTTCTCGGTAACTCTGGGATTATAGAATTCTACTGGAACCAATCCCGTCCCATTTTCGGTGTGATTATAGAATTCCACTGGAAGCAATCCTCTCTCATTCTGAGATTATAGAATTCCGCTGGAACCATTCCCTTCTCGGTTACTCCGGGAGTATAGAATTCTACCAGAACCAATCCCTTCTCAGTCACTCCGGGAGTATAGAATTCTACCAGAACCAATCCCTTCTCAGTCACTCCGAGTGTATAGCATTCTACCAGCAACAATCCCTTCTCAGTCACTCCGGGGGTATAGAATTCAACTGGAACCAATAATTTCTCCTTTACACAGAGAGTATAGAATTCTACTGGAAAAAATTTCATTCCTTTTACACTGAGAGTATAGAATTCTACTGGAACCAATCTCATCCCATTTTCTCTGAGAGTATAGAATTCCCCTGGAACCAATTTCATCGCATTTACTCTGAGAGTATAGAATTCCCCTGGAACCAATTTCATCGCATTTACTCTGAGAGTATAGAATTCCCCTGGAACCAATCTCATCCCATTTACTCTGAGAATATGGAATTCCACTGGAACAAAACAAATTCTATTTATTCTGAGAGTATAGAATTTTACTGGAACCATCTCATCCCATTTACTCTGAGACTATAGAATTCTACTGGAACCAATCGTGTCCCATTTTCGCTTAGATTATAGAATTCCACTGGACGCAATACCCTCTCATTTATTCCGAGAGTATAGAATTCTGCTGGAAACATTCCCTTCTCAGTTACTCCTGGAGTATTGGACTCTACGAAAACCAATCCCTTCTCAGTCACACTGGGAGTATAGATTTCTACTAGAACCAATCCCTTCTCAGTCACGCCTGGTGTATAGAATTCAATAGGAACCAATCCTTTCTCATTTACTCTGAGAGAATAGAATTCCACTGGGACCAATCTCATTCCAATTACACTGGAGCATAGAATTCTACTGGAACCAACCTCATCCCTTTTACACTGATAGTATAGAATTCTACTGCAACCAATCTCATTCTATTGACTGTGAGAGTTTAGAATTGAACTGGAACCAATCTCAACCCATTTACACTGAGAATATGGAATTCCACTGGAACCAATCTCATTCAATCTATTCTGAGAATATAGAATTCTACAAGAACATCGCATCCCATTTACTCCGGGAGTATAGAATTTTACTGGAACAATCTAATCCCATTTACTCTGAGAGTATAGAATTCTACAGGAACCAATCTCATCCCATTACTCCGGGAGTACAGAATTCCACTGGAACCAATCTCATCCAATTTTCTCGGAGACTATATAATTCTGCTGGAACCAATATCATCCCAATTACTCTGAGAGTTTAGATTTCCACTGGAACCAATCTCTTCCCAATACTCTGAGAGTATAGAATTCCACTGCACCCCATCACATCCCATTTACTCTGAGAGTACAGAATTCTACTCGCACTAATCTCATCGCATTTGCTCTGGGAGTATAGAATTCCACTGGAACCAAACTTATCCCATTTACTCTGAGAGTAGAATTCCACTGGAACCAATCTCATCTCATTTACTCTGAGAGTATGGAATTCTACTGGAACCAATGTCTTTCCATTTACTCAGAGAGTGTAGAATTCAACTGGAACCAATCCCTTCTGATTTACTGCAGGAGTGTAGAATTGTACTGGAACCAATCTCATCCCTTTTACGCTGAGAGTATAGCATTCTACTGGAACCAATCTCATCTTTTTTACTCTGAGAGTGTAGTATTCCACTGTAACTAATCCCTTCTCCTTTACTCTGGGAGTATAGAATTCCACTGGAACCAATCTCATACATTTTTCTCTGAATATATGGAAATCTACTGGAAGCAATCCTCTCTCATTTATTCCGAGATTATCGAATTCCGCTGGAACCATTCCCTTCCCGGTTACTCCGGGATTATAGAATTCTACTGGAACCAATCTCATCCCTTTTACCCTGAGAGAATAGAATTCTACTGGAAACAATTTCATCTCTTTTACACTGAGAGTATAGAATTCTACTGGAAACAATCTCATCCCATTTTCTCTGAGAGTATAGAATTCCCCTGGAACCAATTTCATCGCATTTACTCTGAGAGTATAGAATTCCCCTGGAACCAATTTCATCGCATTTACTCTGAGAGTATAGAATTCCCCTGGAACCAAACACATTCTATTTATTCTGAAAGTATAGAATTTTACTGGAACCATCTCATCCCATTTACTCTGGGAGTATAGAATTCTACTGGAACCATTCTCATCCATTTTATCTGACTTTCTGGAATTCTACTGGAACCATTCTATTCACATTTACTCTGTGTGTATAGAATTCCGTTATTACCAATCTCATCACATTTACTCTGAAAGTATAGAATTCTATTGGAACCATCCAGTCCCATTTGCGCTGAGATTATAGAATTCCACTGGAACGAATCCCTTCTCGGTTACTTCGGGAGTATTGGACTCTTCCGGAACAAATCCCTTCTCAGTCATTCTGGGTGTATAGAATTCAACTGGAACCAATCCTTTCTCAATTACTCTGAGAGTATAGAATTCTACTGGAACCAATATCATCCCATTTACTCTGAGAGTATAGAATTCGCCTGGAACCAATCCCTTCTCATTTATTCCGAGATTACAGAATTTCGCTGGAAACAATTCCTTCTCTGTTACTCCGGGAGTATTGGACTCTACCAGAGCCAATCCATTCTCAGTCACTCCGGGTGTATAGAATTCAACCAGAACCAATCCCTTATCAGTCACTCCGGGTGTATAGACTTCAACTGGAACCAATCCTTTCTCATTTACACTGAGAGTATAGAATTCCACCGGAACCAATCTCATTCCATTTACACCGGAGAATAGAATTCTACTGGAACCATACTCATCCCTTTTACACTGAGAGTATAGAATTCCACTGCAACCAATCTCATCCCATTTACTGTGAGAGTTTAGAATTGAACTGGAACCAATCTCATCCCATTTACACTGAGAATATGGAATTCCACTGGAACCAATCTCATTCTATCTATTCTGAGAGTATAGAATTTTACTGGAACCATCTAATCCAATTTACTCTGAGATTATACAATTCTACTGGAACCAATCTCATCCCATTTACTCCGGGATTATAGAATTCTAATGGAACCAATCTCATCACATTACTCCGGGAGTACAGCATTCCACTGGAACCAATCTTATCCAATTTTCTCTGAGACTATACAATTCTGCTGGGACCAATATCATACCAATTACTCTGAGAGTTTAGATTTCCACTGGAACCAATCTCTACCCAATACTCTGAGTGTATAGAATTCCACAGCACCCCATCACATCCCATTTACTCTGAGAGTACAGAATTCCTGTCGAACTAATCTCATCGCATTTACTCCGGGAGTATAGAATTCCAATGGAACCAATCTCATACCATTTACTCTGAGAGTAGAGAATTCCACTGGAACCAAAATTATCCCATTTAATCGGACAGTATAGAATTCCACAGGAACCAATCTCATCCTATTTATTATGAGATTAAAGACTTTCACTGGTACCCATCTCGTCCCAGATACTCTGAGAGTATAGAATTCCACTGGAACCAAACAAATTCGATTTATTCTGAGAGTATAGAATTTTACTGGAACCATCTCATCCCATTTACTCTGGGAGTATAGAATTCTACTGGAACCAATAGCGTGCCATTTACTCCGGGAGTAAAGAATTCTACTGGAACCATTCTCATCCCATTTTATCAGATTTTCTGGAATTCTACTGGAACCATTCTATTCACATTTACTCCGTGTGTATAGAATTCCGTTATTACCAATCTCATCCCATTTACTCTGAGAGTATAGAATTCTATTGGAACCCATCCAGTCCCATTTGTGCTGAGATTATAGAATTCTACTGGAACCAATCCCTTCTCATTTATTCCGAGATTACAGAATTTCGCCGGAACCAATTCCTTCTCTGTTACTCTGGGAGTATTGGACTCTACCAGAACCAATCCCTTCTCAGTCACTCCGGGTGTATAGAATTCTACCAGAACCAATCCCTTATCAGTCACTCCGGGTGTATGGAATTCAACTGGAACCAATACTTTTTCATTTACTCTGAGAGTATAGAATTCCACTTGAACCAATCTCATCCATTTTACACTGAGAGTATAGAATTCTACTGGAACCAATCTCATCCCATTTTCTCTGAGAGTATAGAATTCTACTGGAACCCATCCAGTCCTATTTGCGCTGAGATTATAGAATTCCACTGGAAGCAATCCCTTCTCATTTATTCCGAGATTATAGAATTTTGCTGGAACCAATTCCTTTTCTGTTACTCCGGGAGTATTGGACTCTACCAGAACCAATCCCTTCTCAGTCACTCTGGGTGCCTAGAATTCTACCAGAACCAATCCCTTATCAGTCACTCCGGGTGTATAGAATTCAATTGGAACCAATACTTTCTCATTTACTCTGAGAATATAGAATTCTACTGGTACCAATCTCATCCCATTTACACTGGAGTATAGAATTCTACTGGAACCAACCTCATCCCTTTTACTGTGAGAGTTTAGAATTGAACTGGAACCAATCTCATTCCATTTAAACTGAGAATATGGAATTCCACTGGAACCAATCTCATTCTATCTATTCTGAGAGTATAGAATTCTACTGGAACCATCGCATCCCATTTGCTCCGGGAGTATAGAATTCTACTGGAACCAATAGCAACCCACTTACACCGGGAGTATAGAATTCTACTGGATCCAATCTCACCCTATTTGCTCTGCGAGTATAAAATTCCACTGGACCCATTCTCATCCCATTTACTTTGAGTATTTAGAATTCCACAGGAACCAATCTCATCCTATTTATTATGAGAGTATAGAATTCTACTAGAACCAATCTCTTTCCATTTACTCAGAGAGTGTAGATTTCAACTAGAACCAGTCCCTTCTGATTTTCTCCAGGAGTGCAGAATTCTGTTGGAACCATTCTCATTTTACGTACTCGGAGAGTATAGAAATCTACTGGAAACAATCTCTTCTCTTTTAATCCGTGAGTATATAATTCCTTTAGAATCAATCTCATCCCATTTACTCTGAGAGTATAGAATTCTACTGTAACCAATCCCATCCCATTTTCGCTGTGATTATAGAATTCCACTGGAAACAATCCTCTCTCACTTATTCTGAGATTATAGAATTCCGCTGGAACTATTCCCTTCTCGGTTAAACCGGGAGTATTGGACTCTGCCAGAACCAATCCTTTCTCAGTCACTCCGGGTGTATAGAATTCTACCACAACCAATTCCTTCTCAGTCACTCCGAGTGTATAGAATTCAACTGGAACCAATACTTTTTCATTTACACTGAGTGTATAGAATTCGACTGGAACCAATCTCATCCCTTTTACACTGAGAGTATAGAATTCTACTGGAAACAATCTCATCCATTTTACACTGAGAGTATAGAATTCTACTCGAACAAATCTCACCCCTTTTACACTGAGAGTATAGAATTCTACTGGAACCAATCTCATCCCATTTACTCTGAGAGTATAGAATTCCCTTGGAACCAATTTCATTGAATTTACTCTGAGAGTATAGAATTCCACAGGAACCAATTTCATCGCATTTACTCTGAGAGTATAGAATTCCCCTGGAACCAAACACATTCTACTTATTCTGAGAGAATAGAATTTTACTGGAACTATTTCATCCCATTTACTCTGGGAGTATAGAATTCTACTGGAACCAATCGTGTCCCATTTTCGCTGAGATTACAGAATTCCACTGGAAGCAATCCTCTCTCATTTATTCCGAGAGTATCGAATTCTGCTGGAAACATTCCCTTCTCAGTTACTCCGGGAGTATTGGACTCTACCAGAACCAATCCCTTCTCAGTCACACTGGGTGTATAGATTTCTACCAGAACCAATCCCTTCTCAGTCACTCCGCGTGTATAGAATTCAACTGGAAACAATCCTTTCTCATTTACACTGAGAGTATAGAATTCCACTGGGACCAATCTCATTCCATTTACACTGGAGTATAGAATTCTACTGGAACCAAACACATCCCTTTTACACTGAGAGTATAGAATTCCACTGCAACCAATCTCATCCCATTGACTGTGAGAGTTTAGAATTGAACTGGAACCAATCTCATCCCATTTACACTGAGAATATGGAATTCCACTGGAACCAATCTCATTCTATCTATTCTGAGAATATAGAATTTTACTGGAACCATCTAATCCCATTTACTCTGAGAGTATAGAATTCTACTGGAACCATTCTCATCCATTTTATCTGACTTTCTGGAATTCTACTGGAACCATTCTATTCACATTTACTCCGTGTGTATAGAATTCTGTTATTACCAATCTCATCACATTTACTCTGAAAGTATAGAATTCTATTGGAACCATCCAGTCCCATTTGCGCTGAGATTATAGAATTCCACTGGAACCAATCCCTTCTCGGTTACTTCGGGAGTATTGGACTCTTCCGGAACAAATCCATTCTCAGTCATTACGGGTGTATAGAATTCAACTGGAACCAATCCTTTCTCAATTACTCTGAGAGTATAGAATTCTACTGGAACCAATATCATCCCATTTACACTGAGAGTAGAGAATTCGCCCGGAACCAATCCCTTCTCATTTATTCCGAGATTACAGAATTTCGCTGGAAACAATTCCTTCTCTGTTACTCCGGGAGTATTGGACTCTACCAGAAACAATCCCTTCTCAGTCACTCCGGGTGTATAGAATTGAACTGGAACCAATCCTTTCTCATTTACACTGAGAGTATAGAATTCCACTGGAACCAATCTCATTCCATTTACACCGGAGAATAGAATTCTACTGGAACCAGACTCATCCCTTTTACACTGAGAGTATAGAATTCCACTGCAACCAATCTCATCCCATTTACTGTGAGAGTTTAGAATTGAACTGGAACCAATCTCATCCCATTTACACTGAGAATATGGAAGTCCACTGGAACCAATCTCATTCTATCTATTCTGAGAGTATAGAATTTTACTGGAACCATCTCATCCCATTTACTCTGAGAGTATAGAATTCCCCTGGAACCAAACACATTCTATTTATTCTGAGAGAATAGAATTTTACTGGAACTATTTCATCCCATTTACTCTGGGAGTATAGAATTCTACTGGAACCAATCGTGTCCCATTTTCGCTGAGATTACAGAATTCCACTGGAAGCAATCCTCTCTCATTTATTCTGAGAGTATAGAATTCTGCTGGAAACATTCCCTTCTCAGTTACTCCGGGAGTATTGGACTCTACCAGAACCAATCCCTTCTCAGTCACACTGGGTGTATAGATTTCTACCAGAACCAATCCCTTCTCAGTCACTCCGCGTGTATAGAATTCAACTGGAAACAATCCTTTCTCATTTACACTGAGAGTATAGAATTCCACTGGGACCAATCTCATTCCATTTACACTGGAGTATAGAATTCTACTGGAACCAAACTCATCCCTTTTACACTGAGAGTATAGAATTCCACTGCAACCAATCTCATCCCATTGACTGTGAGAGTGTGGAATTGAACTGGAACCAATCTCATCCCATTTACACTGAGAATATGGAATTCCACTGGAACCAATCTCATTTTATCTATTCTGAGAATATAGAATTTTACTGGAACCATCTAATCCCATTTACACCGAGAGTACAGAATTCTATTGGAAAAATCTCATCCCATTTACTCCGGGAGTATAGAATTCTATTGGATCCAATCTCATTCCAGTTACTCTAAGAGTATAGAATTCCACTGGAACCAATCTCATCCCATTTACTCTGAGCGAATAGGATTCCCCTGGAAACAATCCCTTCAAATTACTCCAGGAGTTTAGAATTCTACTGGAACCAATCTCATTCCATTTACTCTGAGAGTATAGAATTCCTCTGGATCCAATCCCTCCTGATTTACTCCAGGAGTGTAGAATTCTACTGGAACTAATCTCTTCACCTTTACTCTTGGAGTATAGACTTCTATTGGAACAAACCACATCCCATTTTCTCTGAGTTTATAGAATTCTTCTTGAACCAATCTCTTCTCATTTAACCCGTGAGTATAGAATTCCATGAGAACCAATCTCATCCCATTTACTCTGAGAGTATAGCATCTTTTGGAACCAATCCTGTCCCATTTTCGATGAGATTATAGAATTCCACAGGAACCAATCCTCGCTCATTTATTCTGAGATCATAGAATTCCGCTGGAACCATTCCCTTCACGGTTTCTCTCTGGGCGTATTGGACTCTACCAGAACCAATCCCTTCTTAGTCACTCCGGGTGTGTAGAATCCTACCAGAACCAATCCCTTCTCAGTCACTCCGGATGTACAGAATTCTACTGGAACCAAGCCTTTCTCATTTAGTCTGAGAGTATAGAATTCCAGTGGAATCAATCTCATATCATTTACACTGAGCGTATAGAATTCTACTGGAACCAATCTCATCCCATTTACTCCGGGAGAATAGAATTCTACTGGAACCATTCTCATCCCATTTACTCCGGGAGAATCGAATTCTACTGGAACCCATCTCATCCCATTTACTCCGGGAGAATAGAATTCTACTGGAACAAATCTCTTCTCATTTACGCCGTGAGTAGAGAATTCCATTAGAACCAATCTCATCCCATTTACTCTGAGAGTATACAATCTACTGGAATCAATCCTGTCCCATTTTCGCTGAGATTATAGAATTCCACAGGAACCAATCCACGCTCTTTTATTCCGAGATTATAGAATTCCTCTGGAACTATTCCCTTCATGGTTCGCCGAGAGTATTGGACTCTAACACAACCAATCCCTTCTCAGTCACTCCGGGTGTATAGAATTCTACCAGAACCAATCCCTTCTCAGTCACTCCGGGTGTAGAGAATTCTACTGGAACCAATCCTTTCTCATTTACTCTGAGAGTATAGAATTCCACTGGAACCAATTTCATCTCATTTACACTGAGAATATAGAATTCTACTGGAACCAACCTCATCCCATGCAATCCGGGAGAATAGAATTCTACTAGAACCAATCTCATCCCATTTACTCCGGGAGAATAGAATTCTACTGGATCCAATCTCATCCCATTTACTCTGAGAGTATATAATTCCACTGGAACCAATGTCATCCCTTTTACACTGAGAGTATAGAATTCTACTGGTACTAATCTCATCCCATTTACTCTGAGAGTATAGAATTCCACTGGAAACAGTCTCATCCCTTTTGCACTGAGAGTATAGGATTCCACTGGAACCAATCTCATCCCTTTAACTCTGAGAGTATAGATTTCCACTGGAACCAATCTCATCCCATTTACACTGAGTGTATAGAATTCTACTGGTACTATCTCATCCCATTTTCTCCGGAAGAATAGAAATCTACTGGAACCAATCGCATCCCATGTACTCCGGGAGTATTGAATTCTACTGGATCCAATCTCATCCCATTTACTCTGAGAGTATCGAATTCCACTGGAACCAATCGAATCGCATTTACTCTGAGAGTATGGAATTTCACTGGAACCAATCCCTTCTGATTTACTCCAGGTGTGTAGAATTCTATTGGAACTAATCCCTTCCCCTTTGCTCTGGGAGTATAGAATTCTACCGAAACCAATCTAATCCCATTTTCTCTGAGTTTATAGAATTCTACTGGAATCAATCTCTTCTCAGTTACTCCGGGAGTATAGAATTCTACTGGAATCTATAGCATCCCATTTACTCTGGGAGTATAGAATTCCACTGGATCCAATCTCATCCCGTTTACTCTGCGAGCATAGAATTTCACTGGAACAAATCTCATCCCATTTGCTTTGAGATTTTAGAATTCAACTGGAAGCAATCTCATCCCTTTTACACTGAGAGAATAGAATTCTACTGGAACGAATCTCATCCCATTTACTCTGAGAGTATAGGGTCCTACTGGAACGAATCTCATCCCATTTACTCTTTGAGTATGGTATTCCACTGGAACCAATCTCATTCTATTTATTCTGAAAGTATGGAATTCTACTGGAACCATCTCATGCCATTTACTCAGGAAGAAGAGAATTCTACAGGAACCAAATGCACCCATTTACTCTGGGAGAATAGAAATCTTTTGGATCCAATCTCATCCCATCACCTCAGAGTATGGAATTCCACTGGACCCATTCTCATCCCATTTCCTCTGAGAGTATAGAATTCCACTGGAACCAATCTCATCCCATTTACACTGAGATACAGAATTCTATTGGAACCATCTCATCCCATTTACTCCGTGAGTATAGAATTCTACTGGATGCAATCTCATCCCCTTTACTCTGAGACTATGGAATTCCACTGGAACAAATCTCAATCTCTTTATTCTTAGAGTATAGAATTCTACTGGAACCATCGCATCCCATTTACTCCGGGAGTATAGAATTCTACTGGAACCAATAGCATCCCACTTACACCGGGAGTATAGAATTCTATTGGATCCAATCTCACCCTATTTGCTCTGCAAGTATAAAATTCCACTGGACCCATTCTCATCCCATTTACTTTGAGTATTTAGAATTCCACAGGAACCAATCTCATCCCATTTATTATGAGAGTATAGAATTCTACTGGAACCAATCTCTTTCCATTTACTCACAGAGTGTAGAATTCAACTGACACCAATCCCTTTGGATTTTCTCCAGGAGTGTAGAATTCTATTTGAACCAATCTCATCTTATGTACTCTGAGGGTATAGAATTCTACTGGAACCAATCTCATCTTATTTACTTTGAGAGTATAGTATTCCACTGGAACCAATCTCATCTTATTTACTCTGAGAGTATAGTATTCCACTGGAACCAATCTCATCTTATTTACTCTGAGAGTCTAGTATTCCACTGGAACTAATCCCTTCTCCTTTACTCGGGGTTTATAGAATTCTACTAGAACGAATATCACCCCATTCTGTTTGAATTCATAGAAATCTACTGGAAACAATCACTTCTCTTTTAATCCATGAGTATAGAATTCCTTTAGAACCAATCTCATCCCATTTACTCTGAGAGTAAATTCTACTGGAACCAATCCAGTCCCATTTTCGCTGTGATTATGGAATTCCACTGGAAGCAATCCTCTCTCATTTATTCTGAGATTAAGGAATTCCACTGGAATCATTCCCTTCTCGGTTACTCAGGGAGTATTGGACTCTGCCCGAACCAATCCCTTCTCAGTCACTACGGGTGTATAGAATTCTACCACAACCAATTCCTCCTCGGTCACTCGGGGTGTATAGAATTCAACTGGAACCAATACTTTCTCATTTACACTGAGAGTATAGAATTCCCCTGGAACCAATCTCAACCCATTTACTCTGAGAGTATGGAATTCCACTGGAACAAAACACATTCTATTTATTCTGAGAGTATAGAAATCTACTGGAACCAATCGTGTCCCATTTTCGCTGAGATTACAGAATTCCACTTGAAGCAATACCCTCTCATTTATTCAGAGAGTAAAGAATTCTGCTGGAAACATTCCCTTCTCAGTTACTCTGGGAGTATTGGACTCTACCAGAACCAATCCCTTCTCAGTCACACTGGGAGTATAGATTTCTACCAGAACCAATCCTTTCTCAGTCATTCCGGGTGTATAGAATTCAACTGGAACCAATCCTTTCTCATTTACTCTGAGAGTATAGAATTCCACTGGGACCGATCTCCTTCCATTTACACTGAGAGTGTAGAATTCTATTGCAACCAATCTCATCCCATTTACTGTGAGAGTTTAGAATTGAACTGGAACCAATCTCATCCCATTTACACTGAGAATATGGAATTCCACGGGAACCATTCTCATTCTATCTATTCTGAGAATATAGAATTCTACTGGAACCATCGCATCCCATTTACTCCGGGAGTATAGAATTTTACTGGAACCATCTAATCCCATTTACTCGGAGAGTATGGAATTCTACTGGAACCAATCTCATCCCATTACTCCAGGAGTACAGAATTCCACTGGAACCAATCTCATCCCATTTTCTCTGAGACTATATAATTCAGCTGGAACCAATATCATCCCAATTACTCTGAGAGTTTAGATTTCCACTGGAACCAATCTCTTCCCAATACTCTGAGAGTATAGAATTCCACTGCACCCCATCACATCCCATTTACTCTGAGAGTACAGAATTCTACTCGAACTAATCTCATCGCATTTGCTCTGGGAGTATAGAATTCCACTGCACCCAATCTAATCCCATTTACTCTGAGTGTTGAGAATTCCACTGGAACCATACTTATCCCATTTAATCTGACAGTGTAGAATTCCACAGGAACCAATCTCATCCTATTCATTATGAGTGTATCGACTTTCTCTGGTACCAATCTCATCCTACTTACTCTGAGAGTATAGTATTCTACTGAAACCAATCCCTTATGATTTACTCCAGGAGTCTAAAATTCTTTTGGAACTAATCCCTTCTCCTTTACTTTGAGAGTATAGAATTATACTGGAACCAATCTCATCCCATTTTATCTGAGTTTCTGGAATTCTACTGGAACCATTCTCTTCTCATTGACTCCGTGGGTATTGAATTCAGTTATTATCAATCTCATCCCATTTACTCTGAGAGTATAGAATTCTATTGGAACCCATCCAGTCCCATTTGCCCTGAGATTATAGAATTCCACTGGAACGAATCCCTTCTCGGTTACTCGGGGAGTATTGGACTCTTCCGGAAACAATCCCTTCTCAGTCACTCCGGGTGTATAGAATTCAACTGGAACCAATCCTTTCTCATTTACTCTGAGAGTATAGAATTCTATTGGAACTAATCTCATCCCTTTTAAACTCAGAGTATAGAATTCCACTGGAACCAATCTCATCCCATTTACTCTGAGATTATAGAATACCCCTGGAACCAATCTCATTCTATTTACTCTGAGATTGTAGAATTCCACTAGACCCATTTTTATCCCATTAACTCTGAGAGTATAGAATTCCACTGGAACCAATCTCATTCTGTTTATTCTGAGAGTATAGAATTCTACTGGAACCAATCTCATCCCATTTACTCTGAGAGTACAGAATTCTACTGGAAACAATCTCATCCCAATTACTCTGAGAGTATAGAATTCCACTGGAACCGATCTCTTCCCAATACACTGAGAGTATAGATTTCCACTGGACCCAATCACATCCCATTTACTCTGAGAGTACAGAATTCTAACTGAACCAATCTCATCTCAATTACTCTGAGAGTATAAAATTCCACTGGACCCAATCTCATCCCATTTACACTGAGAGCACAGAAATCCACAGGAACCAAATTTGTCCCATTTAATCTGACAGTATAGAATTCCACCGGAACCAATCTCCTCATATTTATTATGAGAGTATATACTTTCACTGGAACCAATCTCATCCCATTTACTCTGAGAGTAGAAGTCCACTGGAACCAATCTCATCTCATTTACTCTGAGAGTATGGAATTCTACTGGAACCAATCTCTTTCCATTTACTCAGAGAGTGTAGAATTCAGAGGGAACCAATCCCTTCTGATTTACAGCAGGAGTGTAGAATTGTACTGGAACCAATCTCATCCCTTTTACACTGAGAGTATAGAATTCTACTGGAATCAATCTCATCTTTTTTACTCTTGAGAGCGTGGTATTCCACTGTAACTAATCCCTTCTCCTTTACTCTGGGAGTATAGAATTCTACTGGAACCAATCTCATCCATATTTCTCTGAGTTTATAGAAATCTACTGGAAGCAATCCTCTCTCATTTATTCCGCGGTTATGGAATTCCGCTGGATCCATTCCCTTCTCGGTTACTCTGGGATTATAGAATTCTACTGGAACCAATCCCGTCCCATTTTCGGTGTGATTATAGAATTCCACTGGAAGCAATCCTCTCTCATTCTGAGATTATAGAATTCCGCTGGAACCATTCCCTTCTCGGTTACTCCGGGAGTACAGAATTCTACCAGAACCAATCCCTTCTCAGTCACTCCGGGAGTATAGAATTCTACCAGAACGAATCCCTTCTCAGTCACTCCGAGTGTATAGCATTCTACCAGCACCAATCCCTTCTCAGTCACTCCGGGTGTATAGAATTCAACTGGAACCAATAATTTCTCCTTTACACTGAGAGTATAGAATTCTACTGGAAAAAATTTCATCCCTTTTACACTGAGAGTATAGAATTCTACTGGAACCATTCTCATCCCATTTTCTCTGAGAGTATAGAATTCCCCTGGAACCAATTTCATCGCATTTACTCTGAGAGTATAGAATTCCCCTGGAACCAATCTCATCCCATTTACTCTGAGAGTATGGAATTCCACTGGAACAAAACACATTCTATTTATTCTGAGAGTATAGATTTTTACTGGAACCATCTCATCCCATTTACTCTGAGAGTATAGAATTCTACTGGAACCAATCGTGTCCCATTTTCGCTAAGATTATAGAATTCCACTGGAAGCAATAGCCTCTCATTTATTCCGAGAGTATAGAATTCTGCTGGAACCAATCCCGTCCCATTTACTGTGAGAGTTTAGAATTGAACTGGAACCAATCTCATCCCATTTACACTGAGAATATGGAATTCCACTGGAACCAATCTCATTCAATCTATTCTGAGAATATAGAATTCTACAGGAACCATCGCATCCCATTTACTCCGGGAGTATAGAATCTCGCTGAGATTATAGAATTCCACTGGAAACAATCCTCTCTCACTTATTCTGAGATTATCGAATTCCACTGGAACTATTCCCTTCTCGGTTAAACCGGGAGTATTGGACTCTGCCAGAACCAATCCTTTCTCAGTAACTCCGGGTGTATAGAATTCTACCACAACCAATTCCTTCTCATTCACTCCGAGTGTATAGAATTCAACTGGAACCAATACTTTTTCATTTACTCTGACAGTATAGAATTCGACTGGAACCAATCTCATCCCTTTTACACTGACAGTATAGAATTCTACTGGAAACAATCTCATCCATTTTACACTGAGAGTATAGAATTCTACTCGAACAAATCTCACCCCTTTTACGCTGAGAGTATAGAATTCTACTGGAACCATCTCATCCCATTTACTCTGAGAGTATAGAATTCCCCTGGAACCAATTTCATCCCAGTTACTCTGAGAGTATTGAATTCCACTGGAAACAATCTCATCCATTGACTGTGAGAGTTTAGAATTGAACTGGAACCAATCTCATTCCATTTACACTGAGAATATGGAATTCCACTGGAACCAATCTCGTTCAATCTATTCTGAGAATTTAGAATTCTACAGGAACCATCGCATCCCATTTACTCCGGGAGTATAGAATTTTACTGGATCCATCTAATCACATTTACTCTGAGAGTATAGAATTCCACTGCACCCCATCACATCCCATTTACTCTGAGAGTACAGAATTCTACTCGAACTAATCTCATCGCATTTGCTCTGGGAGTATAGAATTCCACTGGAACCAAACTTATCCCATTTACTCTGAGAGTAGAATTCCACTGGAACCAATCTCATCTCATTTACTCTGAGAGTACGGAATTCTACTGGAACCAATGTCTTTCCATTTACTCAGAGAGTGTAGAATTCAACTGGAACCAATCCCTTCTGATTTACTGCAGGAGTGTAGAATTGTACTGGAACCAATCTCATCCCTTTTACACTGAGAGTATAGAATTCTACTGGAATCAATCTCATCTTTTTTACTCTGAGAGTGTAATATTCCACTGTAACTAATCCCTTCTCCTTTACTCTGGGAGTATAGAATTCCACTGGAACCAATCTCATCCATTTTTCTCTGAATATATAGGAATCTACTGGAAGCAATCCTCTCTCAGTTTTTCCGAGATTATCGAATTCCGCTGGAACCATTCCCTTCCCGGTTACTCCGGGATTATAGAATTCTACTGGAACCAATCTCATCCCTTTTGCCCTGAGAGAATAGAATTCTACTGGAAACAATTTCATCCCTTTTACACTGAGAGTATAGAATTCTACTGGAACCAATCTGATCCCATTTTCTCTGAGAGTATTGAATTCCCCTGGAACCAATTTCATCGCATTTACTCTGAGAGTATAGAATTCCGCTGGAACCAATTTCATTGCATTTACTCTGAGAGTATAGAATTCCCCTGGAACCAAACACATTCTATTTATTCTGAAAGTATAGAATTTTACTGGAACCATCTCATCCCATTTACTCTGGGAGTATAGAATTCTACTGGAACCAACCTCATCCCTTTTACACTGATAGTATAGAATTCTACTGCAACCAATCTCATCCCATTGACTGTGAGAGTTTAGAATTGAACTGGAACCAATCTCATCCCATTTACACTGAGAATATGGAATTCCACTGGAACCAATCTCATTCAATCTATTCTGAGAATATAGAATTCTACAGGAACCATCGCATCCCATTTACTCCGGGAGTATAGAATTTTACTGGAACCATCTAATCCCATTTACTCTGAGAGTATAGAATTCGACTGGAACCAATCTCATCCCATTGCTCCGGGTGTACAGAATTCCACTGGAACCAATCTCATCCAATTTTCTCTGAGACTATATAATTCTGCTGGAACCAATATCATCCCAATTACTCTGAGAGTTTAGATTTCCACTGGAACCAATCTCTTCCCAATACTCTGAGAGTATAGAACTCCACTGCACCCCATCACATCCCATTTACTCTGAGAGTACAGAATTCTACTCGAACTAATCTCATCGCATTTGCTCTGGGAGTATAGAATTCCACTGGAACCAAACTTATCCCATTTACTCTGAGAGTAGAATTCCACTGGAACCAATCTCATCTCATTTACTCTGAGAGTATGGAATTCTACTGGAACCAATGTCTTTCCATTTACTCAGAGAGTGTAGAATTCAACTGGAACCAATCCCTTCTGATTTACTGCAGGAGTGTAGAATTGTACTGGAACCAATCTCATCCCTTTTACGCTGAGAGTATAGAATTCTACTGGAACCAATCTCATCTTTTTTACTGTGAGAGTGTAATATTCCACTGTAACTAATCCCTTCACCTTTACTCTGGGAGTATAGAATTCCACTGGAACCAATCTCATCCATTTTTCTCTGAGTATATAGAAATCTACTGGAAGCAATCCTCTCTCATTTATTCCGAGATTATCGAATTCCGCTGGAACCATTACCTTCCCGGTTACTCCGGGATTATAGAATTCTACTGGAACCAATCTCATCCCTTTTACCCTGAGAGAATAGAATTCTACTGGAAACAATTTCATCCCTTTTACACTGAGAGTATAGAATTCTACTGGAACCAATCTCATCTTTTTTACTCTGAGATTGTAGTATTTCGCTGGAACTAATCCCTTCTCCTTTACTCTGGGAGTATAGAATTCTACTGGAACCCATCCCAATTACTCTGAGAGTTTAGATTTCCACTGGAACCAATCTCTTCCCAATACTCTGAGAGTATAGAACTCCACTGCACCCCATCACATCCCATTTAGTCTGAGACTACAGAATTCTACTCGAACTAATCTCATCGCATTTGCTCTGGGAGTATAGAATTCCATTGCACCCAATCTAATCCCATTTACTCTGAGTGTTGAGAATTCCACTGGAACCATACTTATCCCATTTAATCTGACAGTGTAGAATTCCACAGGAACCAATCTCATCCTATTCATTATGAGTGTATAGACTTTCTCTGGTACAAATCTCATCATACTTGCTCTGAGAGTATAGAATTCTACTGAAACCAATCCCTTATGATTTACTCCAGGAGTCTAAAATTCTTTTGGAACTAATCCCTTCTCCTTTACTTTGAGAGTATAGAATTATACTGGAACCAATCTCATCCCATTTTATCTGAGTTTCTGGAATTCTACTGGAACCATTCTCTTCTCATTGACTCCGTGGGTATTGAATTCAGTTATTACCAATCTCATCCCATTTACTCTGAGAGTATAGAATTCTATTGGAACCCATCCAGTCCCATTTGCTCAGAGATTATAGAAATCCACTGGAACGAATCCCTTCTCGGTTACTCGGGGAGTATTGGACTCTTCCGGAAACAATCCCTTCTCAGTCACTCCGGGTGTATAGAATTCAACTGGAACCAATCCTTTCTCATTTACTCTGAGAGTATAGAATTCTATTGGAACCAATCTCATCCCTTTTAAACTCAGAGTATAGAATTCTACTGGAACCAATCTCATCCCATTTACTCTGAGATTATAGAATTCCACTAGACCCATTTTTATCCCATTTACTCTGAGAGTATAGAATTCCACTGGAACCAATCTCATTCTATTTACTCTGAAAGTATACAATTCCACTAGACCCATTCTTATCCCATTTACTCTGAGACTATAGAATTCCACTGGAACCAATCTCATTCTGTTTACTCTGAGAGTATAGCTTTTTACTAGAACCAATCTCATTTCATTTTCTCTGAGTTTATAGAATTCTACTGGAACCAATCTCTTCTCATTTAATCCGTGAGTGTAGAATTCCTTTAGAACCAATCTCATCCCATTTACTCTGAGAGTACAGAATTCTACTGGAACCAATCTCATCCCATTTACTCTGAGAGTATAGAATTCTACTGGAACCAATCTCATCCCATTTACTCTGAGAGTATAGAATTCTACTGGAACCAATCTCATCCCATTTACTCTGAGAGTACAGAATTCTACTGGAACCAATCTCATCCCAATTACTCTGAGAGTATAGAATTCCACTGGAACCAATCTCTTCCCAATACACTGAGAGTATAGATTTCCACTGCACCCAATCACATCCCATTTACTCTGAGAGTACAGAATTCTAGTTGAACCAATCTCATCCCATTTACTCTGAGAGTATAGAATTCTACTGGAACCAATCTCATCCCATTTACTCTGAGAGCACAGAAATCCACTGGAACCAAATTTGTCCCATTTAATCTGACGATATAGAATTCCACCGGAACCAATCTCCTCATATTTATTATGAAAGTATATACTTTCAGTGGAACCAATCTCATCCCATTTACTCTGAGAGTAGAATTCCACTGGAACCAATCTCATCCAATTTACTCTGAGAGTATGGAATTCTACTGGAACCAATCTCTTTCCATTTACTCAGGGAGTGTAGAATTCAGAGGGAACCAATCCCTTCTGATTTACTGCAGGAGTGTAGAATTGTACTGGAACCAATCTCATCCCTTTTACACTGAGAGTATAGAATTCTACTGGAATCAATTTCATCTTTTTTACTCTGAGAGTGTAGTATTCCACTGTAACTAATCCCTTCTTCTTTACTCTGGGAGTATAGAATACTACTGGAACCAATCTCATCCATTTTTCTCTGAGTTTATAGAAATCTACTGGAAGCAATCCTCTCTCATTTATTCCACGATTATAGAATTCCGTTGGATCCATTCCATTCTCGGTTACTCTGGGATTATAGAATTCTACTGGAACCAATCCCGTCCCATTTTCGGTGTGATTATAGAATTCCACTGGAAGCAATCCTCTCTCATTCTGAGATTATAGAATTCCGCTGGAACCATTCCCTTCTCGGTTATTCCGGGAGTATAGAATTCTACCAGAACCAATCCCTTCTCAATCACTCCGGGAGTATAGAATTCTACCAGAACCAATCCCTTCTCAGTCACTCCGAGTGTATAGCATTCTACCAGCACCAATCCCTTCTCAGTCACTCCGGGTGTATAGAATTCAACTGGAACCAATAATTTCTCCTTTACACTGAGAGTATAGAATTCTACTGGAAAAAAATTCATCCCTTTTACACTGAGAGTATAGAATTCTACTGGAACCAATCTCATCCCATTTTCTCTGAGAGTATAGAATTCCCCTGGAACCAATTTCATCGCATTTACTCTGAGAGCATAGAATTCCACTGGAACCAATTTCATCGCATTTACTCTGAGAGTATAGAATTCCTCTGGAACCAATCTCATCCCATTTACTCTGAGAGTATGGAATTCCACTGGAACAAAACACATTCTATTTATTCTGAGAGTATAGAATTTTACTGGAACCATCTCATCCCATTTACTCTGAGAGTATAGAATTCTACTGGAACCAATCGTGTCCCATTTTCGCTGAGATTATAGAATTCCGCTGGAAGCAATACCCTCTCATTTATTCCGAGAGTATAGAATTCTTCTGGAAACATTCCCTTCTCAGTTACTCCGGGAGTATTGGACTCTACCAAAACCAATCCCTTCTCAGTCACACTGGGAGTATAGATTTCTACTAGAACCAATCCCTTCTCAGTCACGCCTGGTGTCTAGAATTCAATAGGAACCAATCCTTTCTCATTTACTCTGAGAGTATAGAATTCCACTGGGACCAATCTCATTCCAATTACACTGGAGTATAGAATTCTACTGGAACCAACCTCATCCCTTTTACACTGATAGTATAGAATTCTACTGCAACCAATCTCATCCCATTGACTGTGAGAGTTTAGAATTGAACTGGAACCAATCTCATTCCATTTACACTGAGAATATGGAATTCCACTGGAACCAATCTCATTCAATCTATTCTGAGAATATAGAATTCTACAGGAACCATCGCATCCCATTTACTCCGGGAGTATAGAATTTTACTGGAACCATCTAATTCCATTTACTCTGAGAGTATAGAATTCTACTGGAACCAATCTCATCCCATTACTCCGGGAGAACAGAATTCCACTGGAACCAATCTCATCCAATTTTCTCTGAGACTATATAATTCTGCTGGAACCAATATCATCTCAATTACTCTGAGAGTTTAGATTTCCACTGGAACCAATCTCTTCCCAATACTCTGAGAGTATAGAATTCCACTGCACCCCATCACATCCCATTTACTCAGGGAGTATAGAATTCTTCTGGAACCAATCGTGTCCCATTGTCGCTGAGATTATAGAATTCCACTGGAAGCAATCCTCTCACATTTATTCCGAGAGTATAGAATTCTGCTGGAAACATTCCCTTCTCAGTTACTCCGGGAGTTTTGGACTCTACCAGAACCAATCCCTTCTCAGTCACCCTGGGTGTATAGAATTCTACCAGAACCAATCCCTTCTCAGTCACTCCGCGTGCATAGAATTCAATAGGAACCAATCCTTTCTCATTTACTCTGAGAGTATAGAATTCCACTTGAACCAATCTCATTCCAATTACACTGGAGTATAGAATTCTACTGGAACCAACCTCATCCCTTTTACACTGATAGTAAAGTATTCTACTGCAACCAATCTCATTCTATTGACTGTGAGAGTTTAGAATTGAACTGGAACCAATCTCAACCCATTTACACTGAGAATAGTGAATTCCACTGGAACCAATCTCATTCAATCTATTCTGAGAATATAGAATTCTACAGGAACCATCGCATCCCATTTACTCCGGGAGTATAGAATTTTACTGGAACCATCTAATCCCATTTACTCTGAGAGTATAGAATTCTACTGGAACCAATCTCATCCCATTACTCCGGGAGTACAGAATTCCACTGGAACCATTCTCATCCAATTTTGTCTGAGACTATATAATTCTGCTGGAACCAATATCATCCCAATTACTCTGAGAGTTTAGATTTCCACTGGAACCAATCTCTTCCCAATACTCTGAGAGTATAGAATTCCACTGCACCCCATCACATCCCATTTACTCTGAGAGTACAGAATTCTACTCGAACTAATCTCATCGCATTTGCTCTGGGAGTATAGAATTCCACTGGAACCAAACTTATCCCATTTACTCTGAGAGTAGAATTCCACTGGAACCAATCTCATCTCATTTACTCTGAGAGTATGGAATTCTACTGGAACCAATGTCTTTCCATTTACTCAGAGAGTGTAGAATTCAACTGGAACCAATCCCTTCTGATTTACTGCAGGAGTGTAGAATTGTACTGGAACCAATCTCATCCCTTTTACACTGAGAGTATAGAATTCTACTGGAACCAATCTCATCCCATTTACACTGGAGTATAGAATTCTACTGGAACCAACCTCATCCCTTTTACTGTGAGAGTTTAGAATTGAACTGGAACCAATCTCATCCCATTTAAACTGAGAATATGGAATTCCACTGGAACCAATCTCATTCTATCTATTCTGAGAGTATAGAATTCTACTGGAACCATCGCATCCCATTTGCTCCGGGAGTATAGAATTCTACTGGAACCAATAGCAACCCACTTACACCGGGAGTATAGAATTCTACTGGATCCAATCTCACCCTATTTGCTCTGCGAGTATAAAATTCCACTGGACCCATTCTCATCCCATTTACTTTGAGTATTTAGACTTCCACAGGAACCAATCTCATCCTATTTATTATGAGAGTATAGCATTCTTCTGGAACCAATCCCTTCTGATTTTCTCCAGGAGTGCAGAATTCTATTGAAACCATTCTCATCTTATGTACTCCAGAGTGTATAGAAATCTACTGGAAACAATCTCTTCTCTTTTAATCCGTGAGTATATAATTCCTTTAGAATCAATCTCATCCCATTTACTCTGAGAGTATAGAATTCTACTGTAACTAATCCCATCCCATTTTCGCTGTGATTATAGAATTCCACTGGAAACAATCCTCTCTCACTTATTCTGAGATTATAGAATTCCGCTGGAACTATTCCCTTCTCGGTTAAACCGGGAGTATTGGACTCTGCCAGAACCAATCCTTTCTCAGTCACTCCGGGTGTATAGAATTCTACCACAACCAATTCCTTCTCAGTCACTCCGAGTGTATAGAATTCAACTGGAACCAATACTTTTTCATTTACTCTGACAGTATAGAATTCGATTGGAACCATTCTCATCCCTTTTACACTGAGAGTATAGAATTCTACTGGAAACAATCTCATCCATTTTACACTGAGAGTATAGAATTCTACTCGAACCAATCTCATCCCATTTAATCTGAGAGTATAGAATTCCCCTGGAACCAATTTCATCGCATTTACTCTGAGAGTATAGAATTCCACTGGAACCAATTTCATCGCATTTACACTGAGAGTATAGAATTCCCCAGGAACCAAACACATTCTATTTATTCTGAAAGTATAGAATTTTACTGGAACTATCTCATCCCATTTACTCTGGGAGTATAGAATTCTACTGGAACCAATCGTGTCCCATTTTCGCTGAGATTATAGAATTCCACTGGAAGCAATCCTCTCTCATTTATTCCGAGAGTATAGAATTCTGCTGGAAACATTCCCTTCTCAGTTACTCCGGGAGTATTGGACTCTACCAGAACCAATCCCTTCTCAGTCACACTGGGTGTATAGATTTCTACCAGAACCAATCCCTTCTCAGTCATCCGCGTGTATAGAATTCAACTGGAAACAATCCTTTCTCATTTACACTGAGAGTATAGAATTCCACTGGGACCAATCTCATTCCATTTGCACTGGAGTATAGAATTCTACTGGAACCAAACTCATCCCTTTTACACTGAGAGTATAGAATTCCACTGCAACCAATCTCATCCCATTGACTGTGAGAGTTTAGAATTGAACTGGAAGCAATCTCATCCCATTTACACTGAGACTATGGAATTCCACTGGAACCAATCTCATTCTATCTATTCTGAGAATATAGAATTTTACTGGAACCATTCTCATCCATTTTATCTGACTTTCTGGAATTCTACTGGAACCATTCTATTCACATTTACTCCGTGTGTTTAGAATTCCGTTATTACCAATCTCATCACATTTACTCTGAGAGTATAGAATTCTATTGGAACCATCCAGTCCCATTTGCGCTGAGATTATAGAATTCCACTGGAACCAATCCCTTCTCGGTTACTTCGGGAGTTTTGGACTCTTCCGGAACAAATCCCTTCTCAGTCATTCCGGGTGTATAGAATTCAACTGGAACCAATCCTTTCTCAATTACTCTGAGAGTATAGAATTCTACTGGAACCAATATAATCCCAATTACTCTGAGAGTATAGAATTCGCCTGGCACCAATCCCTTCTCATTTATTCCGTGATTACAGAATTTCGCTGGAACAATTCCTTCTCTGTTACTCCGGGAGTATTGGACTCTACCAGAACCAATCCCTTCTCAGTCACTCCGGGTGTATAGAATTCAACTGGAACCAATCCTTTCTCGTTTACACTGAGAGTATAGAATTCCACTGGGACCAATCTCATTCCATTTACACCGGAGAATAGAATTCTACTGGAACCAGACTCATCCCTTTTACACTGAGAGTATAGAATTCCACTGCAACCAATCTCATCCCATTTACTGTGAGAGTTTAGAATTGAACTGGAACCAATCTCATCCCATTTACACTAAGAATATGGAATTCCACTGGAACCAATCTCATTCTATCTATTCTGAGAGTATAGAATTTTACTGGAACAATCTAATCCCATTTACTCCGGGAGTATAGAATTCCAATGGAACCAATCTCATACCATTTACTCTGAGAGTAGAGAATTCCACTGGAACCAAAATTATCCCATTTAATCGGACAGTATAGAATTCCACAGGAACCAATCTCATCCTATTTATTATGAGATTAAAGACTTTCACTGGTACCCATCTCATCCCAGATACTCTGTGACTATAGAATTCCACTGGAACCAAACAAATTCTATTTATTCTGAGAGTATAGAATTTTACTGGAAACATCTCATCCCATTTACTCTGGGAGTATAGAATTCTACTGGAACCAATAGCGTGCCATTTACTCCGGGAGTATAGAATTCTACTGGAACCATTCTCATCCCATTTCATCTGATTTTCTGGAATTCTACTGGAACCATTCTATTCAGATTTACTCCGTGTGTATAGAATTCCGTTATTACCAATCTCATGCCATTTACTCTGAGAGCAGAGAATTCTATTGGAACCCATCCAGTCCCATTTGTGCTGAGATTATAGAATTCTACTGGAACCAATCCCTTCTCATTTATTCCGAGATTACAGAATTTCGCCGGAACCAATTCCTTCTCTGTTACTCCGGGAGTATTGGACTCTACCAGAACCAATCCCTTCTCAGTCAATCCGGGTGTATAGAATTCTACCAGAACCAATCCCTTATCAGTCACTCCGGGTGTATAGAATTCAACTGGAACCAATCCTTTCTCATTTACACTGAGAGTATAGAATTCCACCGGAACCAATCTCTTTCCATTTACACTGGAGAATAGAGATCTACTGGAACCAGACTCATCCCTTTTACTCTGAGAGTATAGAATTCCACTGCAACCAATCTCATCCCATTTACTGTGAGAGTTTAGAATTGAACTGGAACCAATCTCATCCCATTTACACTGAGAATATGGAATTCCACTGGAACCAATCTCATTCTATCTATTCTGAGAATATAGAATTTTACTGGAACCATCTAATCCCATTTACTCTGAGAATATAGAATTCTACTGGAACCAATCTCATCCCATTTACTCCGGGAGTATAGAATTCTAATGGAACCAATCTCATCCCATTATTCCAGGAGTACAGAATTCCACTGGAACCAATCTTATCCAATTTTCTCTGAGACTATATAATTCTGCTGGAACCAATATCATCCCAATTACTCTGAGAGTTTAGATTTCCACTGGTTCCAATCTCTTCCCAATACTCTGAGAGTATAGAATTCCACAGCACCCCATCAAATCCCATTTACTCTGAGAGTACAGAATTCTAGTCGAACTAATCTCATCGCATTTACTCCGAAAGTATAGAATTCCACTGGAACCAAACAAATTCTATTTATTCTGAGAGTATAGAATTTTACTGGAACCATCTCATCCCATTTACTCTGGGAGTATAGAATTCTACTGGAACCAATGGCATGCCATTTACTCCGGGAGTATAGAATTCTACTGGAACCATTCTCATCCCATTTTATCTGATTTTCTGGAATTCTACTGGAACCATTCTATTCACATTTACTCAGTGTGTATAGAATTCCGTTATTACCAATCTCATCCCATTTACTCTGAGAGTATAGAATTCTACTGGAACCAATCTCATCCATTTTACACAGAGAGTATAGAATTCTACTGGAACCCATCCAGTCCCATTTGCGCTGAGATTATAGAATTCCACTGGAAGCAATCCCTTCTCATTTATTCTGAGATTATAGAATTTTGCTGGAACCAATTCCTTTTCTGTTACTCCGGGAGTATTGGACTCTACCAGAACCAATCCCTTCTTAGTAACTCTGGGTGTATAGAATTCTACAAGAACCAATCCCTTATCAGTCACTCCGGGTGTTTAGAATTCAATTGGAACCAATACTTTCTCATTTTCTCTGAGAATATAGAATTCTATTGCTACCAATCTCATCCCATTTACACTGGAGTATAGAATTCTACTGGAACCAACCTCATCCCTTTTACTGTGAGAGTTTAGAATTGAACTGGAACCAAGCTCATCCCATTTAAACTGAGAATATGGAATGCCGTTGGAACCAATCTCATTCTATCTATTCTGAGAGTATAGAATTCTACTGGAACCATCGCATCCCATTTGCTCCGGGAGTATAGAATTCTACTGGAACCAATAGCAACCCACTTACACCGGGAGTATAGAATTCTACTGGATCCAATCTCACCCTATTTGCTCTGCGAGTATAAAATTCCACTGGACCCATTCTCATCCCATTTACTTTGAGTATTTAGAATTCCACAGGAACCAATCTCATCCTATTTATTATGAGAGTATAGAATTCTACTGGAACCAATCTCTTTCCATTTACTCAGAGAGTGTAGAATTCAACTGGAACCAATCCCTTCTGATTTTCTCCAGGAGTGCAGAATTCTATTGGAACCATTCTCATCTTATGGACTCCGAGAGTATAGAAATCTACTGGAAACAATCTCTTCTCTTTTAATCCGTGAGTATATAATTCCTTTAGAATCAATCTTATCCCATTTACTCTGAGAGTATAGAATTCTACTCTAACCAATCCCATCCCATTTTCGCTGTGATTATAGAATTCCACTGGAAACAATCCTCTCTCACTTATTCTGAGATTATAGAATTCCGCTGGAACTATTCCCTTCTCGGTTAAACCGGGAGTATTGGACTCTGCCAGAACCAATCCTTTCTCAGTCACTCCGGGTGTATAGAATTCTACCACAACCAATTCCTTCTCAGTCACTCCGAGTGTATAGAATTCAACTGGAACCAATACTTTTTCATTTACTCTGACAGTATAGAATTCGACTGGAACCAATCTCATCCCTTTTACACTGAGAGTATAGAATTCTACTGGAAACAATCTCATCCATTTTACACTGAGAGTATAGAATTCTACTCGAACAAATCTCACCCCTTTTACACCGAGAGTATAGAATTCTACTGGAACCAATCTCATCCCATTTACTCTGAGAGTATAGAATTCCCCTGGAACCAATATCATCGCATTTACTCTGAGAGTATAGAATTCCGCTGGAACCAATTTCATCGCATTTACTCTGAGAGTATAGAATTCCCCTGGAACCAAACACATTCTATTTATTCTGAGAGAATAGAATTTTACTGGTACTATCTCATCCCATTTACTCTGGGAGTATAGAATTCTACTGGAACCAATCGTGTCCCATTTTCGCTGAGATTACAGAATTCCACTGGAAGCAATCCTCTCTCATTTATTCTGAGAGTATAGAATTCTGCTGGAAACATTCCCTTCTCAGTTACTCCGGGAGTATTGGACTCTACCAGAACCAATCCCTTCTCAGTCACACTGGGTGTATAGATTTCTACCAGAACCAAGCCCTTCTCAGTCACTCCGCGTGTATAGAATTCAACTGGAACCAATCCTTTCTCATTTACACTGAGAGTATAGAATTCCACTGGGACCAATCTCATTCCATTTACACTGGTGTATAGAATTCTACTGGAACCAAACTCATCCCTTTTACACTGAGAGTATAGAATTCCACTGCAACCAATCTCATCCCGTTGACTGTGAGAGTTTAGAATTAAACTGTTACCAATCTCATCCCATTTACACTGAGAATATGGAATTCCACTGGTACCAATCTCATTCTATCTATTATGAGAGTATAGAATTTTACTGGAACCATCTAATCCCATTTACTCTGAGAGTATAGAATTCTACTGGAACCAATCTCATCCCATTTACTCCGGGAGTATAGAATTCTAATGGAACCAATTTCATCCCATTACTCCGGGAGTACAGAATTCCACTGGAACCAATCTTATCCAATTTTCTCTGAGACTATATAATTCTGCTGGAACCAAACTCATCCCTTTTACACTGAGAGTATAGAATTCCACTGCAACCAATCTCATCCCATTGACTGTGAGTGTTTAGAATTGAACTGGAACAAATCTCATCCCATTTACACTGAGAATATGGAATTCCACTTGAACCAATCTTATCCAATTTTCTCTGAGACTATAGAATTCTACTGGAACCAAACTCATCCCTTTTACACTGAGAGTATAGAATTCCACTGCAACCAATCTCATCCCATTGACTGTGAGAGTGTAGAATTGAACTGGAACCAATCTCATCCCATTTACACTGAGAATATGGAATTCCACTGGAACCAATCTCATTCTATCTATTCTGAGAATATAGAATTTTACTGGAACCATCTCATTCCATTTACTCTGAAAGTATAGAATTCTAGTGGAACCATTCTCATCCATTTTATCTGACTTTCTGGAATTCTACTGGAACCATTCTATTCACATTTACTCCGTGTGTATAGAATTCCGTTATTACCAATCTCTTCACATTTACTCTGAGAGTATAGAATTCTATTGGAACCATCCAGTCCCATTTGCGCTGAGATTATAGAATTCCACTGGAACCAATCCCTTCTCGGTTACTTCGGGAGTATTGGACTCTTCCGGAACAAATCCCTTCTCAGTCATTCCGGGTGTATAGAATTCAACTGGAACCAATCCTTTCTCAATTACTCTGAGAGTATAGAATTCTACTGGAACCAATATCATCCCATTTACTCTGAGAGTATAGAATTCTACTGGAACCAATCCCTTCTCATTTATTCCGAGATTACAGAACTTCGCTGGAAACAATTCTTTCTCTATTACTCCGGGAGTATTGGACTCTACCAGAACCAATCCCTTCTCAGTTACTCCGGGTGTATAGAATTCTACCAGAACTAATCCCTTATCAGTCACTCCGGGTGTATAGAATTCAACTGGAACCAATCCTTTCTCATTTACACTGAGAGTATAGAATTCCACTGGGACCAATCTCATTCCATTTACACTGGAGAATAGAGATCTACTGGAACCAGACTCATCCCTTTTACACTGAGAGTATAGAATTCCTCTGCAACCAATCTCATCCCATTTACTGTGAGAGTTTAGAATTGAACTGGAACCAATCTCATCCCATTTACACTGAGAATATGGAATTCCACTGGAACCAATCTCATTCTATCTATTCTGAGAATATAGAATTTTACTGGAACCATCTAATCCCATTTACTCTGAGAATATAGAATTCTACTGGAACCAATCTCATCCCATTTCCTCCGGGAGTATAGAAATCCAATGGAACCAATCTCATCCCATTATTCCGGGAGTACAGAATTCCACTGGAACCAATCTTATCCTATTTTCTCTGAGACTATATAATTCTGCTGGAACCAATATCATCCCAATTACTCTGAGAGTTTAGATTTCCACTGGAACCAATCTCTTCCCAATACTCTGAGAGTATAGAATTCCACAGCACCCCATCAAATCCCATTTACTCTGAGAGTACAGAATTCTAGTCGAACTAATCTCATCGCATTTACTCCGAAAGTATAGAATTCCACTGGAACCAAACAAATTCTATTTATTCTGAGAGTATAGAATTTTACTGGAACCATCTCATCCCATTTACTCTGGGAGTATAGAATTCTACTGGAACCAATAGCATGCCATTTACTCCGGGAGTATAGAATTCTACTGGAACCATTCTCATCCCATTTTATCTGATTTTCAGGAATTCTACTGGAACCATTCTATTCACATTTACTCCGTGTGTATAGAATTCCGTTATTACCAATCTCATCCCATTTACTCTGAGAGTACAGAATTCTATTGGAACCCATCCAGTCCCATTTGTGCTGAGATTATAGAATTCTACTGGAACCAATCCCTTCTCGTTTATTCCGAGATTACAGAATTTCGCCAGAACCACTTCCTTCTCTGTTTCTCCAGGAATATTGGACTCTACCAGAACCAATCCCTTCTCAGTCATTCCGGGTGTATAGAATTCTACCAGAACCAATCCCTTATCAGTCACTCCGGGTGAATTCAACTGGAACCAATACTTTCTCATTTACTCTGAGAGTATAGAATTCCACTTGAACCAATCTCATCCATTTTACACTGAGAGTATAGAATTCTACTGGAACCAATCTCATCCCATTTTCTCTGAGAGTATAGAATTCTACTGGAACCCATCCAGTCCCATTTGCGCTGAGTTTATAGAATTCCACTGGAAGCAATCCCTTCTCATTTATTCCGAGATTATAGAATTTTGCTGGAACCAATTCCTTTTCTGTTACTCCGGGAGTATTGGACTCTACCAGAACCAATCCCTTCTCAGTCACTCCGGGTGTACAGAATTCTACCAGAACCAATCCCTTATCAGTCACTCCGGGTGTATAGAATTCAATTGGAACCAATACTTTCTCATTTACTCTGAGAATATAGAATTCTACTGGTACCAATCTCATCCCATTTACACTGGAGTATAGAATTCTACTGGAACCAACCTCATTCCTTTTACTGTGAGAGTTTAGAATTGAACTGGAACCAATCTCATCCCATTTAAACTGAGAATATGGAATTCCACTGGAACCAATCTCATTCTATCTATTCCGAGAGTATAGAATTCTACTGGAACCATCGCATCCCATTTGCTCCGGGAGTATAGAATTCTACTGGAACCAATAGCAACCCACTTACACCGGGAGTATAGAATTCTACTGGATCCAATCTCACCCTATTTGCTCTGCGAGTATAAAATTCCACTGGACCCATTCTCATCCCATTTACTTTGAGTATTTAGAATTCCACAGGAACCAATCTCATCCTATTTATTATGAGAGTATGGAATTCTACTGGAACCAATCTCTTTCCATTTACTCAGAGAGTGTAGTATTCAACTGGAACCAATCCCTTCTGATTTACTCCAGGAGTGCAGAATTCTATTGGAACCATTCTCATCTTATGTACTCCGAGAGTATAGAAATCTACTGGAAACAATCTCTTCTCTTTTAATCCGTGAGTACATAATTGCTTTAGAATCAATCTCATCCCATTTACTCTGAGAGTATAGAATTCTACTGTAACCAATCCCATCCCATTTTCGCTGTGATTATAGAATTCCACTGGAAACAATCCTCTCTCACTTATTCTGAGATTATAGAATTCCACTGGAACTATTCCCTTCTCAGTTAAATCGGGAGTATTGGACTCTGCCAGAACCAATCCTTTCTCAGTAACTCCGGGTGTATAGAATTCTACCACAACCAATTCCTTCTCATTCACTCCGAGTGTATAGAATTCAACTGGAACCAATACTTTTTCATTTACTCTGACAGTATAGAATTCGACTGGAACCAATCTCATCCCTTTTACACTGAGAGTATAGAATTCTACTGGAAACAATCTCATCCATTTTACACTGAGAGTATAGAATTCTACTGGAAACAATCTCATCCATTTTACACTGAGAGTATAGAATTCTACTCGAACAAATCTCACCCCTTTTACACTGAGAGTATAGAATTCTACTGGAATCAATCTCATCCCATTTACTCTGAGAGTATAGAATTCCCCTGGAACCAATTTCATCCCAGTTACTCTGAGAGTATTGAATTCCACTGGAAACAATCTCATCCCATTAACTCTGAGAGTATGGAATTCCACTGGAACCAACTACATTCTATATATTCTGAGAGTATAGAATTTTACTGGAACCATCTCATCCCATTTACTCTGAGAATATATAATTCTACTGGAACCAATCTCATCCCATTTTCTCCGGGAGAATAGAATTCTACTGGAACCATCTTATCCTGTTTACTCAGGGAGAAGATAATTCTACTAGAACCAAACACATCCCATTTACTCTGGGAGTATAGAATTCTATTGGATCCAATTTCATCCCATCAACTCTGAGAGTATAGTATTCCACTGGAACCAATCTCATCCCATTTACACTGAGATTACAGAATTCTATTGGAAAAATCTCATTCCATTTACTCCGGGAGTATAGAATTCTATTGGATCCAATCTCATTCCAGTTACTCTGAGAGTATAGAATTCCAGTGGATCCAATCTCATTTTTTTTACTCTAAGCCTGTAGAACTCTACTGGAACCGATCGCATCCCATTTACACTGAGAGTATAGAATTCTACTGGAATCAATAGCATCCCATTCACTCTGGGAGTATCGAATTCTATTGGATCCAATCTCATCCCATTTACTCTGAGTTTGTAGAATTCCACTGGACCCCTTCTCATTCTATTTACTCTGAGAGTATAGAATTCCAGTGGACCCGTTCACATCCCATTTACTCTCTATATAGAATTCCACTGGAAACAATCTCATTCTATTTACTCTGAGGTTAGAATTCCACTGGAACCAATCTCATCCCATTTACTCTGAGCGAATAGAATTCCCCTGGAAACAATCCCTTCAAATTACTCCAGGAGTTTAGGATTCCACTGGAACCAATCTCATTCCATTTACTCTGAGAGTATAGTATCCTCTGGAACCAATCCCTCCTGATTTACTCCAGGAGTGTAGAATTCTACTGGAACTAATCTCTTCACCTTTACTCTTGGAGTATAGACTTCTATTGGAACAAACCTCATCCCATTTTCTCTGAGTTTATAGAATTCTTCGTGAACCAATCTCTTCTCATTTACTTCGTGAGTATAGAATTCCATGAGAACCAATCTCATCCCATTTACTCTGAGAGTATAGAATCTTTTGGAACCAATCCTGTCCCATTTTCGATGGGATTATAGAATTCCACAGGAACCAATCCTCGCTCATTTATTCTGAGATCATAGAATTCCGCTGGAACCATTCCCTTCACGGTTTCTCCCTGGGCGTATTGGACTCTACCAGAACCAGTACCTTCTTAGTCACTTCGGGTGTGTAGAATTCTACCAGAAACAATCCCTTCTCAGTCACTCCGGATGTACAGAATTCTACTGGAACCAATCCTTTCTCATTTAGTCTGAGAGTATAGAATTCCAGTGGAAGCAATGTCATCTCATTTACACTGAGCGTATAGAATTCTACTGAAACCAATCTCATCCCATTTACTCCGGGAGAATAGAGTTCTACTGGAACCCATCTCATCCCATTTACTCCGGGAGAATAGAATTCTACTGGAACCAATCTCTTCTCATTTACGCCGTGAGTAGAGAATTCCATAAGAACCAATCTCATCCCATTTACTCTGAGAGTATACAATCTACTGGAATCAATCCTGTCCCATTTTCGCTGAGATTATAGAATTCCACAGGAACCAATCCACGCTCATTTATTCCGAGATTATAGAATTCCTCTGGAACTATTCCCTTCACGGTTCGCCGGGAATATTGGACTCTAACACAACCAATCCCTTCTCAGTCACTCCGGGTGTATAGAATTCTACCAGAACCAATCCCTTCTCAGTCACTCCGGGTGTAGAGAATTCTACTGGAACCAATCCTTTCTCATTTACTCTGAGAGTATAGAATTCCACTGGAACCAATTTCATCTCATTTACACTGAGAATATAGAATTCTACTGGAACCAACCTCATCCCATGCAATCCGGGAGAATAGAATTCTACTAGAACCAATCTCATCCCATTTACTCCGGGAGAATAGAATTCCACTGGATCCAATCTCATCCCATTTACTCTGAGAGTATAGAATTCCACTGGAACCAATGTCATCCCTTTTACACTGAGAGTATAGAATTCTATTGGTACTAATCTCATCGCATTTACTCTGAGAGTATAGAATTCCACTGGAAACAGTCTCATCCCTTTTGCACTGAGAGTGTAGGATTCCACTGGAACCAATATCATCCCTTTAACTCTGAGAGTATAGATTTCCACTGGAACCAATCTCATCCCATTTACACTGAGTGTATAGAATTCTACTGGTACTATCTCATCCCATTTTCTCCGGAAGAATAGAAATCTACTGGAACCAATCGCATCCCATGTACTCCGGGAGTATTGAATTCAACTGGATCCAATCTCAATCTCAATTCCAATCTGGAACCAATTTCATCCCAGTTACTCTGACAGTATTGAATTCCACTGGAAACAATCTCATCCCATTTACTCTGAGAGTATGGAATTCCACTGGAACCAAACACATTCTATTTATTCTGAGAGTATAGAATTTTACTGGAACCATCTCATCCCATTAACTCTGAGAGTATAGAATTCTAATGGAACCAATCTCATCCCATTACTCCGGGAGTACAGAATTCCACTGGAACCAATCACATCCAATTTTCTCTGTGACTATATAATTCTACTGGAACCAATATCATCCCAATTACTCTGAGAGTTTAGAATTCCACAGGAACCAATATCTTCCTAATACTCTGAGAGTATAGAATTCCACTGCACCCCATCACATCCCATTTCCTCTGAGAGTACAGAATTCCAGTCGAACTAATGTCATCGCATTTACTCCGGGAGTATAGAATTCCCCTGCACCCAATCTCATCCCTTTTACTCTGAGAGTATAGAATTCCACTGGAACCAAACTTATCCCATTTAATCTGACAGTATAGAATTCCACAGGAATCAATCTCATCCTATTTATTATGAGAGTATAGACTTTCACTGGAACCAATCTCATACCATTTACTCTGAGATTAGAATTCCACTGGAACCAATCTCATCTCATTTAGTCTGAGAGTATAGAATTCTACTGGAACCAATCTCTTTCCATTTACTAAGAGAGTGTAGAATTCCACTAGAACCAATCTCATCTTATTTACTCTGAGAGTGTACAATTCTACTGGAACCAATCTCAACTTATTTACTTTGAGAGTATATTATTCCACTGGAACAAATCTCATCTTATTTACTCTGAGAGTGTAGTATTCCACTGGAACTAATTCCTTATCCTTTACTCTGGGAGCATAGAATTCTACTGGAACTAATCTCATCCCATTCTCTCTGAGTTTATAGAAATCTACTGGAAAGAATCTCTTCTCAGTTAATCCGTGAGTATAGAATTCCTTTAGAACCAATCTCATCCCATTTACTCTGAGAGTTTAGCATTCTACTGGAACCAATCCCGTCCCATTTTCGCTGTGATTATAGAATTCCACTGGAATCAATCCTCTCACATTTATTCCGAGATTATAGAATTCCGCTGGAACCATTCCCTTCTCGGTTACTTCGGGAGTATTGGACTCTGCCAGAACCAATCCCTTCGCAGTCACTCCGGGTGTATAGAATTCTACTAGAAACAATCCCTTCGCAGTCACACCGGGTGTATAGAATTCAACTGGAACCAATACTTTCTCATTTACTCTGAGCATATAGAATTCTACTGGAACAAATCTCATCCCTTTTACACTGAGATTATAGAATTCTACTGGAAGCAATCTCATCCAATTTACTCTGAGAGTACAGAATTCCCCTGGAACCAATTTCATCCCAGTTACTCTGAGAGTAGAGAATTCCTCTGGAAACAATCCCATCCCAAGTATTCTGAGAGTATCAAATTTCACTGGAACCAATCAAATCCCGTTTACTCTGGGAGAATAGAATTCTACTGGAAACAATCTCATCCCATTTACTCTGAGAGTATAGAATTGAACTGGAACCAATCTCATCCCATTTACACTGATGATATGGAATTCCACCGGAACTAATCTCATTCTATCTATTCTGAGAGTATAGAATTCTACTGGAACCATCACATCCCATTTACTCCGGGAGTATAGAATTCTACTGGAACCAATAGCATCCCATTTACACCGGGAGGATAGAATTCTACTGGATGCATTCTCACCCTATTTGCTCTGCGAGTATAAAATTCCACTGGACCCATTCTCATCCCATTTACTTTGAGTATTTAGAATTCCACAGGAACCAATCTCATCCTATTTGTTATGAGAGTATAGACTTTCACTTGAACCAATCTCATCCCATTTACTCTGAGAGTAGAATTCCACTGGAATCAATCTCATCCCATTTACAGTGGAGTATAGAATTATACTGGAACGAACCTCATCCCTTTTACACTGAGAGTATAGAATTCTACTGCAACCAATCTCATCCCATTTACTGTGAAGTATCGAATTGAACTGGTACCAATCTCATCACATTTACACTGAGAATATGGAATTCCACTGGAACCAAACTCATTTTATCTATTCTGAGAGTATGGAATTCTACTGGAACCATCTCATCCCATTTACTCTGTAGAATAGAATTCTACAGGAACCAATGGCATCCCATTTACACCGGAAGTATAGATTTCTACTGGATCCAATCTCATTCCATTTACTCCGAGAGTATATAATTCCACTGGACCCATTCTAATCCCAATTACTCTGAGAGTATAGAATTTCACTGGACCCAATCTCATTCTATTTACTCAGAGAGTTTAGAATTCCATTGGAACCATTTTCAGCCCATTTACTCTGAGAGTATAGAATTCCATTGGAACCAATCTCATTCTATTTACTATGAGAGTAAAGAATTCTACTGGAACCAATCTCATCCCATTTACTCTGAGAGTATAGAATTCTACAGGAACCAATCTCATCCCATTTACTCTGAGATTATAGAATTCCGCTGGACCCCTTCTCATTCTATTTACCCTGAGAGTATAGAATTCCAGTGGACCTGTTCTCATCCCATTTCCTCTGAGAGTACAGAATTCTACTGGTAACAATCTCATCCCATTTACTCCAGGGGTTTAGAATTCCACTGGAACTAATCTCATCCCATTTACTCCGGTAGTAAAGAATTCCAATGGAAACAATCTCATCCAATATAATTTGAGAGGATAGAATTCCACTGCAACCAATATCAGGCCTTTTGCTCTGAGAGTATGGAATTCCACTGGAACCAATCTCATTCTATTTATTCTGAGAGTATGGAATTCTACTGGAACCATCTAATCCCATTTAATTAGGGAGAAGAGAATTCTACTGGAACCAAACGCATCCCATTTACTCCGGGAGTACAGAATTCTATTGGATCCCATCTCATCCCATCAACTCTGAGATTATGGAATTCCACTAGACCTATTCTCACCCCATTTCCTCTGAGAGTATAGAATTCCACTGGAACCAATCTCATCCCATTTACACTGAGAGTACAGAATTCTACTGGAACCATCTCATCCCATTTACTCCGGGAGTATAGAATTCAACTGGATCCAATCTCATTCCATTTACTCTGAGAGTATAGAATTGCACTGGATCCAATCTCATCCCATTTACGGAATTCCATTGGAACCAATCTCATTCCATTTAGTCTACTGGAACCATCGCATCCCATTTACTTAGGGAGTATAGAATTCTGCTGGAATCAATAGCATCCCATTTAGTCTGGGAGTAAAGAATTCTACTGGATCCAATCTCATCCCATTTACTCTGAGATTATAGAATTCCACTGGACCCCTTCTCATTCTATTTACCCTGAGAGTATAGAATTCCAGTGGACATGTTCTCATCCCATTTACTCTGTCTATATAGAATTCCACTGGAAACATTCTCATTCTATTTACTCTGAGAGTGTAGAATTCTACTGGAAACAATCTCATCCCATTTACTCTGAGATTAGAATTCCACTGGAACCAATCTCATCCCATTTACTCTGAGAGAATAGAATTCCACTGGAAACAATCCCTTCAAATTTACTCCAGGAGTGTAGAATTCTACTGGAACCAATCTCATTCCATTTACTCTGAGAGTATAGAATTCCTCTGGAACCAATCCCTCCTGATTTACTACAGGAGTGTAGAATTCTTCTGGAACTAAGCTCTTCTCCTTTAGTCTGGGAGTATAGACTTCTATTGGAGCGAACCTCATCCCATTTTCTCTGAGTTTATAGAATTCTACTGGAACCAATCTCATCCTATTTTCTCTGAGTTTATAGAATTCTACAGGAACCAATCTCTTCTCATTTACTCTGTGAGTATAGAATTCCATTAGAACCAATCTCATCCCATTTACTCTGAGAGTATAGCATCTACTGGAACCAATCCTGTTCCATTTTCGCTGAGATTATAGAATTCCACAGGAACCAATCCTCGCTTATTTATTCCGAGATTTTAGAATTCCGCTGGAACCATTCCCTTCACGGTTTCTCCCTGGGCGTATTGGACTCTACCAGAACCAATACCTTCTTAGTCACTTCGGGTGTGTAGAATTCTACCAGAAACAATCCCTTCTCAGTCACTCCGGATGTACAGAATTCTACTGGAACCAATCCTTTCTCATTTAGTCTGAGAGTATAGAATTCCAGTGGAACCAATCTCATCTCATTTACACTGAGCGTATAGAATTCTACTGAAACCAATCTCATCCCATTTACTCCGGGAGAATAGAATTCTACTGGAACCGATCTCATCCCATTTACTCCGGGAGAATAGAATTCTACTGGAACCAATCTCATCCCATTTAATCCGGGAGAATAGAATTCTACTGGATCCAATCTCATCCCATTTACTCTGAGAGTATAGAATTCTACTGGATCCAATCTCATACCTTTTACACTGAGAGTATAGAATTCCACTGGAACCAATCTCATCCCTTTAACTCTGAGAGTGTAGAATTCTACTGGAACCAATTCCTTCCCATTTTTGATTGGATTATAGAATTCCACTGGAACCAATCCTCACTCATTTACTCCGAGATGATAGAATTCCGCTGGAACCATTCCCTTCTCGGTTTCTCGGTGAGTATTGGACTCTACCAGAGCCAATCCCTTCTCTGTCACTCCGGGTGCATAGAATTCTACCAGAACCATTCCCTTCTCAGCCACTTCGGGTGTATAGAATTCTACTGGAACCAATCCTTTCTCATTAACTCTGAGAGTATAGAATTTCACTGGAACCAATCTCATCCCATTTACACTGAGAGTGTAGAATTCCACTGGAACTAATCTCATCCCTTTTACACTGAGAGAATAGAATCCTACTGGAACCAATCTCATCCCATTTACTCTGAGAGTATAGAATCCTACTGGAACCAATTACAGCCCATTTACTCTGAGACTATAGAAATCCACTGGAACCAATCTCATCCCATTTCCTCTGAGAGTATAAAATTCCACTGGAAACAATCCTCGCTCATTTACTCCGAGATGATAGAATTCCGCTGGAACAACTCCCTTCTCGGTTTCTCCGTGAGTATTGGACTCTACCAGAAGCAATCCCTTCTCAGTCACTCCGGGTGCATAGAATTCTACCAGAATCAATCCCTTCTCAGTCACTCCGGGTGTATAGAATTCTACTGGAACAAATCCTTTCTCATTTACACTGAGAGTATAGAATTTCACTGGAACCAATATCATCTTATTTACTCTGAGAGTGTAGAATTCTACTGGAAATAATCTCATCTTATTTACTTTGAGAGTATAATATTCCACTGGAACCAATCTCATCTTATTTACTCTGAGAGTGTAGTATTCCACTGGAACTAATCCCTTCTCATTTAATCTGGGAGCATAGAATTCTACTGGAACTAATCTCATCCCATTCTATCTGAGTTTATAGAAATCTTCTGGAAACAATCTCTTCTCAGTTAATCCATGAGTATAGAATTCATTTAGAACCAATCTCATCCCATTTACTCTGAGAGTATAGAATTCTACTGGAACCAATCCTGTCCCATTTTCGCTGAGATTATAGAATTCCACAGGAACCAATCCGCGCTTATTTATTCCGAGTTTATAGAATTCCGCTGGAACCATTCCCTCCATGGTTTCTCCCTGGGCGTATTGGACTCTACCAGAACCAATACCTTCTTAGTCTCTCTGGGTGTGTAGAATTCGACCAGAAACAATCCCTTCTCAGTCACTCCAGATGTACAGAATTCTACTGGAACCAATCCTTTCTCATTTAGTCTGAGAGTATAGAATTCCAGTGGAACCAATCTCATCTCATTTACACTGAAAGTATAGAATTCTACTGGAACCAAACTCATCCCATTTACTCCAGGAGAATAGAATTCTACTGGAACCCATCTCATCCCATTTAATCCGGGAGAATAGAATTCTACTGGATCCAATCTCATCCCATTTACTCTGAGAGTATAGAATTCTACTGGAACCAATCCCTTCCCATTTTTGATTGGATTATAGAATTCCACTGGAACCAATGCTCACTCATTTACTCCGAGATGATAGAATTCCGCTGGAACCATTCCCTTCTCGGTTTCTCGGTGAGTATTGGACTCTGCCAGAGCCATTCCCTTCTCTGTCACTCCGGGTGCATAGAATTCTACCAGAACCATTCCCTTCTCAGCCACTCTGGGTGTATAGAATTCTACTGGAACCAATCCTTTCTCATTAACTCTGAGAGTATAGAATTTCACTGGAACCAATCTCATCCCATTTACACTGAGAGTGTAGAATTCCACTGGAACTAATCTCATCCCTTTTACACTGAGAGAATAGAATCCTACTGGAACCAATCACATCCCATTTACTCTGAGACTATGGAATTCCACTGGAACCAATCTCATCCCATTTCCTCTGAGAGTATAAAATTCCACTGGAACCAATCTCATCCCATTTACACTGAGAGTACAGAATTCTATTGGAACAATCTCATCCCATTTACTCCGGGAGTCTAGAATTCTATTGGATCCAATCTCATTCCATTTACTCTGAGAGTATAGAATTCCACTGGATCCAATCTCATTGTATTTACTCTGAGCCTATAGAATTCTACTGGAACCAATCCCTTCCCATTTTCGCTGGGTTTATAAAATTCCACTGGAAACAATCCTCGCTCATTTACTCCGAGATGATAGAATTCCGCTGGAACCATTCACTTCTTGGTTTCTCCGTGAGTATTGGACTATACCAGAAGCATTCCCTTCTCAGTCACTCCGGGTGTATAGAATTCTACTGGAACGAATCCTTTCTCATTTACGCTGAGAGTTTAGAATTTCACTGGAACCAATCTCACCCCATTTACTCTGAGAGTATAGAATTCTACTGGAACCAATCTCTTTCCATTTACTCAGAGAGTGTAGAATTCCACTGGAACCAATCTCATCTTATTTACTCTGAGAGTGTAGAATTCTACTGGAAATGATATCATCTTATTTACTTTGAGAGTATAATATTCCACTTGAACCAATCTCATCTTATTTACTCTGAGGGTGTAGTATTCCACTGGAACTAATCCCTTCTTATATATTCTGGAAGCATAGAATTCTACTGGAACTAATCTCATCCCATTCTCTCTGAGTTTATAGAAATCTACTGGAAACAATCTCTTCTCATTTACTCTGTGAGTATAGAATTCCATTAGAACCAATCTCATCCCATTTACTCTGAGAGTATAGCATCTACTGGAACCAATCCTGTTCCATTTTCGCTGAGAGTATAGAATTCCACAGGAACCAATCCTCGCTTATTTATTCCGAGATTATAGAATTCCGCTGGAACCATTCCCTTCACGGTTTCTCCCTGGGCGTATTGGACTCTACCAGAACCAGTACCTTCTTAGTCACTTCGGGTGTGTAGAATTCTACCAGAAACAATCCCTTCTCAGTCACTCCGGATGTACAGAATTCTACTGGAACCAATCCTTTCTCATTTAGTCTGAGAGTATAGAATTCCAGTGGAACCAATCTCATCTCATTTACACTGAGCGTATAGAATTCTACTGGAACCAATCTTATCCCATTTACTCCGGGAGAATAGAATTCTACTGGAACCAATCTCATCCCATTTACTCCGGGAGAAAAGAATTCTACTGGAACCCATCTCATACCATTTACTCTGAGAGTATAGAATTCTACTGGATCCAATCTCATCCCTTTTACACTGAGAGTATAGATTTCCACTGGAACCAATCTCATCCCTTTAACTCTGAGAGTGTAGAATTCTACTGGAACCAATCCCTTCCCATTTTTGATTGGATTATAGAATTCCACTGGAACCAATGCTCACTCATTTACTCCGAGATGATAGAATTCCGCTGGAACCATTCCCTTCTCGGTTTCTCGGTGAGTATTGGACTCTACCGGAGCCAATCCCTTCTCTGTCACTCGGGGTGCATAGAATTCTACCAGAACCATTCCCTTCTCAGCCACTCCGGGTGTATAGAATTCTACTGGAACCAATCCTTTCTCATTAACTCTGAGAGTATAGAATTTCACTGGAACCAATCTCATCCCATTAACACTGAGAGCGTAGAATTCCACTGGAACCAATCTCATCCCTTTTACACTGAGAGAATAGAATCCTACTGGAACCAATCTCATCCCATTTACTCTGAGAGTATAGAATCCTACTGGAACCAATCACATCCCATTTACTCTGAGTCTATAGAATTCCACTGGAACCAATCTCATCCCATTTCCTCTGAGAGTATAAAATTCCACTGGAAACAATCCTCGCTCATTTACTCCGAGATGATAGAATTCCGCTGGAACCATTCCCTTCTCGGTTTCTCCGTGAGTATTGGACTCTTCCAGAAGCAATCCCTTCTCAGTCACTCCGGGTGCATAGAATTCTACCAGAATCAATCCCTTCTCAGTCACTCCGGGTGTATAGAATTCTACTGGAACAAATCCTTTCTCATTTACACTGAGAGTATAGAATTTCACTGGAACCAATATCATCTTATTTACTCTGAGAGTGTAGAATTCTACTGGAAATAATCTCATCTTATTTACTTTGAGAGTATAATATTCCACTGGAACCAATCTCATCTTATTTACTCTGAGAGTGTAGTATTCCACTGGAACTAATCCCTTCTCATTTAATCTGGGAGCATAGAATTCTACTGGAACTAATCTCATCCCATTCTATCTGAGTTTATAGAAATCTTCTGGAAACAATCTCTTCTCAGTTAATCCATGAGTATAGAATTCATTTAGAACCAATCTCATCCCATTTACTCTGAGAGTATAGAATTCTACTGGAACCAAACCTGTCCCATTTTCGCTGAGATTATAGAATTCCACAGGAACCAATCCGTGCTTATTTATTCCGAGATTATAGAATTCCGCTGGAATCATTCCCTTCACGGTTTCTCCCTGGGCGTATTGGACTCTACCAGAACCAATACCTTCTTAGTCTCTCTGGGTGTGTAGAATTCGACCAGAAACAATCCCTTCTCAGTCACTCCAGATGTACAGAATTCTACTGGAACCAATCCTTTCTCATTTAGTCTGAGAGTATAGAATTCCAGTGGAACCAATCTCATCTCATTTACACTGAGAGTATAGAATTCTACTGGAACCAATCTCATCCCATTTACTCCGGGAGAATAGAATTCTACTGGAACCAATCTCATCGCATTTAATCCAGGAGAATAGAATGCTACTAGATCCAATCTCATCCCATTTACTCTGAGAGTATAGAATTCTACTGGAACCAATCTCATCCCTTTTACACTGAGAGTATAGAATTCCACTGGAACCAATCTCATCCCTTTAACTCTGAGAGTGTAGAATTCTACTGGAACCAATCGCTTCCCATTTTTGATTGGATTATACAATTCCACTGGAACCAATGCTCGCTCATTTACTCCGAGATGATAGAATTCCGCTGGAAACATTCCCTTCTCGGTTTCTCCGTGAGTATTGGACTCTGCCAGAGCCATTCCCTTCTCTGTCACTCCGGGTGCATAGAATTCTACCAGAACCATTCCCTTCTCAGCCACTCCGGGTGTATAGAATTCTACTGGAACCAATCCTTTCTCATTAACTCTGAGAGTATAGAATTTCACTGGAACCAATCTCATCCCATTTACACTGAGAGTGTAGAATTCTACTGGAACTAATCTCATCCCTTTTACACTGAGAGAATAGAATCCTACTGGAACCAATCTCATCCCATTTACTCTGAGAGTATAGAATCCTACTGGAACCAATCACATCCCATTTACGCTGAGACTATGGAATTCCACTGGAACCAATCTCATCCCATTTCCTCTGAGAGTATAAAATTCCACTGGAACCAATCTCATCCCATTTACACTGAGAGTACAGAATTCTATTGGAACAATCTCATCCCATTTACTCCGGGAGTCTAGAATTCTATTGGATCCAATCTCATTCCATTTACTCTGAGAGTATAGAATTCCACTGGATCCAATCTCATTGTATTTACTCTGAGCCTATAGAATTCTACTGGAACCAATCCCTTCACATTTTCGCTGGGTTTATAAAATTCCACTGGAACCAATCCTCGCTCATTTACTCCGAGATGATAGAATTCCGCTGGAACCATTCACTTCTTGGTTTCTCCGTGAGTATTGGACTATACCAGAAGCATTCCCTTCTCAGTCACACCGGGTGTATAGAATTCTACTGGAACGAATCCTTTCTCATTTACACTGAGAGTATAGAATTTCACTGGAACCAATCTCTTCTCATTTACTCTGTGAGTATAGAATTCCATTAGAACCAATCTCATCCCATTTACTCTGAGAGTATAGCATCTACTGGAACCAATCCTGTTCCATTTTCGCTGAGATTATAGAATTCCACAGGAACCAATCCTCGCTTATTTATTCCGAGATTATAGAATTCCGCTGGAACCATTCCCTTCACGGTTTCTCCCTGGGTGTATTGGACTCTACCAGAACCAATACCTTCTTAGTCACTTCGGGTGTGTAGAATTCTACCAGAAACAATCCCTTCTCAGTCACTCCGGATGTACAGAATTCTACTGGAACCAATCCTTTCTCATTTAGTCTGAGAGTATAGAATTCCAGTGGAACCAATCTCATCTCATTTACACTGAGCGTATAGAATTCTACTGGAACCAATCTCATCCCATTTACTCTGGGAGAATAGAATTCTACTGGAACCAATCTCATCCCATTTACTCCGGGAGAATAGAATTCTACTGGAACCCATCTCATCCCATTTACTCTGAGAGTATAGAATTTTACTGGATCCAATCTCATCCCTTTTGCACTGAGAGTATAGATTTCCACTGGAACCAATCTCATCCCTTTAACTCTGAGAGTGTAGAATTCTACTGGAACCAATCCCTTCCCATTTTTGATTGGATTATAGAATTCCACTGGAACCAATGCTCACTCATTTACTCCGAGATGATAGAATTCCGCTGGAACCATTCCCTTCTCGGTTTCTCCGTGAGTATTGGACTCTGCCAGAGCCATTCCCTTCTCTGTCACTCCAGGTGCATAGAATTCTACCAGAACCATTCCCTTCTCAGCCACTCCGGGTGTACAGAATTCTACTGGAACCAATCCTTTCTCATTAACTCTGAGAGTATAGAATTTCACTGGAACCAATCTCATCCCATTTACACTGAGAGTGTAGAATTCCACTGGAACTAATCTCATCCCTTTTACACTGAGAGAATAGAATCCTACTGGAACCAATCTCATCCCATTTACTCTGAGTGTATAGAATCCTACTGGAACCAATCACATCCCATTTACTCTGAGACTATGGAATTCCACTGGAACCAATCTCATCCCATTTCCTCTGAGAGTATAAAATTCCACTGGAACCAATCTCATCCCATTTACACTGAGAGTACAGTATTCTATTGGAACAATCTCATCCCATTTACTCCGGGAGTCTAGAATTCTATTGGATCCAATCTCATTCCATTTACTCTGAGAGTATAGAATTCCACTGGATCTAATCTCATTGTATTTACTCTGAGCCTATAGAATTCTACTGGAACCAATCCCTTCACGTTTTCGCTGGGTTTATAAAATTCCACTGGAAACAATCCTCGCTCATTTACTCCGAGATGATAGAATGCCGCTGAAAGCATTCACTTCTTGGTTTCTCCGTGAGTATTGGACTATACCAGAAGCATTCCCTTCTCAGTCACTCCGGGTGTATAGAATTCTACTGGAACGAATCCTTTCTCATTTACACTGAGAGTTTAGAATTTCACTGGAACCAATCTCATCCCATTTACTCTGAGAGTATAGAATTCTACTGGAACCAATCTCTTTCCATTTACTCAGAGAGTGTAGAATTCCACTGGAACCAATCTCATCTTATTTACTCTGAGAGTGTGGAATTCTACTGGAAATGATATCATCTTATTTACTTTGAGAGTATAATATTCCACTTGAACCAATCTCATCTTATTTACTCTGAGGGTGTAGTATTCCACTGGAACTAATCCCTTCTTATATATTCTGGAAGCATAGAATTCTACTGGAATTAATCTCATCCCATTCTCTCTGAGTTTATAGAAATCTACTGGAAACAATCTCTTCTCATTTACTCTGTGAGTATAGAATTCCATTAGAACCAATCTCATCCCATTTACTCTGAGAGTATAGCATCTACTGGAACCAATCCTGTTCCATTTTCGCTGAGATTATAGAATTCCACAGGAACCAATCCTCGCTTATTTATTCCGAGATTATAGAATTCCGCCGGAACCATTCCCTGCACGGTTTCTCCCTGGGCGTATTGGACTCTACCAGAACCAATACCTTCTTAGTCACTTCGGGTGTGTAGAATTCTACCAGAAACAATCCCTTCTCAGTCACTCCGGATGTACAGAATTCTACTGGAACCAATCCTTTCTCATTTAGTCTGAGAGTATAGAATTCCAGTGGAACCAATCTCATCTCATTTACACTGAGCGTATAGAATTCTACTGGAATCAATCTTATCCCATTTACTCCGGGAGAATAGAATTCTACTGGAACCAATCTCATCCCATTTACTCCGGGAGAATAGAATTCTACTGGAACCCATCTCATCCCATTTACTCTGAGAGTATAGAATTCTACTGGAACCCATCTCATCCCATTTACTCTGAGAGTATAGAATTCTACTGGATCCAATCTCATCCCTTTTACACTGAGAGTATGGATTTCCACTGGAACCAATCTCATCCCTTTAACTCTGAGAGTGTAGAATTCTACTGGAACCAATCCCTTCCCATTTTTGATTGGATTATAGAATTCCACTGGAACCAATGCTCACTCATTTACTCCGAGATGATAGAATTCCGCTGGAACCATTCCCTTCTCGGTTTCTCCGTGAGTATTGGACTCTGCCAGAGCCATTCCCTTCTCTGTCACTCCAGGTGCATAGAATTCTACCAGAACCATTCCCTTCTCAGCCACTCCGGGTGTATAGAATTCTACTGGAACCAATCCTTTCTCATTAACTCTGAGAGTGTAGAATTCCACTGGAACTAATCTCATCCCTTTTACACTGAGAGAATAGAATCCTACTGGAACCAATCTCATCCCATTTACTCTGAGAGTATAGAATCCTACTGGAACCAATCACATCCCATTTACTCTGAGACTATGGAATTCCACTGGAACCAATCTCATCCCATTTCCTCTGAGAGTATAAAATTCCACTGGAACCAATCTCATCCCATTTACACTGAGAGTACAGTATTCTATTGGAACAATCTCATCCCATTTACTCCGGGAGTCTAGAATTCTATTGGATCCAATCTCATTCCATTTACTCTGAGAGTATAGAATTCCACTGGATCTAATCTCATTGTATTTACTCTGAGCCTATAGAATTCTACTGGAACCAATCCCTTCACATTTTCGCTGGGTTTATAAAATTCCACTGGAACCAATCTTCGCTCATTTACTCCGAGATGATAGAATTCCGCTGGAACCATTCACTTCTTGGTTTCTCCGTGAGTATTGGACTATACCAGAAGCATTCCCTTCTCAGTCACTCCGGGTGTATAGAATTCTACTGGAACGAATCCTTTCTCATTTACACTGAGAGTTTAGAATTTCACTGGAACCAATCTCTTTCCATTTACTCTGAGAGTATAGAATTCTACTGGAACCAATCTCATCTTATTTACTCTGAGAGTGTAGAATTCTACTGGAAATGATATCATCTTATTTACTTTGAGAGTATAATATTCCACTTGAACCAATCTCATCTTATTTACTCTGAGGGTGTAGTATTCCACTGGAACTAATCCCTTCTTATATATTCTGGAAGCATAGAATTCTACTGGAATTAATCTCATCCCATTCTCTCTGAGTTTATAGAAATCTACTGGAAACAATCTCTTCTCATTTACTCTGTGAGTATAGAATTCCATTAGAACCAATCTCATCCCATTTACTCTGAGAGTATAGCATCTACTGGAACCAATCCTGTTCCATTTTCGCTGAGATTATAGAATTCCACAGGAACCAATCCTCGCTTATTTATTCCGAGATTATAGAATTCCGCTGGAACCATTCCCTTCACGGTTTCTCCCTGGGCGTATTGGACTCTACCAGAACCAATACCTTCTTAGTCACTTCGGGTGTGTAGAATTCTACCAGAAACAATCCCTTCTCAGTCACTCCGGATGTACAGAATTCTACTGGAACCAATCCTTTCTCATTTAGTCTGAGAGTATAGAATTCCAGTGGAAGCAATGTCATCTCATTTACACTGAGCGTATAGAATTCTACTGGAACCAATCTTATCCCATTTACTCCGGGAGAATAGAATTCTACTGGAAATGATATCATCTTATTTACTTTGAGAGTATAATATTCCACTTGAACCAATCTCATCTTATTTACTCTGAGGGTGTAGTATTCCACTGGAACTAATCCCTTCTTATATATTCTGGAAGCATAGAATTCTACTGGAACTAATCTCATCCCATTCTCTCTGAGTTTATAGAAATCTACTGGAAACAATCTCTTCTCAGTTAATCCGTGAGTATAGAATTCCTTTAGAACCAATCTCATCCCATTTACTCTGGAGTATAGAATTCTACTGGAACCAATCCCATCCCATTTTCGCTGTGACTATAGAATTCCACTGGAAGCAATCCTCGCTTATTTTTTCCGAGATTATAGAAGTCCGCTGGAACCATTCCTTTCTCGGTTACTTCGGGAGTATTGGACTCTGCCAGAACCAATCCCTTCTCAGTCACTCCGGGTGTATAGAATTCTACCAGCACCAATCCCTTCTCAGTCACTCCGGGTGTATAGAATTCAACTGGAACCAATACTTTCTCATTTACTCTGAGAATATAGAATCCTACTGGAAACCATCTCATCCATTCTACTGGAACCAATGTCAACCCATTTACTCTGAGAGTATAGAATTCTACTGGAACCAATGTCAACCCATTTACTCTGAGAGTATAGATTTCTACTGGAACCAATCTCATCCCCTTTACTCTGAGAGTATGGAATTCCACTGGAACCAAAATCATTCTATTTATTCTTGGAGTATAGAATTTTACTGGAACCATCGCATCCCATTTACTCTGGGAGTATAGAATTCTACTGTATCCAATCTCATCCCATTTACTCTGAGTTTGTAGAATTCCACTGGACCCCTTCTCATTCTATTTACTCTGAGAGTATAGAATTCCAGAGGACCGGTTCATATCCCATTTACTCTGTCCATATAGAATTCCACTGGAAACAAGCTCATTCTATTTACTCTGAGAGTATAGAATTCTACTGGAAACAATTTCATCCCATTTACTCTGAGGTTAGAATTCTACTGGAACCAATCTCATTCCATTTACTCTGAGAGTATAGAATTCCTCTGGAACCAATCCCTCCTGATTTACTCCAGGAGTGTAGAATTCCACTGGAACCAATCTCATCCCTTTTACACTGAAAGAATAGAATTCTACTGGAACCAATCTCATCCCATTTACTCTGAGATTATAGAATCCTACTGGAACCAATCACATACCATTTACTCTGAGACTATAGAATTCCATTGGAACCAATCTGATCCCATTTCCTCTGAGAGTATAGAATTCCACTGGAAACAATCTCATCCCATTTACACTGAGAGTACTGAATTCTATGGGAACAATCTCATCCCATTTACTCCGGGAGTATAGAATTCTATTGGATCCAATCTTATTCCATTTACACTGAGAGTATAGAATTCCACTGGATCCAATCTCATTGTATTTATTCTGAGCCTATAGAACTCTACTGGGACCAATCGCATCCCATTTACACTGAGAGTATAGAATTCTACTGGAAACAATCTCATCCCATTTACTTTGAGAGTATAGATTTCTACTGGTACCAATCTCATCTCCTTTACTCTGAGAGTATGGAATTCCACTGGAACCAATCTCATTCTATTTATTCTTAGAGTATAGAATTTTACTGGGACCATCGCATCCCATTTATTCCGGGAGTATAGAATTCTACTGGAATCAATAGCATCCCATTTACTCTGGGAGTATAGAATTCTACTCAATCCAATCTCATCCCATTTACTCTGAGATTGTAGAAATCCACTGGACCACTTCTCATTCTATTCACTCTGAGAGTATAGAATTCCCGTGGACCCGTTCACATCCCATTTACTCTGTCTATATAGAATTCCACTGGAAACAATCTCATTCTATATAATCTGAGTTTATAGAATTCTACTGGAAACAATCTCATCCCATTTACTCTGAGGTTAGAATTCCACTGGAACCAATCTCATCCCATTTACTCTGAGAGAATAGAATTCCACTGGAAACAATCCCTTCAAATTACACCAGGAGTTTAGAATTCTACTGGAACCAATCTCATTCCATTTACTCTGAGAGTATAGATTTCTACTGGAACCAATCTCATCCCCTTTATTCTGAGAGTATGGAATTCCACTGGAACCAATCTCATTCTATTTATTCTTAGAGTATAGAATTTTACTGGAACCATCGCATCCCATTTATTCCGGGAGTATGGAATTCTACTGGAATCAATAGCATCCCATTTACTCTGGGAGTATAGAATTCTACTGAATCCAATCTCATCCCATTTACTCTGAGATTGTAGAATTCCACTGGACCCCTTCTCATTCTATTTACTCTGAGAGTATAGAACTCCAGTGGACCCGTTCACATCCCATTTACTCTGTCTATATGGAATTCCACTGGAAACAATCTCATTCTATTTTCTCTTAGTTTATAGAATTCTACTGGAAACAATCACAACCCAATTTCTCTGTGTTTGTAGAATTCTACTGGAACCAATCTCTTCCTCATTTACTCCGTGATTATAGAATTCCATTAGAACCAATCTCATCCCACTTACTCTGAGAGTATAGCATCTACTGGAACCAATCCAGTTCCATTTTTGCTGAGATTATAGAATTCCACAGGAACCAATCCTCACTTATTTATTCTGAGATGAAAGAATTCCGCTGGAACCATTCCCTTCACGGTTTCTCCCTGGGCGTATTGGACTCTACCAGAACCAATACCTTCTTAGTCACTCCGGATGTACAGAATTCTACTGGAACCAATCCTTTCTCATTTAGTCTGAGAGTATAGAATTCCAGTGGAACCAATCTCATCCCATTTCCTCTGAGATTATAGAATTCCACTGGAACCAATCTCATCCCATTTACACTGAGAGTACTGAATTCTATTGGAACAATCTCATCCCATTTAGTCCGGGAGGATAGAATTCTATTAGAACCAATCTCATCCCATTTCCTCTGAGAGTATAAAATTCCACTGGAACCAATCTCATCCCATTTACACTGAGAGTACAGAATTCTATTGAAACAATCTCATCCCATTTACTCCGGGAGTATAGAATTCTATTGGATCCAATCTCATTCCATTTACTCTGAGAGTATAGAATTCCACTGGATCCAATCTCATTGTATTTACTCTGAGCCTATAGAACTCTACTGGAACCAATCGCATCCCATTTACACTGAGACTATAGAATTCTACTGGAAACAATCTCATCCCATTTACTCTGAGAGTATAGATTTCTACTGGAACCAATCTCATCCCCTTTATTCTGAGAGTATGGAATTCCACTGGAACCAATCTCATTCTATTTATTCTTAGAGTATAGAATTTTACTGGAACCATCGCATCCCATTTATTCCGGGAGTATGGAATTCTACTGGAATCAATAGCATCCCATTTACTCTGGGAGTATAGAATTCTACTGAATCCAATCTCATCCCATTTACTCTGAGATTGTAGAATTCCACTGGACCCCTTCTCATTCTATTTACTCTGAGAGTATAGAACTCCAGTGGACCCGTTCACATCCCATTTACTCTGTCTATATGGAATTCCACTGGAAACAATCTCATTCTATTTTCTCTGAGTTTATAGAATTCTACTGGAAACAATCACAACCCAATTTCTCTGTGTTTGTAGAATTCTACTGGAACCAATCTCTTCCTCATTTACGCCGTGATTATAGAATTCCATTAGAACCAATCTCATCCCATTTACTCTGAGAGTATAGCATCTACTGGAACCAATCCAGTTCCATTTTTGCTGAGATTATAGAATTCCACAGGAACCAATCCTCGCTTATTTATTCCGAGATTATAGAATTCCGCTGGAACCATTCCATTCACGGTTTCTCCCTGGGCGTATTGGACTCTACCAGAACCAATACCTTCTTAGTCACTCCGGATGTACATAATTCTACTGGAACCAATCCTTTCTCATTTAGTCTGAGAGTATAGAATTCCAGTGGAACCAATCTCATCCCATTTCCTCTGAGATTATAGAATTCCCCTGGAACCAATCTCATCCCATTTACACTGAGAGTACTGAATTCTATTGGAACAATCTCATCCCATTTAGTCCGGGAGGATAGAATTCTATTAGATCCAATCTCATTCCATTTACTCTGAGAGTATGGAATTCCACTGGATCCAATTTCATTGTATTTACTCTGAGCTTATAAAACTCTAATGGAACCAACCGCATCCCATTTACACTGAGATTATAGAATTCTACAGGAAACAATCTCATCCCATTTACTCTGAGAGTATAGAATTCTACTGGAAACATTCTCATCCCATTTACTCTGAGGTCAGAATTCCACTGGAACCAATCTCATCTCATTTACTCTGAGAGAATAGAATTCCACTGGAAACAATCCCTTCAAATCACTCCAGGAGTTTAGAATCCTACTGGAACCAATCTCATTCCACTTACTCTGAGAGTATAGAATTCCTCTGGAAACAATCCCTCCTGATTTACTCCAGGAGTGTAGAATTCCACTGGAACTAATCTCTTCACCTTTATTCTTGGAGTATAGACTTCTAATGGAATGAACCTCATCCCATTTTCTCTGAGTTTATAGAATTCTACTGGAAACAATCACATCCCAATTTCTCTGAGACTATAGAATTCCACTGGAACCAATCTGATCCCATTTCCTCTGAGAGTATAGAATTCCACTGGAAACAATCTCATCCCATTTACACTGAGAGTACAGAATTCTATTGGAACAATCTCATCCCATTTACTCCGGGAGTATAGAATTCTATTGGATCCAATCTCATTCCATTTACTCTGAGAGTATAGAATTCCACTGGATCCAATCTCATTGTATTTACTCTGAGCCTATAGAACTCTACTGGAACCAATCGCATCCCATTTACACTGAGACTATAGAATTCTACTGGAAACAATCTCATCCCATTTACTCTGAGAGTATAGATTTCTACTGGAACCAATCTCATCCCCTTTATTCTGAGAGTATGGAATTCCACTGGAACCAATCTCATTCTATTTATTCTTAGAGTATAGAATTTTACTGGAACCATCGCATCCCACTTATTCCGGGAGTATGGAATTCTACTGGAATCAATAGCATCCCATTTACTCTGGGAGTATAGAATTCTACTGAATTCAATCTCATCCCATTTACTCTGAGATTGTAGAATTCCACTGGACCCCTTCTCATTCTATTTACTCTGAGAGTATAGAACTCCAGTGGACCCGTTCACATCCCATTTACTCTGTCTATAAGGAATTCCACTGGAAACAATCACATCCCAAATTCTACTGGAACCAATCTCTTCTCATTTACTCTGTGAGTATAGAATTCCATTAGAACCAATCTCATCCCATTTACTCTGAGAGTATAGCATCTACTGGAACCAATCCTGTTCCATTTTCGCTGAGATTATAGAATTCCACAGGAACCAATCCTCGCTCATTTATTCCGAGATTATAGAATTTCGCTGGAACCATTCCCTTCACGGTTTCTCCCTGGGCGTATTGGACTCTACTAGAACCAATACCTTCTTAGTCACTCCGGGTGTGTAGAATTCTACCAGAAACAATCCCTTCTCAGTCACTCCAGATGTACAGAATTCTACTGGAACCAATCCTTTCTCATTTAGTCTGAGAGTATAGAATTCCAGTGGAACCAATCTCATCTCATTTACACTGAGAGTATAGAATTCTACTGGAACCCATCTCATCCCATTTACTCCGGGAGAATAAAATTCTACTGGAACCAATCTCTTCTCATTTACGCCGTGATTATAGAATTCCATTAGAACCAATCTCATCCCATTTACTCTGAGAGTATAGCATCTACTGGAACCAATCCTGTCCCATTTTCGCTGAGACTATAGAATTCTACAGGAACCAATCCACGCTCATTTATTCCGAGATTATAGAATTCTGCTGGAACCATTCCCTTCATGGTTCGCCGGGAGTATTGGACTCTAGCAGAACCAATCCCTTCTCAGTCACTCCGGGTATATAGAATTCTACCAGAACCATTCCCTTCTCAGTCACTCCGGGTGTAGAGAATTCTACTGGAACCAATAGCATCCCATTTACTCTGGGAGTATAGAATTCCACTGGATCCAATCTCATCGCATTTACTCTGCGAGCATAGAATTTCACTGGAACTAATCTCATCCCATTTACTTTGAGATTATAGAATTCAACTGGAACCAATCTCATCCCATTTACTCTGAGAGTATAGAGTCCTACTGGAACGAATCTCATCTCATTTACTCTGTGAGTATGGTATTCCACTGGAACCAATCTCATTCTATTTATTCTGAAAGTATGGAATTCTACTGGAACCATCTCATGCCATTTAATCAGGGAATTCTACAGGAACCAAACGCACGCATTTACTCTGGGAGAATAGAATTCTATTGGATCCAATCTCATCCCATCAACTCTGAGAGTATGGAATTCCACTGGACCCATTCTCATCCCATTTCCTCTGAGAGTCTAGAATTCCACTGGAACCAATCTCATCCCATTTACACTGAGATATAGAATTCTATTGGAACCATCTCATCCCATTTACTCCATGAGTATAGAATTCTACTGGATACAATCTCATCCCCTTTACTCTGAGACTATGGAATTCCACTGGAACAAATCTCAATCTCTTTATTCTTAGAGTATAGAATTCTACTGGAACCATCGCATCCCATTTACTCCAGGAGTATAGAATTCTACTGGATCCAATCTCATCCCATTTACTTTGAGTATTTAGAATTCCACAGGAACCAATCTCATCCTATTTATTATGAGAGTATAGAATTCTACTGGAACCAATCTCTTTCCATTTACTCAGATTGTAGAATTCAACTGACACCAATCCCTTCTGATTTTCTCCAGGTGTGTAGAATTCTATTTGAACCAATCTCATCTTATGTAAAACAAAAACACAATTACCTGGAAAAACTCAGCAGGTCTGGCAGCATCGGCAGAGAAGAAAAGAGTTGACGTTTCAAGTCCTCATGACCCTTCGACAGAACTTGAGTTCGAGTCCAAGAAAGAGTTGAAATATAAGCTGGTTTAAGGTGTGTGTGTGGGGGGTGGAGAGATAGAGAGAGAGAGAGGTGGGGGGGGGTGGTGTGGTTGTAGCGACGAACAAGCAGTGATAGAAGCAGATCATCAAAAGATGTCAACGACAATAGTACAATAGAACACATAAGAGTTAAAGTTAAAGTTGGTGATATTATCTAAACGAATGTGCTAATTAAGAATGGATGGTAGGGCACTCAAGGTATAGCTCTAGTGGGTTTTTTTTTAATAATGGAAATAGGTGGGAAAAGGAAAATCTTTATAATTTATTGGAAAAAAAAGGAAGGGGGAAACAGAAAGGGGGTGAGGATGGGGGAGGGAGCTCACGACATAAAGTTGTTGAATTCAATATTCAGTCCAGAAGGCTGTAAAGTCCCTAGTTGGAAGATGAGGTGTTGTTCCTCCAGTTTGCGTTGGGCTTCACTGGAACAATGCAGCAAGCCAAGGACAAAAATGTGGGCAAGAGAGCAGGGTGGAGTGTTAAAATGGCAAGCGACAGGGATGTTTGGGTTATTCTTGCGGACAGACCGCAGGTGTTCTGCAAAGCGGTCGCCCAGTTTACGTTTGGTCTCTCCAATGTAGAAGAGACCACATTGGGAGCAACGAATGCAGTAGACTAAGTTGGGGGAAATGCAAGTGAAATGCTGCTTCACTTGAAAGGAGTGTTTGGGTCCTTGGACGGTGAGGAGAGAGGAAGTGAAGGGGCAGGTGTTGCATCTTTTGCGTGGGCATGGGGTGATGCCATAGGAGGGGGTTGAGGAGTAGGGGGTGATGGAGGAGGGGACCAGGGTGTCCCGGAGGGAGCAATCCCTATGGAATGCCGATAAGGGGGGTGAAGGGAAGATGTGTTTGGTGGTGGCATCATGCTGGAGTTGGCGGAAATGGTGGAGGATGATCCTTTGAATGCGGAGGCTGGTGGGGTGATAAGTGAGGACAAGGGGGACCCTATCATGTTTCTGGGAGGGAGGAGAAGGCGTGAGGGCGGATGCGCGGGAGATGGGCCGGACACGGTTGAGGACCCTGTCAACGACCGTGGGTGGAAAACCTCGGTTAAGGAAGAAGGAGGACATGTCAGAGGAACTGTTTTTGAATGTAGCATCATCGGAAGAGATGCGACGGAGGCGAAGGAACTGAGAGAATGGGATGGAGTCCTTACAGGAAGCGGGGTGTGAGGAGCTGTAGTCGAGATAGCTGTGGGAGTCGGTGGGTTTGTAATGGATATTGGTGGACAGTCTATCACCAGAGATTGAGACAGAGAGGTCAAGGAAGGGAAGGGAAGTGTCAGAGATGGACCACGTGAAAATGATGGAGGGGTGGAGATTGGAAGCAAAATTAATAAATTTTTCCAAGTCCCGACGAGAGCATGAAGCGGCACCGAAGTAATCATCGATGTACCGGAGAAAGAGTTGTGGAAGGGGGCCGGAGTAGGACTGCAACAAGGAATGTTCCACATACCCCATAAAGAGACAGGCATAGCTGGGGCCCATGCGGGTACCCATAGCCACACCTTTTATTTGGAGGAAGTGAGAGGAGTTGAAGGAGAAATTGTTCAGCGTGAGAACAAGTTCAGCCAGACGGAGGAGAGTAGTGGTGGATGGGAATTGTTCGGGCCTCTGTTCGAGGAAGAAGCTAAGGGCCCTCAGACCATCCTGGTGGGGGATGGAGGTGTACTCTGAGAGTATAGTATTCCACTGGAACCAATCTCATCTTATTTACTCTGAGAGTGTAGTATTCCACTGGAACCAATCTCATTCTATTTATTCTGAGAGTATGGAATTTTGCTGGAAGCATCTCATGCCATTTAATCAGGGAGAAGAGAATTCTACAGGAACCAAACGCACCCATTTACTCTTGGAGAATAGAATTCTATTGGATCCAATCTCATCCCATCAACTCTGAGAGTATGGAATTCCACTGGACCCATTCTCATCCCATTTCCTCTGAGAGTCTAGAATTCCACTGGAACCAATCTCATCCCATTTACACTGAGATACAGAATTCTATTGGAACCATCTCATCCCATTTACTCCATGAGTATAGAATTCTACTGGATGCAATCTCATCCCCTTTACTCTGAGACTATGGAATTCCACAGGAACAAATCTCATTCTCTTTATTCTTAGAGTATAGAATTCTACTGGAACCATCGCATCCCATTCACTCCGGGAGTTTAGAATTCTACTGGAATCAATAGCATCCCATTTACTCTGAGAGTATCGAGTTCCACTGGACCCATTCTCATTCCATTTACACTGAGATACAGAATTCTATTGGAACCATCTCATCCCATTTACTCCGTGAGTATAGAATTCTACTGGATGCAATCTCATCCCATTTCCTCTGAGAGTATAGAATTCCACTGGAACCATCGCATCCCATTTACTCCGGGAGTATAGAATTCTACTGGAATCAATAGCATCCCATTTACTCTGGGAGAATAGAATTCCACTGGATCCAATCTCATCCCATCAACTCTGAGAGTATGGAATTCCACTGGACCCATTCTCATCCCATTTCCTCTGAGAGTCTAGAATTCCACTGGAACCAATCTCATCCCATTTACACTGAGATATAGAATTCTATTGGAACCATCTCATCCCATTTACTCCATGAGTATAGAATTCTACTGGATACAATCTCATCCCCTTTACTCTGAGACTATGGAATTCCACTGGAACAAATCTCAATCTCTTTATTCTTAGAGTATAGAATTCTACTGGAACCATCGCATCCCATTTACTCCGGGAGTATAGAATTCTACTGGAACCAATAGCATCCCACTTACACCGGGAGTATAGAATTCTACTGGATCCAATCTCATCCCATTTACTTTGAGTATTTAGAATTCCACAGGAACCAATCTCATCCTATTTATTATGAGAGTATAGAATTCTACTGGAACCAATCTCTTTCCATTTACTCAGATTGTAGAATTCAACTGACACCAATCCCTTCTGATTTTCTCCAGGTGTGTAGAATTCTATTTGAACCAATCTCATCTTATGTAAAACAAAAACACAATTACCTGGAAAAACTCAGCAGGTCTGGCAGCATCGGCAGAGAAGAAAAGAGTTGACGTTTCAAGTCCTCATGACCCTTCGACAGAACTTGAGTTCGAGTCCAAGAAAGAGTTGAAATATAAGCTGGTTTAAGGTGTGTGTGTGGGGGGCGGAGAGATAGAGAGAGAGAGAGGTGGGGGGGGGTGTGGTTGTAGCGACAAACAAGCAGTGATAGAAGCAGATCATCAAAAGATGTCAACGACAATAGTACAATAGAACACATAGGTGTTAAAGTTAAAGTTGGTGATATTATCTAAACGAATGTGCTAATTAAGAATGGATGGTAGGGCACTCAAGGTATAGCTCTAGTGGGTTTTTTTTTAATAATGGCAATAGGTGGGAAGAGGAAAATCTTTATAATTTATTGGAAAAAAAAGGAAGGGGGAAACAGAAAGGGGGTGGGGATGGGGGAGGGAGCTCACGACATAAAGTTGTTGAATTCAATATTCAGTCCAGAAGGCTGTAAAGTCCCTAGTCGGAAGATGAGGTGTTGTTCCTCCAGTTTGCGTTGGGCTTCACTGGAACAATGCAACAAGCCAAGGACAAAAATGTGGGCAAGAGAGCAGGGTGGATTGTTAAAATGGCAAGCGACAGGGAGGATTGGGTTATTCTTGCGGACAGACCGCAGGTGTTCTGCAAAGCGGTCGCCCAGTTTACGTTTGGTCTCTTCAATGTAGAGGAGACCACATTGGGAGCAACGAATGCAGTAGACTAAGTTGGGGGAAATGCAAGTGAAATGCTGCTTCACTTGAAAGGAGTGTTTGGGTCCTTGGACGGTGAGGAGAGTGGAAGTGATGGGGCAGGTGTTGTATCTTTTGCGTGGGCATGGGGTGGTGCCATAGGAGGGGGTTGAGGAGTAGGGGGTGATGGAGGAGTGGACCAGGGTGTCCCGGAGGGAGCGATCCCTATGGAATGCCGATAAGGGGGGTGAAGGGAAGATGTGTTTGGTGGTGGCATCATGCTGGAGTTGGCGGAAATGGTGGAGGATGATCCTTTGAATGCGGAGGCTGGTGGGGTGATAAGTGAGGACAAGGGGGACCCTATCATGTTTCTGGGAGGGAGGAGAAGGCGTGAGGGCGGATGCGCGGGAGATGGGCCGGACACGGTTGAGGACCCTGTCAACGACCGTGGGTGGAAAACCTCGGTTAAGGAAGAAGGAGGACATGTCAGAGGAACTGTTTTTGAATGTAGCATCATCGGAAGAGATGCGACGGAGGCGAAGGAACTGAGAGAATGGGATGGAGTCCTTACAGGAAGCGGGATGTGAGGAGCTGTAGTCGAGATAGCTTTGGGAGTCGGTGGGTTTGTAATGGATATTGGTGGACAGTCTATCACCAGAGATTGAGACAGAGAGGTCAAGGAAGGGAAGGGAAGTGTCAGAGATGGACCACGTGAAAATGATGGAGGGGTGGAGATTGGAAGCAAAATTAATAAATTTTTCCAAGTCCCGACGAGAGCATGAAGCGGCACCGAAGTAATCATCGATGTACCGGAGAAAGAGTTGTGGAAGGGGGCCGGAGTAGGACTGCAACAAGGAATGTTCCACATACCCCATAAAGAGACAGGCATAGCTGGGGCCCATGCGGGTACCCATAGCCACACCTTTTATTTGGAGGAAGTGAGAGGAGTTGAAGGAGAAATTGTTCAGCGTGAGAACAAGTTCAGCCAGACGGAGGAGAGTGGTGGTGGATGGGGATTGTTCGGGCCTCTGTTCGAGGAAGAAGCTAAGGGCCCTCAGACCATCCTGGTGGGGGATGGAGGTGTACTCTGAGAGTATAGTATTCCACTGGAACCAATCTCATCTTATTTACTCTGAGAGTGTAGTATTCCACTGGAACCAATCTCATTCTATTTATTCTGAGAGTATGGAATTTTGCTGGAACCATCTCATGCCATTTAATCAGGGAGAAGAGAATTCTACAGGAATCAAATGCACCCATTTACTCTTGGAGAATAGAATTCTATTGGATCCAATCTCATCCCATTTACTCTGTGATTATAGAATTCCACTGGACCCCTTCTCATCCTATTTACTCTGAGAGTATAGAATTCCAGTGGACCCGTTCTCATCCCATTTACTCTGTCTATGTAGAATTCGACTGGAAACAATCTCATTCTATGTACTCTGAGAGTATAGAATTCTACTGGAACCAATCTCATCCCTTTTACTCTGAGATTAGTATTCCACTGGAACCAATCTCATCCTATTTACTCTGAGAGAATAGAATTCCACTGGAAACAATCACTTCTAATTTACACCAGGTGTTTAGAATTCTACTGGAACCAATCTCATTCCATTTACTCTGAGAGTATAGAATTCCTCTGGAACCAATCCCTCCTGATTTACTCCAGGAGTGTCGAATTCTACTGGAACGAATGCCTTCTCCTTGACTCTGGGAGTATAGACTTCTATTGGAACCATCCTCATCCCATTTTCTCTGAGTGTATAGAATTCTACTGGAACCAATCCCTTCCCATTTTCGCTGGGATTATAAAATTCCACTGGAACCAATCCTCGCTCATTTACTCCGAGATGATAGAATTCCGCTGGAACCATTCCCTTCTCGGTTTCTCTATGAGTATTGGAATCTACTAGAAGCAATCCCTTCTCAGTCACTCCTTGAGCATAGAATTCCACCAGAATCAATCCCTTCTCAGTCACTCCGGGTGTATAGAATTCTACTGGAACAAATCCTTTCTCATTTACTCCGAGAGTATAGAATTTCACTGGAACCAATCTCATCCCATTTACACTGAGAGTATAGAATTCTACTGGAACCATCTCATCCCATTTACTCCGGGAGTATATAATTCTACTGGAATCAATAGCATCCCATTTACTCTGGGAGTATAGAATTCCACTGGATCCAATCTCATCCCATTTACTCTGAGAGTATAGAATTCCACTGGAACCAATCTCATCCCTTTTACACTGACAGTATAGAATTCTACTGGTACTATCTCATCCCATTTTCTCCGGAAGAATAGAATTCTACTGGAACCAATCGCATCCCATGTACTCCAGGAGTATTGAATTCTACTGGATCCAATCTCATCCCATTTACTCTGAGAGTATCGAATTGCACTGGACCCATTCTCATCCCATTTACTCTGAACGTATGAAATTCTACTGGAACCAATCTCATTGTATTTACTCTGAGACTATAGAACTCTACTGGAAACAATCTCATCCCTTTTACACTAAGAGTGTAGAATTCCACTGGAACCAATCTCATCCCATTTACATTGAGAGTATAGAATTCTACTGGTACCATCTCATCAAATTTACTCCGGAAGAATAGAATTCTACTGGACCCAATCTGATCCCATTTACTCTGAGAGTATCGAATTCCACTGGACCCATTCTCATCCCATTTACTCTGAGAGTATAGAATTCTACTGGAACCAATCTCTTCTAATTTACTCCAGGAGTGTAGAATTCTACTGGAACTAATCCCTTCTCCATTACTCTGGGTGTATAGATTTCTACCGAAACCAAGCTAATCCCATTTGCTCTGAGTTTATAGAATTCTACTGGAATAAATCTCTTCTCATTAACTCCGTGAGTAGAGAATTCCATTGCACCCAATCTCATCCCATTTACTCTGAAAGTATAGAATTCAACTGGAACCAACCCCGTCCAATTTTCGCTGAGATTATAGAATTCCACTGAAACCAAACCCTTCTCATTTTTTCTGAGATTATAGAATTCCACTGGAACCATTCCCCTCTCGGTTTCTCTGGGAGTATTAGACTCTAGCAGAACCAATCGGTTCACAGTCACTCCGGGTGTATAGGATTCTACCAGAACCAAGGCCTTCTCAGTCACTCCGGGTGTATAGAATTCAAGTGGAACCAATCCTGTCTCATTTACTCTGAGAGTATAGAATTTCACTGGAATCCATTTCATCCCATTTATACTGAGAGTATAGAATTGCACTGGAACCAATCTCATCCCATTTACTCTGAGAGTATAGAATTGCACTGGAACCAATCTCATCCCATTTACACTGAGAGTATAGAATTCCACTGGAACCAATCTCATCCCATTTATTCTGAGTATGGAATTCCACTGGAACCAATCTCAATCTATTTATTCTGAGAGTATGGAATTCTACTGGAACCATCTCATCCCACTTACTCAGGGAGAAGTGAATTCTACAGGAACCAAACGCATCCCAAATACTCTGGGAGTATAGAATTCAATTGGATACAATCTCATCCCATTGACTCTGAGAGTATAGAATTCCAATGGAACCAATTTCATCAGTTTTACACCGAGAATATAGAATTCCACTGGAATCAATCTCATCCCATTTACTCTGAGGGTATAGAATTCTACTGTAATCAATCTCATCACATTTACTCCGGGAGTATATTATTCCACTGGAACCAATCCCTTCTGATTTACTTCAGGAGTTTAGAATTCTACTGGAACTAATCCCTTCTCCTTTCCTCTGGGAGTATAGAATTCTACCGAAACCAATCTAATCCCATTTTCTCTGAATCTATAGAATTCTACTGGAACCAATGTCTTCTCATTAACTCCGTGAGTATAGAATTCCATTGCACCCAATCTCATCCCATTTACTCTGAAAGTATAGAATTCAACTGGAACCAACCCCGTCCAATTTTCGCTGAGATTATAGAATTCCACTGAAACCAAACCCTTCTCATTTTTTCTGAGATTATAGAATTCCACTGGAACCATTCCCCTCTCGGTTTCTCTGGGAGTATTAGACTCTAGCAGAACCAATCGGTTCACAGTCACTCCGGGTGTATAGGATTCTACCAGAACCAAGGCCTTCTCAGTCACTCCGGGTGTATAGAATTCAAGTGGAACCAATCCTGTCTCATTTACTCTGAGAGTATAGAATTTCACTGGAATCCATTTCATCCCATTTATACTGAGAGTATAGAATTGCACTGGAACCAATCTCATCCCATTTACTCTGAGAGTATAGAATTGCACTGGAACCAATCTCATCCCATTTACACTGAGAGTATAGAATTCCACTGGAACCAATCTCATCCCATTTATTCTGAGTATGGAATTCCACTGGAACCAATCTCAATCTATTTATTCTGAGAGTATGGAATTCTACTGGAACCATCTCATCCCACTTACTCAGGGAGAAGTGAATTCTACAGGAACCAAACGCATCCCAAATACTCTGGGAGTATAGAATTCAATTGGATACAATCTCATCCCATTGACTCTGAGAGTATAGAATTCCAATGGAACCAATTTCATCAGTTTTACACCGAGAATATAGAATTCCACTGGAATCAATCTCATCCCATTTACTCTGAGGGTATAGAATTCTACTGTAATCAATCTCATCACATTTACTCCGGGAGTATATTATTCCACTGGAACCAATCCCTTCTGATTTACTTCAGGAGTTTAGAATTCTACTGGAACTAATCCCTTCTCCTTTCCTCTGGGAGTATAGAATTCTACCGAAACCAATCTAATCCCATTTTCTCTGAATCTATAGAATTCTACTGGAACCAATGTCTTCTCATTAACTCCGTGAGTATAGAATTCCATTGCAACCAATGTCATCCCATTTACTCTGAGAGTATAGAATTCAACTGGAACCAACCCCGTCCCATTTTGCTGAGATTATAGAATTCAACTGAAACAAATCCCTTCTCACTTATTCCAAGATAATAGAATTTCGCTGGAACCAATTCCTTCTCGGTTACTCCGGGAGTATTGAGCTCAACCAGAACCAATCCCTTCACATTTTCGCAGGGATTATAGTATTCCACTGGAACCAATCCTCGCTCATTTAATCCGAGATGATGGAATTCCGCTGGAACCATTCCCTTCTCGGTTTCTCCGGGTGTATAGAATTCTACCAGAAGCAGGGCCTTCTCAGTCACTCTGGGTGTATAGAATTCAACTGGAACCAATCCTTTCCCATTTACTCTGAGAGTATAGAATTTCACTGGAACGCATTTCATCCCATTTACACTGAGAGTATAAAATTCCACTGGAACCAGTCTCATCCCATTTACTCTGAGTGTATAGAATTCCACTGGAACCAATCTCATCCCATTTATTCTGAGTATGGAATTCCACTGAAACCCATCTCATTCTATTTATTCTGAGAGTATGGAATTCTACTGGAACCATCTCATCCCATTTACTAAGGGAGAAGGGAATTCTATTAGAACCAAATGCATCCCATTGACTCCAGGACTATAGAATTCTATTGGATCCAATCTCATCCCATTTACTCTGAGAGTATAAAAATTCCACTGGAACCAAACTCACCCCATTTATTCTGAGTATGGAATTCCACTGGAATCAATCTCATTCTATTTATTCTGAGAGTATGGAATTCTACTGGAACCATCTCATCCCACTTACTCAGGCAAAAGAGAATTCTACTGCAAACAAACGCATTCCATTTACTCCGGGAGTATAGAATTCTATTGGATCCAATCTCATCCCATTGAGTCTGAGAGTACAGAATTCCACTGGAACCAATTTCATCAGTTTTACACTGAGAATATAGAATTCCACTGAAATCAATCTCATCCCATTTACTCTGAGGGTATAGAATTCTACTGTAATCAATCTCATCACATTTACTCCGGGAGTATAGTATTCCACTGAATCCAATCTCATCCCATTTACTCTGAGAGTATAGAATTCCACTGGACACATTCTCATCCCATTTCCTTTGAGAGTATAGAATTTCACTGGAACCAATCTCATCCCAATAACACTGAGAGTACAGAATTCTATTGGAACCATCTCATCCCATTTACTCCGGGAGTAAAGAATTCTACTGGAATGAATAGCATCCCATTTACTCTGGGAGTATAGAATTCCACTGGATCCAATCTCATCCCATTTACTCTGAGATTATAGACTTCCACTGGTCCCCTTCTCATTCTATTTACTCTGAGAGTATAGAATTCCAGTGGACCCATTTACATCCTATTTATTCTGTCTAGATAGAATTCAACTGGAAACAATCTCTTTCCATTTACTCTGAGAGCATAGAGTTCTACTGGAACCAATCTCATCCCATTTACTCTGAGAGAATAGAATTCCACTGGAAACAATCCCTTCTAATTTACTCCAGGAGTTTAGAATTCTACTGGAACCAATCTCATTCCATTTACTCTGAGAGTATCGAATTCCTCTGGAAACAATCCCTACTGATTTACTCCAGGAGTGTAGAATACTACTGGAAATAATATCTTTATCTTTACTCTTGGAGTATAGACTTCTATTGGAACCATCCTCATCCCATTTTCTCTGAGTTTATAGAATTCTACTGGAACCAATCACACCCCATTTTCTCTGAGTTTATTGAATTCTACTGCAACCAATCTCTTCTCATTTACGCCGTGAGTATGGAATTCCATTAGAACCAATCTCATCCCATTTTCTCTGAGAGTATAGCATCTATTGGAACCAATCCTGTCCCATTTTCACTTAGATTATAGAATTCCACAGGATCCAATCCTCGCTCATTTATTCCAAGAATATAGAATTCCGCTGGAACCATTCCCTTCACGGTTCCTCCGGGAGTATTGGACTCTACCAGAACCAATCCCTTCTCAGTCACTCCGGGTGTATAGAATTCTAGCAGAACCAATCACTTCTCAGTCACTCTGTGTGTACAGAATTCTACTGGAACCAATCCTTTCACATTTACTCTGAGAGAATAGAATGCCACTGGAACAAATCTCATCTCATTTACACTGAGAGTATAGAATTCTACTGGAACCAATCTCATCCTATTTACCCCGGGAGAATAGAATTCTACTGGAAACAATCTCATCCCATTTACTCCAGGAGAATAGAATTCTACTGGATCCAATCTCATCCCATTTACTCTGAGAGTATGGAATTCCACTGGAACCAATCTTATACCTTTTATACTGAGAGTATAGAATTCCACTGGAACCAATCTCATCCCTTTAAATCTGAGAGTATTGAATTCCACTGGAACCAATCTCATCCCATTTACACTGAGAGTACAGAATTCTACTGGTACCATCTCATCCCATTTACTCTGGAGGAATACAAGTCTACTGGAACCGATCTCATCCCATTTACTCTGAGAGTATCGAAGTCCACTGGACCCATTCTCATCCTATTTACTCTGAGTATAGAATTTCACTGGAACCATTCTCATTCTATTTACTCTAAGAGTATAGAATTCCACTGGAATCAATCCCTTCTGATTTATTTCAGGAGTGTAGAATTCTACTGGAACTAATCCCTTCTCCTTTCCTCTGGGAGTATAGAATTCTACCGAAACCGATCTAATCCCATTTTCTCTGAATCTATAGAATTCCACTGGTATCAATCTCTTCTCATTACCTCCGTGAGTAAAGAATTCCATTGCAACCAATCTCTTCTCATTTACTCTGAGAGTATAGAATTCAACTGGAACCAACCCTGTCACATTTTGCTGAGATTATAGAATTCAACTGAAACAAATCCCTTCTCACTTGTTACGAGATTATAGAATTTCGCTGAAACCAATTCCTTCTCGGTTACTCCGGGAGTATTGAGCTCAACCAGAACCAATCCCTTCACATTTTCGCTGGGATTATAGTATTCCACTGGAACCAATCCTCGCTCATTTAATCCGAGATGATGGAATTCCGCTGGAACCATTCCCTTCTCGGTTTCTCCGGGAGTATCGGACTCTACAAGAACCATTCGCTTCTCAGTCACTCCGGGTGTATAGAATTCTACCAGAAGCAAGGCCTTCTCAGTCACTCCAGGTGTATAGAATTCAACTGGAACCAATCCTTTCTCATTCACTCTGAGAGTGTAGAATTCCACTGGAACCAATCTCATCGCATTTACACTGAGAATAGAATTCTACTGGAACCAATCTCAACTCTTTTACACTGAGGGAATAGAATTTTACTGGAACAAATCTCATCCCATTTACGCTGAGGGTATAGAATTCCACTGCACCCAATCTCATCCTATTTACTCCTGGAGTATAGAATTCTATTGGAAGTAATCTCATCCCATTTACTCCGGGAATATATAATTCCAATGGAAACAATCTCATCCCATTTCCTCTGAGAGCACAGAATTCTTCTGGAACCAATCTCATCCCATTTACTCCAGGAGTATAGAATTCTACTGGATCTAATCTCATCCCATTTACACTGAGACTATAGAATTCCACTGGAACCAATCTCATCCCATTTACTCTGAGAGTATAGAATTCCACTGGAACCAATTTCATCAGTTTTACACCGAGAATATAGAATTCCACTGGAATCAATCTCATCCCATTTACTCTGAGGGTATAGAATTCTACTGTAATCAATCTCATCACATTTACTCCGGGAGTATAGTATTCCACTGGAACCAATCTCATCCCATTTACTCTGAGCGTATAGAACTCCACTTGACCCATTCTCATCCCATTTCCTTTGAGAGTATAGAATTTCTCTGGAACCAATCTCATCCCAATAACACGGAGAGTACAGAATTCTATTGGAACCATCTCATCCCATTTACTCCGGGAGTAAAGAATTCTACTGGATCCAATCTCATTCTATTTACTCTGAGAGTATAGAATTCCATTGGAACCAATCTCATTGTATTTAATCTGAGACTATAGAACTCTACTGGAACCAATCGCATCCCATTTACACTGAGAGTATAGAATTCTACTGGAACCGATCTCATCCCATTTACTCTGAGAATATGGAATTCCACTGGAACCAATCTCATTCTCTTTATTCTGAGAGTATAGAATTCTACTGGAACCATCGCATCCCATTTACTCCGGGAGTATAGAATTCTACTTGAATCAATAGCATCCCATTTACTCTGTCTAGATAGAATTCCACTGGAGCCAACCTGATCCCATTTACTCCGAGATTATAGACTTCCACTGGACCCCTTCTCATTCTATTTACTCTGAGAGTATGGAATTCCAGTGGACCCATTTACATCCCATTTACTCTGTCTAGATAGAATTCCACTGGAAACAATCTCTTTCTATTTACTCTGAGAGCATAGAATTCTACTGGAACCAATCTCATCACATTTACTCTGAGATTAGAATTCCACTGGAACCAATCTCATCCCATTTACTCTGAGAGAATAGAATTCCACTGGAAACAATCCCTTCTAATTTGCTCCAGGAGTTTAGAATTCTACTGGAACCAATCTCATTCCATTTACTCTGAGAGTATAGAATTCCTCTGGAACCAATCCCTACTGATTTACTCCAGGAGTGTAGAATTCTACTGGAACTAATCTCTTCTTCTTTACTCTTGGAGTATATACTTCTATTGGAATCATCCTCATCCCATTTTCTCTGAGTTTATAGAATTCTACTGGAACCAATCACACCCCATTTTCTCTGAGTTTATTGAATTCTACTGGAACCAATCTCTTCTCATTTACTCCGTGAGTATAGAATTCCATTAGTACCAATCTCATCCCATTTTCTCTGAGAGTTTAGCATCTATTGGAACCAATCCTGTCCCATTTTCGCTTAGATTATAGAATTCCACAGGAACCAATCCTCGCTCATTTATTCCGAGATTATAGAATTCCGCTGGAACCATTCCCTTCACGGTTTCTCCGGGAGTATTGGACTCTACCAGAACCAATCCCTTCTCAGTCACTCCGGGTGTATAGAATTCAAGCAGAACCAATGGCTTCTCCATCACTCCTTGTGGACAGAATTCTACTGGAACCAATTCTTTCACATTTACTCTGAGAGAATAGAGTTCCACTGGAAACAATCTCATCCCATTTACACTAAGAGTATAGAATTCCACTGGAACCAATCTCATCCCATTTAATCCGGGAGAATAGAATTCTACTGGTACGATCTCATCCCATTTACTCCAGCAGAATAGAATTCTACTGGAACCAATCTCATCCCATTTACTCTGAGAGTATGGAATTCCACTGGAACCAATCTCATACCTTTTACACTGAGAGTATAGAATTCCACTGGAACCAATCTCATTCCATTTACTCTGAGAGTATAGAATTCCACTGGAACCAATCTCATCCCTTTAACTCTGAGAGTATAGAATTCCACTGGAACCAATCTCATCCCATTTACACTGAGAGTATAGAATTCTACTGGTACCATCTCATCCCATTTACTCCGGAAGAATAGAAGTCTACTGGAACCAATCTCAGCCCATTTACTCTGAGCGTATCGAAGTCCACTGGACCCATTCTCATGCCATTTACTCTGAGTATAGAATTTCACTGGAACTAATCTCATTCTATTTACTCTGAGAGTATAGAATTCCACTGGAATCAATCCCTTCTGATTTAATTCAGGAGTGTAGAATTCTATAATCCCGTCTCCTTTCCCCTGGGAGTATAGAATTCTACCGAAACCGATCTAATCCCATTTTCTCTGAATCTATAGAATTCCACTGGTATCAATCTCTTCTCATTACCTCCGTGAGTAAAGAATTCCATTGCAACCAATCTCATCTCATTTACTCTGAGAGTATAGAATTCAACTGGAACCAACCCTGTCACATTTTGCTGAGATTATAGAATTCAACTGAAACAAATCCCTTCTCACTTGTTACGAGATTATAGAATTTCGCTGAAACCAATTCCTTCTCGGTTACTCCGGGAGTATTGAGCTCAACCAGAACCAATCCCTTCACATTTTCGCTGGGATTATAGTATTCCACTGGAACCAATCCTCGCTCATTTAATCCGAGATGATGGAATTCCGCTGGAACCATTCCCTTCTCGGTTTCTCCGGGAGTATCGGACTCTACAAGAACCATTCGCTTCTCAGTCACTCCGGGTGTATAGAATTCTACCAGAAGCAAGGCCTTCTCAGTCACTCCAGGTGTATAGAATTCAACTGGAACCAATCCTTTCTCATTCACTCTGAGAGTGTAGAATTCCACTGGAACCAATCTCATCGCATTTACACTGAGAATAGAATTCTACTGGAACCAATCTCAACTCTTTTACACTGAGGGAATAGAATTCTACTGGAACAAATCTCATCCCATTTACGCTGAGGGTATAGAATTCCACTGCACCCAATCTCATCCTATTTACTCCTGGAGTATAGAATTCTATTGGAAGTAATCTCATCCCATTTACTCCGGGAATATATAATTCCAATGGAAACAATCTCATCCCATTTCCTCTGAGAGCACAGAATTCTTCTGGAACCAATCTCATCCCATTTACTCCAGGAGTATAGAATTCTACTGGATCTAATCTCATCCCATTTACACTGAGACTATAGAATTCCACTGGAACCAATCTCATCCCATTTACTCTGAGAGTATAGAATTCCACTGGAACCAATTTCATCAGTTTTACACCGAGAATATAGAATTCCACTGGAATCAATCTCATCCCATTTACTCTGAGGGTATAGAATTCTACTGTAATCAATCTCATCACATTTACTTCGGGAGTATAGTATTCCACTGGAACCAATCTCATCCCATTTACTCTGAGCGTATAGAACTCCACTTGACCCATTCTCATCCCATTTCCTTTGAGAGTATAGAATTTCTCTGGAACCAATCTCATCCCAATAACACGGAGAGTACAGAATTCTATTGGAACCATCTCATCCCATTTACTCCGGGAGTAAAGAATTCTACTGGATCCAATCTCATTCTATTTACTCTGAGAGTATAGAATTCCATTGGAACCAATCTCATTGTATTTAATCTGAGACTATAGAACTCTACTGGAACCAATCGCATCCCATTTACACTGAGAGTATAGAATTCTACTGGAACCGATCTCATCCCATTTACTCTGAGAATATGGAATTCCACTGGAACCAATCTCATTCTCTTTATTCTGAGAGTATAGAATTCTACTGGAACCATCGCATCCCATTTACTCCGGGAGTATAGAATTCTACTTGAATCAATAGCATCCCATTTACTCTGTCTAGATAGAATTCCACTGGAGCCAACCTGATCCCATTTACTCCGAGATTATAGACTTCCACTGGACCCCTTCTCATTCTATTTACTCTGAGAGTATGGAATTCCAGTGGACCCATTTACATCCCATTTACTCTGTCTAGATAGAATTCCACTGGAAACAATCTCTTTCTATTTACTCTGAGAGCATAGAATTCTACTGGAACCAATCTCATCACATTTACTCTGAGATTAGAATTCCACTGGAACCAATCTCATCCCATTTACTCTGAGAGAATAGAATTCCACTGGAAACAATCCCTTCTAATTTGCTCCAGGAGTTTAGAATTCTACTGGAACCAATCTCGTTCCATTTACTCTGAGAGTATAGAATTCCTCTGGAACCAATCCCTACTGATTTACTCCAGGAGTGTAGAATTCTACTGGAACTAATCTCTTCTTCTTTACTCTTGGAATATATACTTCTATTGGAATCATCCTCATCCCATTTTCTCTGAGTTTATAGAATTCTACTGGAACCAATCACACCCCATTTTCTCTGAGTTTATTGAATTCTACTGGAACCAATCTCTTCTCATTTACTCCGTGAGTATAGAATTCCATTAGTACCAATCTCATCCCATTTTCTCTGAGAGTTTAGCATCTATTGGAACCAATCCTGTCCCATTTTCGCTTAGATTATAGAATTCCACAGGAACCAATCCTCGCTCATTTATTCCGAGATTATAGAATTCCGCTGGAACCATTCCCTTCACGGTTTCTCCGGGAGTATTGGACTCTACCAGAACCAATCCCTTCTCAGTCACTCCGGGTGTATAGAATTCAAGCAGAACCAATGGCTTCTCCATCACTCCTTGTGGACAGAATTCTACTGGAACCAATTCTTTCACATTTACTCTGAGAGAATAGAGTTCCACTGGAAACAATCTCATCCCATTTACACTAAGAGTATAGAATTCCACTGGAACCAATCTCATCCCATTTAATCCGGGAGAATAGAATTCTACTGGTACGATCTCATCCCATTTACTCCAGCAGAATAGAATTCTACTGGAACCAATCTCATCCCATTTACTCTGAGAGTATGGAATTCCACTGGAACCAATCTCATACCTTTTACACTGAGAGTATAGAATTCCACTGGAACCAATCTCATTCCATTTACTCTGAGAGTATAGAATTCCACTGGAACCAATCTCATCCCTTTAACTCTGAGAGTATAGAATTCCACTGGAACCAATCTCATCCCATTTACACTGAGAGTATAGAATTCTACTGGTACCATCTCATCCCATTTACTCCGGAAGAATAGAAGTCTACTGGAACCAATCTCAGCCCATTTACTCTGAGCGTATCGAAGTCCACTGGACCCATTCTCATGCCATTTACTCTGAGTATAGAATTTCACTGGAACTAATCTCATTCTATTTACTCTGAGAGTATAGAATTCCACTGGAATCAATCCCTTCTGATTTAATTCAGGAGTGTAGAATTCTATAATCCCGTCTCCTTTCCCCTGGGAGTATAGAATTCTACCGAAACCGATCTAATCCCATTTTCTCTGAATCTATAGAATTCCACTGGTATCAATCTCTTCTCATTACCTCCGTGAGTAAAGAATTCCATTGCAACCAATCTCATCTCATTTACTCTGAGAGTATAGAATTCAACTGGAACCAACCCTGTCACATTTTGCTGAGATTATAGAATTCAACTGAAACAAATCCCTTCTCACTTGTTACGAGATTATAGAATTTCGCTGAAACCAATTCCTTCTCGGTTACTCCGGGAGTATTGAGCTCAACCAGAACCAATCCCTTCACATTTTCGCTGGGATTATAGTATTCCACTGGAACCAATCCTCGCTCATTTAATCCGAGATGATGGAATTCCGCTGGAACCATTCCCTTCTCGGTTTCTCCGGGAGTATCGGACTCTACAAGAACCATTCGCTTCTCAGTCACTCCGGGTGTATAGAATTCTACCAGAAGCAAGGCCTTCTCAGTCACTCCAGGTGTATAGAATTCAACTGGAACCAATCCTTTCTCATTCACTCTGAGAGTGTAGAATTCCACTGGAACCAATCTCATCGCATTTACACTGAGAATAGAATTCTACTGGAACCAATCTCAACTCTTTTACACTGAGGGAATAGAATTCTACTGGAACAAATCTCATCCCATTTACGCTGAGGGTATAGAATTCCACTGCACCCAATCTCATCCTATTTACTCCTGGAGTATAGAATTCTATTGGAAGTAATCTCATCCCATTTACTCCGGGAATATATAATTCCAATGGAAACAATCTCATCCCATTTCCTCTGAGAGCACAGAATTCTTCTGGAACCAATCTCATCCCATTTACTCCAGGAGTATAGAATTCTACTGGATCTAATCTCATCCCATTTACACTGAGACTATAGAATTCCACTGGAACCAATCTCATCCCATTTACTCTGAGAGTATAGAATTCCACTGGAACCAATTTCATCAGTTTTACACCGAGAATATAGAATTCCACTGGAATCAATCTCATCCCATTTACTCTGAGGGTATAGAATTCTACTGTAATCAATCTCATCACATTTACTCCGGGAGTATAGTATTCCACTGGAACCAATCTCATCCCATTTACTCTGAGCGTATAGAACTCCACTTGACCCATTCTCATCCCATTTCCTTTGAGAGTATAGAATTTCTCTGGAACCAATCTCATCCCAATAACACGGAGAGTACAGAATTCTATTGGAACCATCTCATCCCATTTACTCCGGGAGTAAAGAATTCTACTGGATCCAATCTCATTCTATTTACTCTGAGAGTATAGAATTCCATTGGAACCAATCTCATTGTATTTAATCTGAGACTATAGAACTCTACTGGAACCAATCGCATCCCATTTACACTGAGAGTATAGAATTCTACTGGAACCGATCTCATCCCATTTACTCTGAGAATATGGAATTCCACTGGAACCAATCTCATTCTCTTTATTCTGAGAGTATAGAATTCTACTGGAACCATCGCATCCCATTTACTCCGGGAGTATAGAATTCTACTTGAATCAATAGCATCCCATTTACTCTGTCTAGATAGAATTCCACTGGAGCCAACCTGATCCCATTTACTCCGAGATTATAGACTTCCACTGGACCCCTTCTCATTCTATTTACTCTGAGAGTATGGAATTCCAGTGGACCCATTTACATCCCATTTACTCTGTCTAGATAGAATTCCACTGGAAACAATCTCTTTCTATTTACTCTGAGAGCATAGAATTCTACTGGAACCAATCTCATCACATTTACTCTGAGATTAGAATTCCACTGGAACCAATCTCATCCCATTTACTCTGAGAGAATAGAATTCCACTGGAAACAATCCCTTCTAATTTGCTCCAGGAGTTTAGAATTCTACTGGAACCAATCTCGTTCCATTTACTCTGAGAGTATAGAATTCCTCTGGAACCAATCCCTACTGATTTACTCCAGGAGTGTAGAATTCTACTGGAACTAATCTCTTCTTCTTTACTCTTGGAATATATACTTCTATTGGAATCATCCTCATCCCATTTTCTCTGAGTTTATAGAATTCTACTGGAACCAATCACACCCCATTTTCTCTGAGTTTATTGAATTCTACTGGAACCAATCTCTTCTCATTTACTCCGTGAGTATAGAATTCCATTAGTACCAATCTCATCCCATTTTCTCTGAGAGTTTAGCATCTATTGGAACCAATCCTGTCCCATTTTCGCTTAGATTATAGAATTCCACAGGAACCAATCCTCGCTCATTTATTCCGAGATTATAGAATTCCGCTGGAACCATTCCCTTCACGGTTTCTCCGGGAGTATTGGACTCTACCAGAACCAATCCCTTCTCAGTCACTCCGGGTGTATAGAATTCAAGCAGAACCAATGGCTTCTCCATCACTCCTTGTGGACAGAATTCTACTGGAACCAATTCTTTCACATTTACTCTGAGAGAATAGAGTTCCACTGGAAACAATCTCATCCCATTTACACTAAGAGTATAGAATTCCACTGGAACCAATCTCATCCCATTTAATCCGGGAGAATAGAATTCTACTGGTACGATCTCATCCCATTTACTCCAGCAGAATAGAATTCTACTGGAACCAATCTCATCCCATTTACTCTGAGAGTATGGAATTCCACTGGAACCAATCTCATACCTTTTACACTGAGAGTATAGAATTCCACTGGAACCAATCTCATTCCATTTACTCTGAGAGTATAGAATTCCACTGGAACCAATCTCATCCCTTTAACTCTGAGAGTATAGAATTCCACTGGAACCAATCTCATCCCATTTACACTGAGAGTATAGAATTCTACTGGTACCATCTCATCCCATTTACTCCGGAAGAATAGAAGTCTACTGGAACCAATCTCAGCCCATTTACTCTGAGCGTATCGAAGTCCACTGGACCCATTCTCATGCCATTTACTCTGAGTATAGAATTTCACTGGAACTAATCTCATTCTATTTACTCTGAGAGTATAGAATTCCACTGGAATCAATCCCTTCTGATTTAATTCAGGAGTGTAGAATTCTATAATCCCGTCTCCTTTCCCCTGGGAGTATAGAATTCTACCGAAACCGATCTAATCCCATTTTCTCTGAATCTATAGAATTCACTGGTATCAATCTCTTCTCATTACCTCCGTGAGTAAAGAATTCCATTGCAACCAATCTCATCTCATTTACTCTGAGAGTATAGAATTCAACTGGAACCAACCCTGTCACATTTTGCTGAGATTATAGAATTCAACTGAAACAAATCCCTTCTCACTTGTTACGAGATTATAGAATTTCGCTGAAACCAATTCCTTCTCGGTTACTCCGGGAGTATTGAGCTCAACCAGAACCAATCCCTTCACATTTTCGCTGGGATTATAGTATTCCACTGGAACCAATCCTCGCTCATTTAATCCGAGATGATGGAATTCCGCTGGAACCATTCCCTTCTCGGTTTCTCCGGGAGTATCGGACTCTACAAGAACCATTCGCTTCTCAGTCACTCCGGGTGTATAGAATTCTACCAGAAGCAAGGCCTTCTCAGTCACTCCAGGTGTATAGAATTCAACTGGAACCAATCCTTTCTCATTCACTCTGAGAGTGTAGAATTCCACTGGAACCAATCTCATCGCATTTACACTGAGAATAGAATTCTACTGGAACCAATCTCAACTCTTTTACACTGAGGGAATAGAATTTTACTGGAACAAATCTCATCCCATTTACGCTGAGGGTATAGAATTCCACTGCACCCAATCTCATCCTATTTACTCCTGGAGTATAGAATTCTATTGGAAGTAATCTCATCCCATTTACTCCGGGAATATATAATTCCAATGGAAACAATCTCATCCCATTTCCTCTGAGAGCACAGAATTCTTCTGGAACCAATCTCATCCCATTTACTCCAGGAGTATAGAATTCTACTGGATCTAATCTCATCCCATTTACACTGAGACTATAGAATTCCACTGGAACCAATCTCATCCCATTTACTCTGAGAGTATAGAATTCCACTGGAACCAATTTCATCAGTTTTACACCGAGAATATAGAATTCCACTGGAATCAATCTCATCCCATTTACTCTGAGGGTATAGAATTCTACTGTAATCAATCTCATCACATTTACTCCGGGAGTATAGTATTCCACTGGAACCAATCTCATCCCATTTACTCTGAGCGTATAGAACTCCACTTGACCCATTCTCATCCCATTTCCTTTGAGAGTATAGAATTTCTCTGGAACCAATCTCATCCCAATAACACGGAGAGTACAGAATTCTATTGGAACCATCTCATCCCATTTACTCCGGGAGTAAAGAATTCTACTGGATCCAATCTCATTCTATTTACTCTGAGAGTATAGAATTCCATTGGAACCAATCTCATTGTATTTAATCTGAGACTATAGAACTCTACTGGAACCAATCGCATCCCATTTACACTGAGAGTATAGAATTCTACTGGAACCGATCTCATCCCATTTACTCTGAGAATATGGAATTCCACTGGAACCAATCTCATTCTCTTTATTCTGAGAGTATAGAATTCTACTGGAACCATCGCATCCCATTTACTCCGGGAGTATAGAATTCTACTTGAATCAATAGCATCCCATTTACTCTGTCTAGATAGAATTCCACTGGAGCCAACCTGATCCCATTTACTCCGAGATTATAGACTTCCACTGGACCCCTTCTCATTCTATTTACTCTGAGAGTATGGAATTCCAGTGGACCCATTTACATCCCATTTACTCTGTCTAGATAGAATTCCACTGGAAACAATCTCTTTCTATTTACTCTGAGAGCATAGAATTCTACTGGAACCAATCTCATCACATTTACTCTGAGATTAGAATTCCACTGGAACCAATCTCATCCCATTTACTCTGAGAGAATAGAATTCCACTGGAAACAATCCCTTCTAATTTGCTCCAGGAGTTTAGAATTCTACTGGAACCAATCTCATTCCATTTACTCTGAGAGTATAGAATTCCTCTGGAACCAATCCCTACTGATTTACTCCAGGAGTGTAGAATTCTACTGGAACTAATCTCATCTTCTTTACTCTTGGAGTATATACTTCTATTGGAATCATCCTCATCCCATTTTCTCTGAGTTTATAGAATTCTACTGGAACCAATCACACCCCATTTTCTCTGAGTTTATTGAATTCTACTGGAACCAATCTCTTCTCATTTACTCCGTGAGTATAGAATTCCATTAGTACCAATCTCATCCCATTTTCTCTGAGAGTTTAGCATCTATTGGAACCAATCCTGTCCCATTTTCGCTTAGATTATAGAATTCCACAGGAACCAATCCTCGCTCATTTATTCCGAGATTATAGAATTCCGCTGGAACCATTCCCTTCACGGTTTCTCCGGGAGTATTGGACTCTACCAGAACCAATCCCTTCTCAGTCACTCCGGGTGTATAGAATTCAAGCAGAACCAATGGCTTCTCCATCACTCCTTGTGGACAGAATTCTACTGGAACCAATTCTTTCACATTTACTCTGAGAGAATAGAGTTCCACTGGAAACAATCTCATCCCATTTACACTAAGAGTATAGAATTCCACTGGAACCAATCTCATCCCATTTAATCCGGGAGAATAGAATTCTACTGGTACGATCTCATCCCATTTACTCCAGCAGAATAGAATTCTACTGGAACCAATCTCATCCCATTTACTCTGAGAGTATGGAATTCCACTGGAACCAATCTCATACCTTTTACACTGAGAGTATAGAATTCCACTGGAACCAATCTCATTCCATTTACTCTGAGAGTATAGAATTCCACTGGAACCAATCTCATCCCTTTAACTCTGAGAGTATAGAATTCCACTGGAACCAATCTCATCCCATTTACACTGAGAGTATAGAATTCTACTGGTACCATCTCATCCCATTTACTCCGGAAGAATAGAAGTCTACTGGAACCAATCTCAGCCCATTTACTCTGAGCGTATCGAAGTCCACTGGACCCATTCTCATGCCATTTACTCTGAGTATAGAATTTCACTGGAACTAATCTCATTCTATTTACTCTGAGAGTATAGAATTCCACTGGAATCAATCCCTTCTGATTTAATTCAGGAGTGTAGAATTCTATAATCCCGTCTCCTTTCCCCTGGGAGTATAGAATTCTACCGAAACCGATCTAATCCCATTTTCTCTGAATCTATAGAATTCCACTGGTATCAATCTCTTCTCATTACCTCCGTGAGTAAAGAATTCCATTGCAACCAATCTCATCTCATTTACTCTGAGAGTATAGAATTCAACTGGAACCAACCCTGTCACATTTTGCTGAGATTATAGAATTCAACTGAAACAAATCCCTTCTCACTTGTTACGAGATTATAGAATTTCGCTGAAACCAATTCCTTCTCGGTTACTCCGGGAGTATTGAGCTCAACCAGAACCAATCCCTTCACATTTTCGCTGGGATTATAGTATTCCACTGGAACCAATCCTCGCTCATTTAATCCGAGATGATGGAATTCCGCTGGAACCATTCCCTTCTCGGTTTCTCCGGGAGTATCGGACTCTACAAGAACCATTCGCTTCTCAGTCACTCCGGGTGTATAGAATTCTACCAGAAGCAAGGCCTTCTCAGTCACTCCAGGTGTATAGAATTCAACTGGAACCAATCCTTTCTCATTCACTCTGAGAGTGTAGAATTCCACTGGAACCAATCTCATCGCATTTACACTGAGAATAGAATTCTACTGGAACCAATCTCAACTCTTTTACACTGAGGGAATAGAATTCTACTGGAACAAATCTCATCCCATTTACGCTGAGGGTATAGAATTCCACTGCACCCAATCTCATCCTATTTACTCCTGGAGTATAGAATTCTATTGGAAGTAATCTCATCCCATTTACTCCGGGAATATATAATTCCAATGGAAACAATCTCATCCCATTTCCTCTGAGAGCACAGAATTCTTCTGGAACCAATCTCATCCCATTTACTCCAGGAGTATAGAATTCTACTGGATCTAATCTCATCCCATTTACACTGAGACTATAGAATTCCACTGGAACCAATCTCATCCCATTTACTCTGAGAGTATAGAATTCCACTGGAACCAATTTCATCAGTTTTACACCGAGAATATAGAATTCCACTGGAATCAATCTCATCCCATTTACTCTGAGGGTATAGAATTCTACTGTAATCAATCTCATCACATTTACTTCGGGAGTATAGTATTCCACTGGAACCAATCTCATCCCATTTACTCTGAGCGTATAGAACTCCACTTGACCCATTCTCATCCCATTTCCTTTGAGAGTATAGAATTTCTCTGGAACCAATCTCATCCCAATAACACGGAGAGTACAGAATTCTATTGGAACCATCTCATCCCATTTACTCCGGGAGTAAAGAATTCTACTGGATCCAATCTCATTCTATTTACTCTGAGAGTATAGAATTCCATTGGAACCAATCTCATTGTATTTAATCTGAGACTATAGAACTCTACTGGAACCAATCGCATCCCATTTACACTGAGAGTATAGAATTCTACTGGAACCGATCTCATCCCATTTACTCTGAGAATATGGAATTCCACTGGAACCAATCTCATTCTCTTTATTCTGAGAGTATAGAATTCTACTGGAACCATCGCATCCCATTTACTCCGGGAGTATAGAATTCTACTTGAATCAATAGCATCCCATTTACTCTGTCTAGATAGAATTCCACTGGAGCCAACCTGATCCCATTTACTCCGAGATTATAGACTTCCACTGGACCCCTTCTCATTCTATTTACTCTGAGAGTATGGAATTCCAGTGGACCCATTTACATCCCATTTACTCTGTCTAGATAGAATTCCACTGGAAACAATCTCTTTCTATTTACTCTGAGAGCATAGAATTCTACTGGAACCAATCTCATCACATTTACTCTGAGATTAGAATTCCACTGGAACCAATCTCATCCCATTTACTCTGAGAGAATAGAATTCCACTGGAAACAATCCCTTCTAATTTGCTCCAGGAGTTTAGAATTCTACTGGAACCAATCTCGTTCCATTTACTCTGAGAGTATAGAATTCCTCTGGAACCAATCCCTACTGATTTACTCCAGGAGTGTAGAATTCTACTGGAACTAATCTCTTCTTCTTTACTCTTGGAATATATACTTCTATTGGAATCATCCTCATCCCATTTTCTCTGAGTTTATAGAATTCTACTGGAACCAATCACACCCCATTTTCTCTGAGTTTATTGAATTCTACTGGAACCAATCTCTTCTCATTTACTCCGTGAGTATAGAATTCCATTAGTACCAATCTCATCCCATTTTCTCTGAGAGTTTAGCATCTATTGGAACCAATCCTGTCCCATTTTCGCTTAGATTATAGAATTCCACAGGAACCAATCCTCGCTCATTTATTCCGAGATTATAGAATTCCGCTGGAACCATTCCCTTCACGGTTTCTCCGGGAGTATTGGACTCTACCAGAACCAATCCCTTCTCAGTCACTCCGGGTGTATAGAATTCAAGCAGAACCAATGGCTTCTCCATCACTCCTTGTGGACAGAATTCTACTGGAACCAATTCTTTCACATTTACTCTGAGAGAATAGAGTTCCACTGGAAACAATCTCATCCCATTTACACTAAGAGTATAGAATTCCACTGGAACCAATCTCATCCCATTTAATCCGGGAGAATAGAATTCTACTGGTACGATCTCATCCCATTTACTCCAGCAGAATAGAATTCTACTGGAACCAATCTCATCCCATTTACTCTGAGAGTATGGAATTCCACTGGAACCAATCTCATACCTTTTACACTGAGAGTATAGAATTCCACTGGAACCAATCTCATTCCATTTACTCTGAGAGTATAGAATTCCACTGGAACCAATCTCATCCCTTTAACTCTGAGAGTATAGAATTCCACTGGAACCAATCTCATCCCATTTACACTGAGAGTATAGAATTCTACTGGTACCATCTCATCCCATTTACTCCGGAAGAATAGAAGTCTACTGGAACCAATCTCAGCCCATTTACTCTGAGCGTATCGAAGTCCACTGGACCCATTCTCATGCCATTTACTCTGAGTATAGAATTTCACTGGAACTAATCTCATTCTATTTACTCTGAGAGTATAGAATTCCACTGGAATCAATCCCTTCTGATTTAATTCAGGAGTGTAGAATTCTATAATCCCGTCTCCTTTCCCCTGGGAGTATAGAATTCTACCGAAACCGATCTAATCCCATTTTCTCTGAATCTATAGAATTCCACTGGTATCAATCTCTTCTCATTACCTCCGTGAGTAAAGAATTCCATTGCAACCAATCTCATCTCATTTACTCTGAGAGTATAGAATTCAACTGGAACCAACCCTGTCACATTTTGCTGAGATTATAGAATTCAACTGAAACAAATCCCTTCTCACTTGTTACGAGATTATAGAATTTCGCTGAAACCAATTCCTTCTCGGTTACTCCGGGAGTATTGAGCTCAACCAGAACCAATCCCTTCACATTTTCGCTGGGATTATAGTATTCCACTGGAACCAATCCTCGCTCATTTAATCCGAGATGATGGAATTCCGCTGGAACCATTCCCTTCTCGGTTTCTCCGGGAGTATCGGACTCTACAAGAACCATTCGCTTCTCAGTCACTCCGGGTGTATAGAATTCTACCAGAAGCAAGGCCTTCTCAGTCACTCCAGGTGTATAGAATTCAACTGGAACCAATCCTTTCTCATTCACTCTGAGAGTGTAGAATTCCACTGGAACCAATCTCATCGCATTTACACTGAGAATAGAATTCTACTGGAACCAATCTCAACTCTTTTACACTGAGGGAATAGAATTCTACTGGAACAGATCTCATCCCATTTACGCTGAGGGTATAGAATTCCACTGCACCCAATCTCATCCTATTTACTCCTGGAGTATAGAATTCTATTGGAAGTAATCTCATCCCATTTACTCCGGGAATATATAATTCCAATGGAAACAATCTCATCCCATTTCCTCTGAGAGCACAGAATTCTTCTGGAACCAATCTCATCCCATTTACTCCAGGAGTATAGAATTCTACTGGATCTAATCTCATCCCATTTACACTGAGACTATAGAATTCCACTGGAACCAATCTCATCCCATTTACTCTGAGAGTATAGAATTCCACTGGAACCAATTTCATCAGTTTTACACCGAGAATATAGAATTCCACTGGAATCAATCTCATCCCATTTACTCTGAGGGTATAGAATTCTACTGTAATCAATCTCATCACATTTACTCCGGGAGTATAGTATTCCACTGGAACCAATCTCATCCCATTTACTCTGAGCGTATAGAACTCCACTTGACCCATTCTCATCCCATTTCCTTTGAGAGTATAGAATTTCTCTGGAACCAATCTCATCCCAATAACACGGAGAGTACAGAATTCTATTGGAACCATCTCATCCCATTTACTCCGGGAGTAAAGAATTCTACTGGATCCAATCTCATTCTATTTACTCTGAGAGTATAGAATTCCATTGGAACCAATCTCATTGTATTTAATCTGAGACTATAGAACTCTACTGGAACCAATCGCATCCCATTTACACTGAGAGTATAGAATTCTACTGGAACCGATCTCATCCCATTTACTCTGAGAATATGGAATTCCACTGGAACCAATCTCATTCTCTTTATTCTGAGAGTATAGAATTCTACTGGAACCATCGCATCCCATTTACTCCGGGAGTATAGAATTCTACTTGAATCAATAGCATCCCATTTACTCTGTCTAGATAGAATTCCACTGGAGCCAACCTGATCCCATTTACTCCGAGATTATAGACTTCCACTGGACCCCTTCTCATTCTATTTACTCTGAGAGTATGGAATTCCAGTGGACCCATTTACATCCCATTTACTCTGTCTAGATAGAATTCCACTGGAAACAATCTCTTTCTATTTACTCTGAGAGCATAGAATTCTACTGGAACCAATCTCATCACATTTACTCTGAGATTAGAATTCCACTGGAACCAATCTCATCCCATTTACTCTGAGAGAATAGAATTCCACTGGAAACAATCCCTTCTAATTTGCTCCAGGAGTTTAGAATTCTACTGGAACCAATCTCATTCCATTTACTCTGAGAGTATAGAATTCCTCTGGAACCAATCCCTACTGATTTACTCCAGGAGTGTAGAATTCTACTGGAACTAATCTCATCTTCTTTACTCTTGGAGTATATACTTCTATTGGAATCATCCTCATCCCATTTTCTCTGAGTTTATAGAATTCTACTGGAACCAATCACACCCCATTTTCTCTGAGTTTATTGAATTCTACTGGAACCAATCTCTTCTCATTTACTCCGTGAGTATAGAATTCCATTAGTACCAATCTCATCCCATTTTCTCTGAGAGTTTAGCATCTATTGGAACCAATCCTGTCCCATTTTCGCTTAGATTATAGAATTCCACAGGAACCAATCCTCGCTCATTTATTCCGAGATTATAGAATTCCGCTGGAACCATTCCCTTCACAGTTTCTCCGGGAGTATTGGACTCTACCAGAACCAATCCCTTCTCAGTCACTCCGGGTGTATAGAATTCAAGCAGAACCAATGGCTTCTCCATCACCCCTTGTGGACAGAATTCTACTGGAACCAATCCTTTCACATTTACTCTGAGAGAATAGAGTTCCACTGGAAACAATCTCATCCCATTTTCACTAAGAGTATAGAATTCCACTGGAACCAATCTCATCCCATTTACTCCGGGAGAATAGAATTCTACTGGTACGATCTCATCCCATTTACTCCAGCAGAATAGAATTCTACTGGAACCAATCTCATCCCATTTACTCTGAGAGTATGGAATTCCACTGGAACCAATCTCATACCTTTTACACTGAGAGTATAGAATTCCACTGGAACCAATCTCATCCCATTTACTCTGAGAGTATAGAATTCCACTGGAACCAATCTCATCCCTTTAACTCTGAGAGTATAGAATTCCACTGGAACCAATCTCATCCCATTTACACTGAGAGTATAGAATTCTACTGGTACCATCTCATCCCATTTACTCCGGAAGAATAGAAGTCTACTGGAACCAATCTCAGCCCATTTACTCTGAGCGTATCGAAGTCCACTGGACCCATTCTCATCCCATTTACTCTGAGTATAGAATTTCACTGGAACTAATCTCATTCTATTTACTCTGAGAGTATAGAATTCCACTGGAATCAATCCCTTCTGATTTAATTCAGGAGTGTAGAATTCTATAATCCCGTCTCCTTTCCCCTGGGAGTATAGAATTCTACCGAAACCAATCTAATCCCATTTTCTCTGAATCTATAGAATTCCACTGGTATCAATCTCTTCTCATTACCTCCGTGAGTAAAGAATTCCATTGCAACCAATCTCATCTCATTTACTCTGAGAGTATAGAATTCAACTGGAACCAACCCTGTCACATTTTGCTGAGATTATAGAATTCAACTGAAACAAATCCCTTCTCACTTGTTACGAGATTATAGAATTTCGCTGAAACCAATTCCTTCTCGGTTACTCCGGGAGTATTGAGCTCAACCAGAACCAATCCCTTCACATTTTCGCTGGGATTATAGTATTCCACTGGAACCAATCCTCGCTCATTTAATCCGAGATGATGGAATTCCACTGGAACCAATTTCATCAGTTTTACACCGAGAATATAGAATTCCACTGGAATCAATCTCATCCCATTTACTCTGAGGGTATAGAATTCTACTGTAATCAATCTCATCACATTTACTCCGGGAGTATAGTATTCCACTGGAACCAATCTCATCCCATTTACTCTGAGCGTATAGAACTCCACTTGACCCATTCTCATCCCATTTCCTTTGAGAGTATAGAATTTCTCTGGAACCAATCTCATCCCAATAACACTGAGAGTACAGAATTCTATTGGAACCATCTCATCCCATTTACTCCGGGAGTAAAGAATTCTACTGGATCCAATCTCATTCTATTTACTCTGAGAGTATAGAATTCCATTGGAACCAATCTCATTGTATTTAATCTGAGACTATAGAACTCTACTGGAACCAATCGCATCCCATTTACACTGAGAGTATAGAATTCCACTGGAACCAATCTCATTCTCTTTATTCTGAGAGTATAGAATTCTAATGGAACCATCGCATCCCATTTACTCCGGGAGTATAGAATTCTACTTGAATCAATAGTATCCCATTTACTCTGTCTAGATAGAATTCCACTGGAGCCAACCTGATCCCATTTACTCCGAGATTATAGACTTCCACTGGACCCCTTCTCATTCTATTTACTCTGAGAGTATGGAATTCCAGTGGACCCATTTACATCCCATTTACTCTGTCTAGATAGAATTCCACTGGAAACAATCTCTTTCTATTTACTCTGAGAGCATAGAATTCTACTGGAACCAATCTCATCACATTTACTCTGAGATTAGAATTCCACTGGAACCAATCTCATCCCATTTACTCTGAGAGAATAGAATTCCACTGGAAACAATCCCTTCTAATTTGCTCCAGGAGTTTAGAATTCTACTGGAACCAATCTCATTCCATTTACTCTGAGAGTATAGAATTCCTCTGGAACCAATCCCTACTGATTTACTCCAGGAGTGTAGAATTCTACTGGAACTAATCTCTTCTTCTTTACTCTTGGAGTATATACTTCTATTGGAATCATCCTCATCCCATTTTCTCTGAGTTTATAGAATTCTACTGGAACCAATCACACCCCATTTTCTCTGAGTTTATTGAATTCTACTGGAACCAATCTCTTCTCATTTACTCCGTGAGTATAGAATTCCATTAGTACCAATCTCATCCCATTTTCTCTGAGAGTTTAGCATCTATTGGAACCAATCCTGTCCCATTTTCGCTTAGATTATAGAATTCCACAGGAACCAATCCTCGCTCATTTATTCCGAGATTATAGAATTCCGCTGGAACCATTCCCTTCACGGTTTCTCCGGGAGTATTGGACTCTACCAGAACCAATCCCTTCTCAGTCACTCCGGGTGTATAGAATTCAAGCAGAACCAATGGCTTCTCCATCACTCCTTGTGGACAGAATTCTACTGGAACCAATTCTTTCACATTTACTCTGAGAGAATAGAGTTCCACTGGAAACAATCTCATCCCATTTACACTAAGAGTATAGAATTCCACTGGAACCAATCTCATCCCATTTAATCCGGGAGAATAGAATTCTACTGGTACGATCTCATCCCATTTACTCCAGCAGAATAGAATTCTACTGGAACCAATCTCATCCCATTTACTCTGAGAGTATGGAATTCCACTGGAACCAATCTCATACCTTTTACACTGAGAGTATAGAATTCCACTGGAACCAATCTCATCCCATTTACTCTGAGAGTATAGAATTCCACTGGAACCAATCTCATCCCTTTAACTCTGAGAGTATAGAATTCCACTGGAACCAATCTCATCCCATTTACACTGAGAGTATAGAATTCTACTGGTACCATCTCATCCCATTTACTCCGGAAGAATAGAAGTCTACTGGAACCAATCTCAGCCCATTTACTCTGAGCGTATCGAAGTCCACTGGACCCATTCTCATCCCATTTACTCTGAGTATAGAATTTCACTGGAACTAATCTCATTCTATTTACTCTGAGAGTATAGAATTCCACTGGAATCAATCCCTTCTGATTTAATTCAGGAGTGTAGAATTCTATAATCCCGTCTCCTTTCCCCTGGGAGTATAGAATTCTACCGAAACCAATCTAATCCCATTTTCTCTGAATCTATAGAATTCCACTGGTATCAATCTCTTCTCATTACCTCCGTGAGTAAAGAATTCCATTGCAACCAATCTCATCTCATTTACTCTGAGAGTATAGAATTCAACTGGAACCAACCCTGTCACATTTTGCTGAGATTATAGAATTCAACTGAAACAAATCCCTTCTCACTTGTTACGAGATTATAGAATTTCGCTGAAACCAATTCCTTCTCGGTTACTCCGGGAGTATTGAGCTCAACCAGAACCAATCCCTTCACATTTTCGCTGGGATTATAGTATTCCACTGGAACCAATCCTCGCTCATTTAATCCGAGATGATGGAATTCCGCTGGAACCATTCCCTTCTCGGTTTCTCCGGGAGTATCGGACTCTACAAGAACCATTCGCTTCTCAGTCACTCCGGGTGTATAGAATTCTACCAGAAGCAAGGCCTTCTCAGTCACTCCAGGTGTATAGAATTCAACTGGAACCAATCCTTTCTCATTCACTCTGAGAGTGTAGAATTCCACTGGAACCAATCTCATCGCATTTACACTGAGAATAGAATTCTACTGGAACCAATCTCAACTCTTTTACACTGAGGGAATAGAATTCTACTGGAACAAATCTCATCCCATTTACGCTGAGGGTATAGAATTCCACTGCACCCAATCTCATCCTATTTACTCCTGGAGTATAGAATTCTATTGGAAGTAATCTCATCCCATTTACTCCGGGAATATATAATTCCAATGGAAACAATCTCATCCCATTTCCTCTGAGAGCACAGAATTCTTCTGGAACCAATCTCATCCCATTTACTCCAGGAGTATAGAATTCTACTGGATCTAATCTCATCCCATTTACACTGAGACTATAGAATTCCACTGGAACCAATCTCATCCCATTTACTCTGAGAGTATAGAATTCCACTGGAACCAATTTCATCAGTTTTACACCGAGAATATAGAATTCCACTGGAATCAATCTCATCCCATTTACTCTGAGGGTATAGAATTCTACTGTAATCAATCTCATCACATTTACTTCGGGAGTATAGTATTCCACTGGAACCAATCTCATCCCATTTACTCTGAGCGTATAGAACTCCACTTGACCCATTCTCATCCCATTTCCTTTGAGAGTATAGAATTTCTCTGGAACCAATCTCATCCCAATAACACGGAGAGTACAGAATTCTATTGGAACCATCTCATCCCATTTACTCCGGGAGTAAAGAATTCTACTGGATCCAATCTCATTCTATTTACTCTGAGAGTATAGAATTCCATTGGAACCAATCTCATTGTATTTAATCTGAGACTATAGAACTCTACTGGAACCAATCGCATCCCATTTACACTGAGAGTATAGAATTCTACTGGAACCGATCTCATCCCATTTACTCTGAGAATATGGAATTCCACTGGAACCAATCTCATTCTCTTTATTCTGAGAGTATAGAATTCTACTGGAACCATCGCATCCCATTTACTCCGGGAGTATAGAATTCTACTTGAATCAATAGCATCCCATTTACTCTGTCTAGATAGAATTCCACTGGAGCCAACCTGATCCCATTTACTCCGAGATTATAGACTTCCACTGGACCCCTTCTCATTCTATTTACTCTGAGAGTATGGAATTCCAGTGGACCCATTTACATCCCATTTACTCTGTCTAGATAGAATTCCACTGGAAACAATCTCTTTCTATTTACTCTGAGAGCATAGAATTCTACTGGAACCAATCTCATCACATTTACTCTGAGATTAGAATTCCACTGGAACCAATCTCATCCCATTTACTCTGAGAGAATAGAATTCCACTGGAAACAATCCCTTCTAATTTGCTCCAGGAGTTTAGAATTCTACTGGAACCAATCTCGTTCCATTTACTCTGAGAGTATAGAATTCCTCTGGAACCAATCCCTACTGATTTACTCCAGGAGTGTAGAATTCTACTGGAACTAATCTCTTCTTCTTTACTCTTGGAATATATACTTCTATTGGAATCATCCTCATCCCATTTTCTCTGAGTTTATAGAATTCTACTGGAACCAATCACACCCCATTTTCTCTGAGTTTATTGAATTCTACTGGAACCAATCTCTTCTCATTTACTCCGTGAGTATAGAATTCCATTAGTACCAATCTCATCCCATTTTCTCTGAGAGTTTAGCATCTATTGGAACCAATCCTGTCCCATTTTCGCTTAGATTATAGAATTCCACAGGAACCAATCCTCGCTCATTTATTCCGAGATTATAGAATTCCGCTGGAACCATTCCCTTCACGGTTTCTCCGGGAGTATTGGACTCTACCAGAACCAATCCCTTCTCAGTCACTCCGGGTGTATAGAATTCAAGCAGAACCAATGGCTTCTCCATCACTCCTTGTGGACAGAATTCTACTGGAACCAATTCTTTCACATTTACTCTGAGAGAATAGAGTTCCACTGGAAACAATCTCATCCCATTTACACTAAGAGTATAGAATTCCACTGGAACCAATCTCATCCCATTTAATCCGGGAGAATAGAATTCTACTGGTACGATCTCATCCCATTTACTCCAGCAGAATAGAATTCTACTGGAACCAATCTCATCCCATTTACTCTGAGAGTATGGAATTCCACTGGAACCAATCTCATACCTTTTACACTGAGAGTATAGAATTCCACTGGAACCAATCTCATTCCATTTACTCTGAGAGTATAGAATTCCACTGGAACCAATCTCATCCCTTTAACTCTGAGAGTATAGAATTCCACTGGAACCAATCTCATCCCATTTACACTGAGAGTATAGAATTCTACTGGTACCATCTCATCCCATTTACTCCGGAAGAATAGAAGTCTACTGGAACCAATCTCAGCCCATTTACTCTGAGCGTATCGAAGTCCACTGGACCCATTCTCATGCCATTTACTCTGAGTATAGAATTTCACTGGAACTAATCTCATTCTATTTACTCTGAGAGTATAGAATTCCACTGGAATCAATCCCTTCTGATTTAATTCAGGAGTGTAGAATTCTATAATCCCGTCTCCTTTCCCCTGGGAGTATAGAATTCTACCGAAACCGATCTAATCCCATTTTCTCTGAATCTATAGAATTCCACTGGTATCAATCTCTTCTCATTACCTCCGTGAGTAAAGAATTCCATTGCAACCAATCTCATCTCATTTACTCTGAGAGTATAGAATTCAACTGGAACCAACCCTGTCACATTTTGCTGAGATTATAGAATTCAACTGAAACAAATCCCTTCTCACTTGTTACGAGATTATAGAATTTCGCTGAAACCAATTCCTTCTCGGTTACTCCGGGAGTATTGAGCTCAACCAGAACCAATCCCTTCACATTTTCGCTGGGATTATAGTATTCCACTGGAACCAATCCTCGCTCATTTAATCCGAGATGATGGAATTCCGCTGGAACCATTCCCTTCTCGGTTTCTCCGGGAGTATCGGACTCTACAAGAACCATTCGCTTCTCAGTCACTCCGGGTGTATAGAATTCTACCAGAAGCAAGGCCTTCTCAGTCACTCCAGGTGTATAGAATTCAACTGGAACCAATCCTTTCTCATTCACTCTGAGAGTGTAGAATTCCACTGGAACCAATCTCATCGCATTTACACTGAGAATAGAATTCTACTGGAACCAATCTCAACTCTTTTACACTGAGGGAATAGAATTCTACTGGAACAGATCTCATCCCATTTACGCTGAGGGTATAGAATTCCACTGCACCCAATCTCATCCTATTTACTCCTGGAGTATAGAATTCTATTGGAAGTAATCTCATCCCATTTACTCCGGGAATATATAATTCCAATGGAAACAATCTCATCCCATTTCCTCTGAGAGCACAGAATTCTTCTGGAACCAATCTCATCCCATTTACTCCAGGAGTATAGAATTCTACTGGATCTAATCTCATCCCATTTACACTGAGACTATAGAATTCCACTGGAACCAATCTCATCCCATTTACTCTGAGAGTATAGAATTCCACTGGAACCAATTTCATCAGTTTTACACCGAGAATATAGAATTCCACTGGAATCAATCTCATCCCATTTACTCTGAGGGTATAGAATTCTACTGTAATCAATCTCATCACATTTACTCCGGGAGTATAGTATTCCACTGGAACCAATCTCATCCCATTTACTCTGAGCGTATAGAACTCCACTTGACCCATTCTCATCCCATTTCCTTTGAGAGTATAGAATTTCTCTGGAACCAATCTCATCCCAATAACACGGAGAGTACAGAATTCTATTGGAACCATCTCATCCCATTTACTCCGGGAGTAAAGAATTCTACTGGATCCAATCTCATTCTATTTACTCTGAGAGTATAGAATTCCATTGGAACCAATCTCATTGTATTTAATCTGAGACTATAGAACTCTACTGGAACCAATCGCATCCCATTTACACTGAGAGTATAGAATTCTACTGGAACCGATCTCATCCCATTTACTCTGAGAATATGGAATTCCACTGGAACCAATCTCATTCTCTTTATTCTGAGAGTATAGAATTCTACTGGAACCATCGCATCCCATTTACTCCGGGAGTATAGAATTCTACTTGAATCAATAGCATCCCATTTACTCTGTCTAGATAGAATTCCACTGGAGCCAACCTGATCCCATTTACTCCGAGATTATAGACTTCCACTGGACCCCTTCTCATTCTATTTACTCTGAGAGTATGGAATTCCAGTGGACCCATTTACATCCCATTTACTCTGTCTAGATAGAATTCCACTGGAAACAATCTCTTTCTATTTACTCTGAGAGCATAGAATTCTACTGGAACCAATCTCATCACATTTACTCTGAGATTAGAATTCCACTGGAACCAATCTCATCCCATTTACTCTGAGAGAATAGAATTCCACTGGAAACAATCCCTTCTAATTTGCTCCAGGAGTTTAGAATTCTACTGGAACCAATCTCATTCCATTTACTCTGAGAGTATAGAATTCCTCTGGAACCAATCCCTACTGATTTACTCCAGGAGTGTAGAATTCTACTGGAACTAATCTCATCTTCTTTACTCTTGGAGTATATACTTCTATTGGAATCATCCTCATCCCATTTTCTCTGAGTTTATAGAATTCTACTGGAACCAATCACACCCCATTTTCTCTGAGTTTATTGAATTCTACTGGAACCAATCTCTTCTCATTTACTCCGTGAGTATAGAATTCCATTAGTACCAATCTCATCCCATTTTCTCTGAGAGTTTAGCATCTATTGGAACCAATCCTGTCCCATTTTCGCTTAGATTATAGAATTCCACAGGAACCAATCCTCGCTCATTTATTCCGAGATTATAGAATTCCGCTGGAACCATTCCCTTCACAGTTTCTCCGGGAGTATTGGACTCTACCAGAACCAATCCCTTCTCAGTCACTCCGGGTGTATAGAATTCAAGCAGAACCAATGGCTTCTCCATCACCCCTTGTGGACAGAATTCTACTGGAACCAATCCTTTCACATTTACTCTGAGAGAATAGAGTTCCACTGGAAACAATCTCATCCCATTTTCACTAAGAGTATAGAATTCCACTGGAACCAATCTCATCCCATTTACTCCGGGAGAATAGAATTCTACTGGTACGATCTCATCCCATTTACTCCAGCAGAATAGAATTCTACTGGAACCAATCTCATCCCATTTACTCTGAGAGTATGGAATTCCACTGGAACCAATCTCATACCTTTTACACTGAGAGTATAGAATTCCACTGGAACCAATCTCATCCCATTTACTCTGAGAGTATAGAATTCCACTGGAACCAATCTCATCCCTTTAACTCTGAGAGTATAGAATTCCACTGGAACCAATCTCATCCCATTTACACTGAGAGTATAGAATTCTACTGGTACCATCTCATCCCATTTACTCCGGAAGAATAGAAGTCTACTGGAACCAATCTCAGCCCATTTACTCTGAGCGTATCGAAGTCCACTGGACCCATTCTCATCCCATTTACTCTGAGTATAGAATTTCACTGGAACTAATCTCATTCTATTTACTCTGAGAGTATAGAATTCCACTGGAATCAATCCCTTCTGATTTAATTCAGGAGTGTAGAATTCTATAATCCCGTCTCCTTTCCCCTGGGAGTATAGAATTCTACCGAAACCAATCTAATCCCATTTTCTCTGAATCTATAGAATTCCACTGGTATCAATCTCTTCTCATTACCTCCGTGAGTAAAGAATTCCATTGCAACCAATCTCATCTCATTTACTCTGAGAGTATAGAATTCAACTGGAACCAACCCTGTCACATTTTGCTGAGATTATAGAATTCAACTGAAACAAATCCCTTCTCACTTGTTACGAGATTATAGAATTTCGCTGAAACCAATTCCTTCTCGGTTACTCCGGGAGTATTGAGCTCAACCAGAACCAATCCCTTCACATTTTCGCTGGGATTATAGTATTCCACTGGAACCAATCCTCGCTCATTTAATCCGAGATGATGGAATTCCACTGGAACCAATTTCATCAGTTTTACACCGAGAATATAGAATTCCACTGGAATCAATCTCATCCCATTTACTCTGAGGGTATAGAATTCTACTGTAATCAATCTCATCACATTTACTCCGGGAGTATAGTATTCCACTGGAACCAATCTCATCCCATTTACTCTGAGCGTATAGAACTCCACTTGACCCATTCTCATCCCATTTCCTTTGAGAGTATAGAATTTCTCTGGAACCAATCTCATCCCAATAACACTGAGAGTACAGAATTCTATTGGAACCATCTCATCCCATTTACTCCGGGAGTAAAGAATTCTACTGGATCCAATCTCATTCTATTTACTCTGAGAGTATAGAATTCCATTGGAACCAATCTCATTGTATTTAATCTGAGACTATAGAACTCTACTGGAACCAATCGCATCCCATTTACACTGAGAGTATAGAATTCCACTGGAACCAATCTCATTCTCTTTATTCTGAGAGTATAGAATTCTAATGGAACCATCGCATCCCATTTACTCCGGGAGTATAGAATTCTACTTGAATCAATAGTATCCCATTTACTCTGTCTAGATAGAATTCCACTGGAGCCAACCTGATCCCATTTACTCCGAGATTATAGACTTCCACTGGACCCCTTCTCATTCTATTTACTCTGAGAGTATGGAATTCCAGTGGACCCATTTACATCCCATTTACTCTGTCTAGATAGAATTCCACTGGAAACAATCTCTTTCTATTTACTCTGAGAGCATAGAATTCTACTGGAACCAATCTCATCACATTTACTCTGAGATTAGAATTCCACTGGAACCAATCTCATCCCATTTACTCTGAGAGAATAGAATTCCACTGGAAACAATCCCTTCTAATTTGCTCCAGGAGTTTAGAATTCTACTGGAACCAATCTCATTCCATTTACTCTGAGAGTATAGAATTCCTCTGGAACCAATCCCTACTGATTTACTCCAGGAGTGTAGAATTCTACTGGAACTAATCTCTTCTTCTTTACTCTTGGAGTATATACTTCTATTGGAATCATCCTCATCCCATTTTCTCTGAGTTTATAGAATTCTACTGGAACCAATCACACCCCATCTTCTCTGAGTTTATTGAATTCTACTGGAACCAATCTCTTCTCATTTACTCCGTGAGTATAGAATTCCATTAGTACCAATCTCATCCCATTTTCTCTGAGAGTTTAGCATCTATTGGAACCAATCCTGTCCCATTTTCGCTTAGATTATAGAATTCCACAGGAACCAATCCTCGCTCATTTATTCCGAGATTATAGAATTCCGCTGGAACCATTCCCTTCACGGTTTCTCCGGGAATATTGGACTCTACCAGAACCAATCCCTTCTCAGTCACTCCGGGTGTACAGAATTCTAGCAGAACCAATCGCTTCTCCGTCACTCCGTGTGTACAGAATTCTACTGGAACCAATCCTTTCACATTTACTCTGAGAGAATAGAATTCCACTGGAACCAATCTCACCTCATTTACACTGAGAGTATAGAATTCTACTGGAACCAATCTCATCCCATTTGCTCCGGGAGAATAGAATTCTACTGGAAACAATCTCATCCCATTTACTCCAGGAGAATAGAATTCTACTGGATCCAATCTCATCCCATTTACTCTGAGAGTATGGAATTCCACTGGAACCAATCTCATACCTTTTATACTGAGAGTATAGAATTCCACTGGAACCAATCTCATCCCTTTAAATCTGAGAGTATAGCATTCCACTGGAACCAATCTCATCCCATTTACACTGAGAGTACAGAATTCTACTGGTACCATCTCATCCCATTTACTCTGGAAGAATACAAGTCTACTGGAACCAAACTCATCCCATTTACTCTGAGAGTATCGAAGTCCACTGGACCCATTCTCATCCCACTTACTCTGAGAGTATAGAATTTCACTGGAACCAATCTCATTCTATTTACTCTGAGAGTATAGAATTCCACTGGAATCAATCCCTTCTGATTTATTTCAGGAGTGTAGAATTCTACTGGAACTAATCCCTTCTCCTTTCCTCTGGGAGTATAGAATTCTACCAAAACCGATCTAATCCCATTTTCTCTGAATCTATAGAATTCCATTGGTATCAATCTCTTCTCATTACCTCCGTGAGTATAGAATTCCATTGCAACCAATCTCATCTCATTTACTCTGAGAGTATAGAATTCAACTGGAACCAACCCCGTCCCATTTTGCTGAGATTATAGAATTCAATTGAAACAAATCCCTTTTCACTTATTCCGAGATTATAGAATTTCACTGGAACCAATTCCTTCTCGGTTACTCCGGGAGTATTGAGCTCAACCAGAACCAATCCCTTCACATTTTCGCTGGGATTATAGTATTCCACTGGAACCAATCCTCGCTCATTTAATCCGAGATGATGGAATTCCGCTGGAACCATTCCCTTCTCGGTTTCTCCGGGAGTATCGGACTCTACAAGAACCATTCGCTTCTCAGTCACTCCGGGTGTATAGAATTCTACCAGAAGCAAGGCCTTCTCAGTCACTCCAGGTGTATAGAATTCAACTGGAACCAATCCTTTCTCATTCACTCTGAGAGTGTAGAATTCCACTGGAACCAATCTCATCGCATTTACACTGAGAATAGAATTCTACTGGAACCAATCTCAACTCTTTTACACTGAGGGAATAGAATTCTACTGGAACAAATCTCATCCCATTTACGCTGAGGGTATAGAATTCCACTGCACCCAATCTCATCCTATTTACTCCTGGAGTATAGAATTCTATTGGAAGTAATCTCATCCCATTTACTCCGGGAATATATAATTCCAATGGAAACAATCTCATCCCATTTCCTCTGAGAGCACAGAATTCTTCTGGAACCAATCTCATCCCATTTACTCCGGGAGTATAGAATTCTACTGGATCTAATCTCATCCCACTTACACTGAGACTATAGAATTCCACTGGAACCAATTTCATCCCATTTACTCTGAGAGTATAGAATTCCACTGGAACCAATTTCATCAGTTTTACACCGAGAATATAGAATTCCACTGGAATCAATCTCATCCCATTTACTCTGAGGGTATAGAATTCTACTGTAATCAATCTCATCACATTTACTCCGGGAGTATAGTATTCCACTGGAACCAATCTCATCCCATTTACTCTGAGCGTATAGAACTCCACTTGACCCATTCTCATCCCATTTCCTTTGAGAGTATAGAATTTCTCTGGAACCAATCTCATCCCAATAACACTGAGAGTACAGAATTCTATTGGAATCATCTCATCCCATTTACTCCGGGAGTAAAGAATTCTACTGGATCCAATCTCATTCTATTTACTCTGAGAGTATAGAATTCCATTGGAACCAATCTCATTGTATTTAATCTGAGACTATAGAACTCTACTGGAACCAGTCGCATCCCATTTACACTGAGAGTATAGAATTCCACTGGAACCAATCTCATTCTCTTTATTCTGAGAGTATAGAATTCTACTGGAACCATCGCATCCCATTTACTCCGGGAGTATAGAATTCTACTTGAATCAATAGCATCCCATTTACTCTGTCTAGATAGAATTCCACTGGAGCCAACCTGATCCCATTTACTCCGAGATTATAGACTTCCACTGGACCCCTTCTCATTCTATTTACTCTGAGAGTATGGAATTCCAGTGGACCCATTTACATCCCATTTACTCTGTCTAGATAGAATTCCACTGGAAACAATCTCTTTCTATTTACTCTGAGAGCATAGAATTCTACTGGAACCAATCTCATCACATTTACTCTGAGATTAGAATTCCACTGGAACCAATCTCATCCCATTTACTCTGAGAGAATAGAATTCCACTGGAAACAATCCCTTCTAATTTGCTCCAGGAGTTTAGAATTCTACTGGAACCAATCTCATTCCATTTACTCTGAGAGTATAGAATTCCTCTGGAACCAATCCCTACTGATTTACTCCAGGAGTGTAGAATTCTACTGGAACTAATCTATTCTTCTTTACTCTTGGAGTATATACTTCTATTGGAATCATCCTCATCCCATTTTCTCTGAGTTTATAGAATTCTACTGGAACCAATCACACCCCATTTTCTCTGAGTTTATTGAATTCTACTGGAACCAATCTCTTCTCATTTACTCCGTGAGTATAGAATTCCATTAGTACCAATCTCATCCCATTTTCTCTGAGAGTTTAGCATCTATTGGAACCAATCCTGTCCCATTTTCGCTTAGATTATAGAATTCCACAGGAACCAATCCTCGCTCATTTATTCCGAGATTATAGAATTCCGCTGGAACCATTCCCTTCACGGTTTCTCCGGGAGTATTGGACTCTACCAGAACCAATCCCTTCTCAGTCACTCCGGGTGTATAGAATTCAAGCAGAACCAATGGCTTCTCCATCACTCCTTGTGGACAGAATTCTACTGGAACCAATCCTTTCACATTTACTCTGAGAGAATAGAGTTCCACTGGAAACAATCTCATCCCATTTACACTAAGAGTATAGAATTCCACTGGAACCAATCTCATCCCATTTACTCCGGGAGAATAGAATTCTACTGGTACGATCTCATCCCATTTACTCCAGCAGAATAGAATTCTACTGGAACCAATCTCATCCCATTTACTCTGAGAGTATGGAATTCCACTGGAACCAATCTCATACCTTTTACACTGAGAGTATAGAATTCCACTGGAACCAATCTCATCCCATTTACTCTGAGAGTATAGAATTCCACTGGAACCAATCTCATCCCTTTAACTCTGAGAGTATAGAATTCCACTGGAACCAATCTCATCCCATTTACACTGAGAGTATAGAATTCTACTGGTACCATCTCATCCCATTTACTCCGGAAGAATAGAAGTCTACTGGAACCAATCTCAGCCCATTTACTCTGAGCGTATCGAAGTCCACTGGACCCATTCTCATGCCATTTACTCTGAGTATAGAATTTCACTGGAACTAATCTCATTCTATTTACTCTGAGAGTATAGAATTCCACTGGAATCAATCCCTTCTGATTTAATTCAGGAGTGTAGAATTCTATAATCCCGTCTCCTTTCCTCTGGGAGTATAGAATTCTACCAAAACCAATCTAATCCCATTTTCTCTGAATCTATAGAATTCTACTGGAATCAATCTCTTCTCATTAAATCCGTGAGTATAGAATTCCATTGCAACCAATCTCATCCCACTTACTCTGAGAGTATAGAATTCAACTGGAACAAACCCCGTCCCATTTTGCTGAGATTATAGAATTCAACTGAATTATTCCGAGATTATAGAATTTCGCTGGAACCAATTCCTTCTCGGTTACTCTGGGAGTATTGAGCTCAACCAGAACCAATCCCTTCACATTTTCGCTGGGATTATAGAATTCCACTGGAACCAATCCTCACTCATTTAATCCGAGATGATAGAATTCCGCTGGAACCATTCCCTTCTCGGTTTCTCCGGGAGCATTGGACTCTACCAGAACCATTCCCTTCTCAGTCACTCCGGGTGTATAGAATTCTACCAGAAGCAAGGCCTTCTCAGTCACTCCGGGTGTATAGAATTCAACTGGAACCAATCCTTTCTCATTTACTCTGAGAGTGTAGAATTTCACTGGAACCCATTTCATCCCATATACATTGAGATTATAGACTTCCACTGGACCCCTTCTCAATCTATTTACTCTGAGAGTATCGAATTCCAGTGGACCCATTTACATCCCATTTAGTCTGTCTAGATAGAATTCCACTGGAAACAATCTCTTTCTATTTACTCTGAGAGTATTGAATTCTACTGGAACCAATCTCATCCCATTTACTCTGAGATTAGAATTCCACTGGAACCAATCTCATCCCATTTACTCTGAGAGAATAGAATTCCACTGGAAACAATCCCTTCTAATTTACTCCAGGAGTTTAGAATTCTACTGGAACCAATCTCATTCCATTTACTCTGAGAGTATAGAATTCCTCTGGAACCAATCTCATCCCATTTACTCTGAGAATGGAATTCCACTGAAACCAATCTCATTCTATTTATTCTGAGAGTATGGAATTCTACTGGAACCATCTCATCCCATTTACTCTGGGAGAAGAGAAGTCTACTGGAACCAAATGCATCCCACTTACTCCGGGACTATAGAATTCAATTGGATCCAATCTCATCCTATTAAATCTGAGAGTATAGAATTCCACTGGAACCAATCTCATCCCATTTACTCTGAGGGTAAAAAATTCTACTGTAATCAATCTCATCACATTTACTCTGAGAGTATAGAATTCCACTGGAACCAATCTCTTCTCAAATACTCTGAGAGTATAGCATTCCACTGCACACAATCTCATCCCATTTCCTCTGAGAGTACAGAATTCTATTGGAACCAATCTCATCCCATTTGCTCCGGGAGTATAGAATTCTACTGGAAATAATCTCATCCCATTTACTTCGGGAGTAGATAATTCCACTGGAAACAATCTCATCCCATTTACTCAGAGGGGATAGAATTCCACTGGAACCCATCTCAGACCATTTTCTCTGAGACTATAGAATTCCACTGGACCCAATCTCACCCCAATTACTCTGTGAGTATCGAATTCCACTGGAACCAATCTCATTCTGTTTATTCTGAGAGTATAGAATTTTGCTGGAACCATCTCATGCCATTTACTCCGGGAGAATAGAATTCTACTTGAACCAATCACATCCCATTTACTCTAGGAGTATAGAATTCTACTGGATCCAATCTCATCCCATTTATTCTGGGAATATAGAATTTCACTGGAACCAATCTCATCGCATTTACACTGAGCGTATAGAATTCTACTGGAACTACTCTCATTCCATTTTCGCTGGGATTATAGAATTTCACTGGAACCAATCCTCGCTCATTTACTCCGAGATGATAGAATTCTGCTGGAACCATTCCCTTCTCGGTTTCTCCGGGAGTATTGGACTCTACCAGAACCAATCCCTTCTCAGTCACACCGGGAGTATAGAATTCTACCAGAACCAATCCCTTCTCAGTCACTTCGGGTGTATCGAATTCTACTGGAACCAATCCTTTCTCATTTACTCTGAGTGTATAGAATTTCACTGGAACCAATCTCATCGCATTTACACTGAGAGAATAGAATTCCACGGGTACCAAGCTCATCCCATTTACGCTGAGAGTATAGAATTCTACTGGAAACAATCTCATCCCATTTACTCTGAAAGTATCGAATTCCACTGGAACCAATCTCATACCTTTTACACTGAGAGTATAGAATTCCATTGGAACCAATCTCATCCCTTTAACTCTGAGTGTATAGTAATCCACTGGAACCAATCTCATCCCATTTAGTCTGAGAGTATAGAATTCCACTTGACACATTTTCATCCCATTTCCTTAGAGAGTATAGAATTTCACTGGAACCAATCTCATCCCAATAACACTGAGAGTACAGAATTCTATTGGAACCATCTCATCCCATTTACTCCGGGTGTAAAGAATTCTACTGGATCCAATCTCATTCTATTTACTCTGAGAGTATAGAATTCCATTGGAACCAATCTCATTCTCTTTATTCTTAGAGTATAGAATTCTACTGGAACCATCGCATCCCATTTACTCCGGGAGTATAGAATTCTACTGGAATCAATAGCATCCCATTTACTCTGGGAGTATAGAATTCCACTGGATCCAATCTCATCCCATTTACTCTGAGATTATAGACTTCCACTGGACCCCTTCTCATTCTATTTACTCTGAGAGTATAGAATTCCAGTGGACCCATTTACATCCCATTTACTCTGCCTAGATAGAATTCCACTGGAAACAATCTCTTTCTATTTACTCTGAGAGCATAGAATTCTACTGGAACCAATCTCATCCCATTTACTCTGAGATTAGAATTCCACTGGAACCAATCTCATCCCATTTACTCTGAGAGAATAGAATTCCACTGGAAACAATCCCTTCTAATTTACTCCAGGAGTTTAGAATTCTACTGGAACCAATCTCATTCCATTTACTCTGAGAGTATCGAATTCCTCTGGAAACAATCCCTACTGATTTACTCCAGGAGTGTAGAATTCTACTGGTACTAATATCTTTATCTTTACTCTTGGAGTATAGACTTCTATTGGAACCATCCTCATCCCATATTCTCTGAGTTTATAGAATTCTACTGGAACCAATCACACCCCATCTTCTCTGAGTTTATTGAATTCTACTGCAACCAATCTCTTCTCATTTACTCCGTAAGTATAGAATTCCATTAGAACCAATCTCATCCCATTTTCTCTGAGAGTATAGCATCTATTGGAACCAATCCTGTCCCATTTTCACTTAGATTATAGAATTCCACAGGAACCAATCCTCGCTCATTTATTCCAAGAATATAGAATTCCGCTGGAACCATTCCCTTCACGGTTTCTCCGGGAATATTGGACTCTACCAGAACCAATCCCTTCTCAGTCACTCCGGGTGTACAGAATTCTAGCAGAACCAATCGCTTCTCCGTCACTCCGTGTGTACAGAATTCTACTGGAACCAATCCTTTCACATTTACTCTGAGAGAATAGAATTCCACTGGAACCAATCTCACCTCATTTACACTGAGAGTATAGAATTCTACTGGAACCAATCTCATCCCATTTGCTCCGGGAGAATAGAATTCTACTGGAAACAATCTCATCCCATTTACTCCAGGAGAATAGAATTCTACTGGATCCAATCTCATCCCATTTACTCTGAGAGTATGGAATTCCACTGGAACCAATCTCATACCTTTTATACTGAGAGTATAGAATTCCACTGGAACCAATCTCATCCCTTTAAATCTGAGAGTATAGCATTCCACTGGAACCAATCTCATCCCATTTACACTGAGAGTACAGAATTCTACTGGTACCATCTCATCCCATTTACTCTGGAAGAATACAAGTCTACTGGAACCAAACTCATCCCATTTACTCTGAGAGTATCGAAGTCCACTGGACCCATTCTCATCCCACTTACTCTGAGAGTATAGAATTTCACTGGAACCAATCTCATTCTATTTACTCTGAGAGTATAGAATTCCACTGGAATCAATCCCTTCTGATTTATTTCAGGAGTGTAGAATTCTACTGGAACTAATCCCTTCTCCTTTCCTCTGGGAGTATAGAATTCTACCAAAACCGATCTAATCCCATTTTCTCTGAATCTATAGAATTCCATTGGTATCAATCTCTTCTCATTACCTCCGTGAGTATAGAATTCCATTGCAACCAATCTCATCTCATTTACTCTGAGAGTATAGAATTCAACTGGAACCAACCCCGTCCCATTTTGCTGAGATTATAGAATTCAATTGAAACAAATCCCTTTTCACTTATTCCGAGATTATAGAATTTCACTGGAACCAATTCCTTCTCGGTTACTCCGGGAGTATTGAGCTCAACCAGAACCAATCCCTTCACATTTTCGCTGGGATTATAGTATTCCACTGGAACCAATCCTCGCTCATTTAATCCGAGATGATGGAATTCCGCTGGAACCATTCCCTTCTCGGTTTCTCCGGGAGTATCGGACTCTACAAGAACCATTCGCTTCTCAGTCACTCCGGGTGTATAGAATTCTACCAGAAGCAAGGCCTTCTCAGTCACTCCAGGTGTATAGAATTCAACTGGAACCAATCCTTTCTCATTCACTCTGAGAGTGTAGAATTCCACTGGAACCAATCTCATCGCATTTACACTGAGAATAGAATTCTACTGGAACCAATCTCAACTCTTTTACACTGAGGGAATAGAATTCTACTGGAACAAATCTCATCCCATTTACGCTGAGGGTATAGAATTCCACTGCACCCAATCTCATCCTATTTACTCCTGGAGTATAGAATTCTATTGGAAGTAATCTCATCCCATTTACTCCGGGAATATATAATTCCAATGGAAACAATCTCATCCCATTTCCTCTGAGAGCACAGAATTCTTCTGGAACCAATCTCATCCCATTTACTCCGGGAGTATAGAATTCTACTGGATCTAATCTCATCCCACTTACACTGAGACTATAGAATTCCACTGGAACCAATTTCATCCCATTTACTCTGAGAGTATAGAATTCCACTGGAACCAATTTCATCAGTTTTACACCGAGAATATAGAATTCCACTGGAATCAATCTCATCCCATTTACTCTGAGGGTATAGAATTCTACTGTAATCAATCTCATCACATTTACTCCGGGAGTATAGTATTCCACTGGAACCAATCTCATCCCATTTACTCTGAGCGTATAGAACTCCACTTGACCCATTCTCATCCCATTTCCTTTGAGAGTATAGAATTTCTCTGGAACCAATCTCATCCCAATAACACTGAGAGTACAGAATTCTATTGGAACCATCTCATCCCATTTACTCCGGGAGTAAAGAATTCTACTGGATCCAATCTCATTCTATTTACTCTGAGAGTATAGAATTCCATTGGAACCAATCTCATTGTATTTAATCTGAGACTATAGAACTCTACTGGAACCAATCGCATCCCATTTACACTGAGAGTATAGAATTCCACTGGAACCAATCTCATTCTCTTTATTCTGAGAGTATAGAATTCTACTGGAACCATCGCATCCCATTTACTCCGGGAGTATAGAATTCTACTTGAATCAATAGCATCCCATTTACTCTGTCTAGATAGAATTCCACTGGAGCCAACCTGATCCCATTTACTCCGAGATTATAGACTTCCACTGGACCCCTTCTTATTCTATTTACTCTGAGAGTATGGAATTCCAGTGGACCCATTTACATCCCATTTACTCTGTCTAGATAGAATTCCACTGGAAACAATCTCTTTCTATTTACTCTGAGAGCATAGAATTCTACTGGAACCAATCTCATCACATTTACTCTGAGATTAGAATTCCACTGGAACCAATCTCATCCCATTTACTCTGAGAGAATAGAATTCCACTGGAAACAATCCCTTCTAATTTGCTCCAGGAGTTTAGAATTCTACTGGAACCAATCTCATTCCATTTACTCTGAGAGTATAGAATTCCTCTGGAACCAATCCCTACTGATTTACTCCAGGAGTGTAGAATTCTACTGGAACTAATCTATTCTTCTTTACTCTTGGAGTATATACTTCTATTGGAATCATCCTCATCCCATTTTCTCTGAGTTTATAGAATTCTACTGGAACCAATCACACCCCATTTTCTCTGAGTTTATTGAATTCTACTGGAACCAATCTCTTCTCATTTACTCCGTGAGTATAGAATTCCATTAGTACCAATCTCATCCCATTTTCTCTGAGAGTTTAGCATCTATTGGAACCAATCCTGTCCCATTTTCGCTTAGATTATAGAATTCCACAGGAACCAATCCTCGCTCATTTATTCCGAGATTATAGAATTCCGCTGGAACCATTCCCTTCACGGTTTCTCCGGGAGTATTGGACTCTACCAGAACCAATCCCTTCTCAGTCACTCCGGGTGTATAGAATTCAAGCAGAACCAATGGCTTCTCCATCACTCCTTGTGGACAGAATTCTACTGGAACCAATCCTTTCACATTTACTCTGAGAGAATAGAGTTCCACTGGAAACAATCTCATCCCATTTACACTAAGAGTATAGAATTCCACTGGAACCAATCTCATCCCATTTACTCCGGGAGAATAGAATTCTACTGGTACGATCTCATCCCATTTACTCCAGCAGAATAGAATTCTACTGGAACCAATCTCATCCCATTTACTCTGAGAGTATGGAATTCCACTGGAACCAATCTCATACCTTTTACACTGAGAGTATAGAATTCCACTGGAACCAATCTCATCCCATTTACTCTGAGAGTATAGAATTCCACTGGAACCAATCTCATCCCTTTAACTCTGAGAGTATAGAATTCCACTGGAACCAATCTCATCCCATTTACACTGAGAGTATAGAATTCTACTGGTACCATCTCATCCCATTTACTCCGGAAGAATAGAAGTCTACTGGAACCAATCTCAGCCCATTTACTCTGAGCGTATCGAAGTCCACTGGACCCATTCTCATGCCATTTACTCTGAGTATAGAATTTCACTGGAACTAATCTCATTCTATTTACTCTGAGAGTATAGAATTCCACTGGAATCAATCCCTTCTGATTTAATTCAGGAGTGTAGAATTCTATAATCCCGTCTCCTTTCCTCTGGGAGTATAGAATTCTACCAAAACCAATCTAATCCCATTTTCTCTGAATCTATAGAATTCTACTGGAATCAATCTCTTCTCATTAAATCCGTGAGTATAGAATTCCATTGCAACCAATCTCATCCCACTTACTCTGAGAGTATAGAATTCAACTGGAACAAACCCCGTCCCATTTTGCTGAGATTATAGAATTCAACTGAATTATTCCGAGATTATAGAATTTCGCTGGAACCAATTCCTTCTCGGTTACTCTGGGAGTATTGAGCTCAACCAGAACCAATCCCTTCACATTTTCGCTGGGATTATAGAATTCCACTGGAACCAATCCTCACTCATTTAATCCGAGATGATAGAATTCCGCTGGAACCATTCCCTTCTCGGTTTCTCCGGGAGCATTGGACTCTACCAGAACCATTCCCTTCTCAGTCACTCCGGGTGTATAGAATTCTACCAGAAGCAAGGCCTTCTCAGTCACTCCGGGTGTATAGAATTCAACTGGAACCAATCCTTTCTCATTTACTCTGAGAGTGTAGAATTTCACTGGAACCCATTTCATCCCATATACATTGAGATTATAGACTTCCACTGGACCCCTTCTCAATCTATTTACTCTGAGAGTATCGAATTCCAGTGGACCCATTTACATCCCATTTAGTCTGTCTAGATAGAATTCCACTGGAAACAATCTCTTTCTATTTACTCTGAGAGTATTGAATTCTACTGGAACCAATCTCATCCCATTTACTCTGAGATTAGAATTCCACTGGAACCAATCTCATCCCATTTACTCTGAGAGAATAGAATTCCACTGGAAACAATCCCTTCTAATTTACTCCAGGAGTTTAGAATTCTACTGGAACCAATCTCATTCCATTTACTCTGAGAGTATAGAATTCCTCTGGAACCAATCTCATCCCATTTACTCTGAGAATGGAATTCCACTGAAACCAATCTCATTCTATTTATTCTGAGAGTATGGAATTCTACTGGAACCATCTCATCCCATTTACTCTGGGAGAAGAGAAGTCTACTGGAACCAAATGCATCCCACTTACTCCGGGACTATAGAATTCAATTGGATCCAATCTCATCCTATTAAATCTGAGAGTATAGAATTCCACTGGAACCAATCTCATCCCATTTACTCTGAGGGTAAAAAATTCTACTGTAATCAATCTCATCACATTTACTCTGAGAGTATAGAATTCCACTGGAACCAATCTCTTCTCAAATACTCTGAGAGTATAGCATTCCACTGCACACAATCTCATCCCATTTCCTCTGAGAGTACAGAATTCTATTGGAACCAATCTCATCCCATTTGCTCCGGGAGTATAGAATTCTACTGGAAATAATCTCATCCCATTTACTTCGGGAGTAGATAATTCCACTGGAAACAATCTCATCCCATTTACTCAGAGGGGATAGAATTCCACTGGAACCCATCTCAGACCATTTTCTCTGAGACTATAGAATTCCACTGGACCCAATCTCACCCCAATTACTCTGTGAGTATCGAATTCCACTGGAACCAATCTCATTCTGTTTATTCTGAGAGTATAGAATTTTGCTGGAACCATCTCATGCCATTTACTCCGGGAGAATAGAATTCTACTTGAACCAATCACATCCCATTTACTCTAGGAGTATAGAATTCTACTGGATCCAATCTCATCCCATTTATTCTGGGAATATAGAATTTCACTGGAACCAATCTCATCGCATTTACACTGAGCGTATAGAATTCTACTGGAACTACTCTCATTCCATTTTCGCTGGGATTATAGAATTTCACTGGAACCAATCCTCGCTCATTTACTCCGAGATGATAGAATTCTGCTGGAACCATTCCCTTCTCGGTTTCTCCGGGAGTATTGGACTCTACCAGAACCAATCCCTTCTCAGTCACACCGGGAGTATAGAATTCTACCAGAACCAATCCCTTCTCAGTCACTTCGGGTGTATCGAATTCTACTGGAACCAATCCTTTCTCATTTACTCTGAGTGTATAGAATTTCACTGGAACCAATCTCATCGCATTTACACTGAGAGAATAGAATTCCACGGGTACCAAGCTCATCCCATTTACGCTGAGAGTATAGAATTCTACTGGAAACAATCTCATCCCATTTACTCTGAAAGTATCGAATTCCACTGGAACCAATCTCATACCTTTTACACTGAGAGTATAGAATTCCATTGGAACCAATCTCATCCCTTTAACTCTGAGTGTATAGTAATCCACTGGAACCAATCTCATCCCATTTAGTCTGAGAGTATAGAATTCCACTTGACACATTTTCATCCCATTTCCTTAGAGAGTATAGAATTTCACTGGAACCAATCTCATCCCAATAACACTGAGAGTACAGAATTCTATTGGAACCATCTCATCCCATTTACTCCGGGTGTAAAGAATTCTACTGGATCCAATCTCATTCTATTTACTCTGAGAGTATAGAATTCCATTGGAACCAATCTCATTCTCTTTATTCTTAGAGTATAGAATTCTACTGGAACCATCGCATCCCATTTACTCCGGGAGTATAGAATTCTACTGGAATCAATAGCATCCCATTTACTCTGGGAGTATAGAATTCCACTGGATCCAATCTCATCCCATTTACTCTGAGATTATAGACTTCCACTGGACCCCTTCTCATTCTATTTACTCTGAGAGTATAGAATTCCAGTGGACCCATTTACATCCCATTTACTCTGCCTAGATAGAATTCCACTGGAAACAATCTCTTTCTATTTACTCTGAGAGCATAGAATTCTACTGGAACCAATCTCATCCCATTTACTCTGAGATTAGAATTCCACTGGAACCAATCTCATCCCATTTACTCTGAGAGAATAGAATTCCACTGGAAACAATCCCTTCTAATTTACTCCAGGAGTTTAGAATTCTACTGGAACCAATCTCATTCCATTTACTCTGAGAGTATCGAATTCCTCTGGAAACAATCCCTACTGATTTACTCCAGGAGTGTAGAATTCTACTGGTACTAATATCTTTATCTTTACTCTTGGAGTATAGACTTCTATTGTAACCATCCTCATCCCATATTCTCTGAGTTTATAGAATTCTACTGGAACCAATCACACCCCATCTTCTCTGAGTTTATTGAATTCTACTGCAACCAATCTCTTCTCATTTACTCCGTAAGTATAGAATTCCATTAGAACCAATCTCATCCCATTTTCTCTGAGAGTATAGCATCTATTGGAACCAATCCTGTCCCATTTTCACTTAGATTATAGAATTCCACAGGAACCAATCCTCGCTCATTTATTCCAAGAATATAGAATTCCGCTGGAACCATTCCCTTCACGGTTTCTCCGGGAATATTGGACTCTACCAGAACCAATCCCTTCTCAGTCACTCCGGGTGTACAGAATTCTAGCAGAACCAATCGCTTCTCCGTCACTCCGTGTGTACAGAATTCTACTGGAACCAATCCTTTCACATTTACTCTGAGAGAATAGAATTCCACTGGAACCAATCTCACCTCATTTACACTGAGAGTATAGAATTCTACTGGAACCAATCTCATCCCATTTGCTCCGGGAGAATAGAATTCTACTGGAAACAATCTCATCCCATTTACTCCAGGAGAATAGAATTCTACTGGATCCAATCTCATCCCATTTACTCTGAGAGTATGGAATTCCACTGGAACCAATCTCATACCTTTTATACTGAGAGTATAGAATTCCACTGGAACCAATCTCATCCCTTTAAATCTGAGAGTATAGCATTCCACTGGAACCAATCTCATCCCATTTACACTGAGAGTACAGAATTCTACTGGTACCATCTCATCCCATTTACTCTGGAAGAATACAAGTCTACTGGAACCAAACTCATCCCATTTACTCTGAGAGTATCGAAGTCCACTGGACCCATTCTCATCCCACTTACTCTGAGAGTATAGAATTTCACTGGAACCAATCTCATTCTATTTACTCTGAGAGTATAGAATTCCACTGGAATCAATCCCTTCTGATTTATTTCAGGAGTGTAGAATTCTACTGGAACTAATCCCTTCTCCTTTCCTCTGGGAGTATAGAATTCTACCAAAACCGATCTAATCCCATTTTCTCTGAATCTATAGAATTCCATTGGTATCAATCTCTTCTCATTACCTCCGTGAGTATAGAATTCCATTGCAACCAATCTCATCTCATTTACTCTGAGAGTATAGAATTCAACTGGAACCAACCCCGTCCCATTTTGCTGAGATTATAGAATTCAATTGAAACAAATCCCTTTTCACTTATTCCGAGATTATAGAATTTCACTGGAACCAATTCCTTCTCGGTTACTCCGGGAGTATTGAGCTCAACCAGAACCAATCCCTTCACATTTTCGCTGGGATTATAGTATTCCACTGGAACCAATCCTCGCTCATTTAATCTGAGATGATGGAATTCCGCTGGAACCATTCCCTTCTCGGTTTCTCCGGGAGTATTGGACTCTACCAGAACCATTCGCTTCTCAGTCACTCCGGGTGTATAGAATTCTACCAGAAGCAAGGCCTTCTCAGTCACTCCAGGTGTATAGAATTCAACTGGAACCAATCCTTTCTCATTTACTCTGAGAGTATAGAATTTCACTGGAACCCATTTCATCCCATATACACTGAGATTATAGACTTCCACTGGACCCCTTCTCAATCTATTTACTCTGAGAGTATAGAATTCCAGTGGACCCATTTACATCCCATTTACTCTGTCTAGATAGAATTCCACTGGAAACAATCTTTTTCTATTTACTGTGAGAGTATTGAATTCTACTGGAACCAATCTCATCCCATTTACTCTGAGATTAGAATTCCACTGGAACCAATCTCATCCCATTTACTCTGAGAGAATAGAATGCCACTGGAAACAATCTCTTCTAATTTACTCCAGGAGTTTAGAATTCTACGGGAACCAATCTCATTCCATTTACTCTGAGAGTATAGAATTCCTCTGGAACCAATCTCATCCCATTTATTCTGAGTGTGGAATTCCACTGAAACAAATCACATTCTATTTATTCTAGAGTATGGAATTCTACTGGAACCATCTCATCCCATTTACTCAGGGAGAAGAGAAGTCTACTTGAAGCAAATGCATCCCATTTACTCCGGGACTATAGAATTCTATTCGATCCAATCTCATCCCATTAACTCTGAGAGTATAGAATTCCACTGGAACCAATCTCATTCGTTTTACCCTGAGAATATAGAATTCCACTGGACTCAATCTCATCCGATTTGCTCTGAGGGTATAGAATTCTACTGTAATCAATCTCATCACATTTAATCCGGGAGTATGGTATTCCACTGGAACCAATCTCATCCTATTTACTCTGAGAGTATAGAATTCCACTGGAACCAATTTCTTCTCAATTGCTCTGAGAGTATAGCATTCCACTGCACACAATCTCATCCCATTTCCTCTCAGAGTACAGAATTCTATTGGAACCAATCTCATCCCATTTGCTCCGGGAGTATAGAATTCTACTGGAAATAATCTCATCCCATTTACTTCGGGAGTAGATAATTCCACTGGAAACAATCTCATCCCATTTACTCAGAGGGGATAGAATTCCACTGGAACCCATCTCAGACCATTTTCTCTGAGACTATAGAATTCCACTGGACCCAATCTCACCCCAATTACTCTGTGAGTATCGAATTCCACTGGAACCAATCTCATTCTGTTTATTCTGAGAGTATAGAATTTTGCTGGAACCATCTCATGCCATTTACTCCGGGAGAATAGAATTCTACTTGAACCAATCACATCCCATTTACTCTAGGAGTATAGAATTCTACTGGATCCAATCTCATCCCATTTATTCTGGGAATATAGAATTTCACTGGAACCAATCTCATCGCATTTACACTGTGCGTATAGAATTCTACTGGAACTACTCTCATCCCATTTTCGCTGGGATTATAGAATTCCACTGGAACCAATCCTCGCTCACTTACTCCGAGATGATAGAATTCTGCTGGAACCATTCCCTTCTCGGTTTCTCCGGGAGTATTGGACTCTACCAGAACCAATCCCTTCTCAGTCACACCGGGAGTATAGAATTCTACCAGAACCAATCCCTTCTCTGTCACTTCAGGTGTATCGAATTCTACTGGAACCAATCCTCTCTCATTTACTCTGAGAGTATAGAATTGCACTGGAACCAATCTCATCCCATTTACGCTGAGTGTATAGAATTCTACTGGAACCAATCTCATCCCATTTACTCTGAGAGTATAGAATTCCACTCGAACCAATCTCATCCCATTTACACTGAGAGTATCAAATTCCACTGGAACCAATCTCATCCCATTTACTCTCTGTGTATGGAATTCCACTGGAACCAATCTCATTCTATTTATTCTGAGTGTATGGAATGCTACTGGAACCATCTCATCCCGTTTACTCAGGGAGAAGAGAATTCTATTGGAACCAAACGCATTCCATTTACTCCGGGACTAAAGAATTCTATTGGATCTAATTTCATCCCATTAACTCTGAGAGTATAGAATTCCACTGGAACCAATCTCATCCGTTTTACACTGAGAATATAGAATTCCACTGGAACCATTCTCATCAAATTTACTCTGAGGGTATAGAATTCTACTGCAATCAATCTCATCACATTTACTCCGGGAGGATAGAATTCCGCTGGAACCATTCCCTTCTCGGTTTCTCCCGGAGTATTGGACTCAACCAGATCCAATCCCTTCTGAGTCACTCCGGGTGTATAGAATTCTATCAGAACCAATCCCTTCTCAGTCATTCCGGGTGTATAGAATTCTACTGGAACCAATCGTTTCTCATTTACTCTGAGATTGTAGAATTCCACTGGAACCAATCTCATCGCATTTACACTGAGAATAGAATTCTACTGGAACCAATCTCAACTCTTTTACACTGAGGGAATAGAATTCTACTGGAACAAATATCATCCCATTTACGCTGAGAGTATAGAATTCCACTGCACCCAGTCTCATCCTATTTACTCCTGGAGTATAGAATTCTATTGGAAGTAATCTCATCCCATTTAGTCCGGGAGTATATAATTCCATTGGAAACAATCTCATCCCGTTTCCTCTGAGAGCACAGAATTCTACTGGAACCAATCTCATCCCATTTACTCCGGGAGTATAGAATTCTACTGGATCTAATCTCATCCCATTTACACTGAGACTATAGAATTCCACTGGAACCAATTTCATCCCATTTACTCTGAGAGTATAGAATTCCACTGGAAACAAGCTCCTCCCATTTACTCTGTGAGTATGGACATCCACTGGATCCAATCTCATTCTATTTATTCTGAGAATATGGAATTCTACTGGAACCATCTCATCCCATTTACTCAAGGAGAATAGAATTCTCCTGGAACCAAACGCATCCCATTTACGCCGGGAGTATAGACTTCTATTGGCTCCAATCTCATCCCATTAACTCTGAAAGTATAGAATTACAAAGGAACCATTCTCATCCCATTTACTCTGAGAGTATAGAATTCCACTGGAATGAATCTCATACTATTCACTCAGAGAGTATAGAATTCCATTGGACCCATTCTCATCCCATTTACTCTGAGAGAAATGAATTCTATTGGATTCAATCTCATCCCATTTATTCTGAGAGTATAGAATTCCACTGCACCCATTCTCATCCCATTTACTCTGAGAATATAGAATTCCACTGGAACCAACCTCATTCTATTTATTCTGAGAATATAGAATTCTACTGGAACCAATCGCATCCCATTTACTCCGAGAGTGTAGAATTCCACTGGAACCAATCCCTCCTCATTTACTCCAGGAGTGTAGAATTGTACTGGAACTAATCCTTTCTCCTTTACTCTGGGAGTATAGAATTCTACTGGAAACAATCTCATCCCATTTTCACTGAGTTTATAGAATTCTACTGGAAACAATCTCTTCACATTTACTCCGTGAGTATAGAATTCCATTAGAACCAATCTCATTCCTTTTACTCTGAGAGTGTAGAATTCTACTGGAACCAATCCCGTCCCATTTTCGCTGAGATTATAGAATTCCACTGGATCCAATCCCTTCTCATTTATTCCGGGATTATAGAATTTCGCTGGAACCAATTCCTTCTCGGTTACTCCGGGAGTATTGGACTCTACCAGAACCTTTCCATCTCAGTCACTGCGGGATTTTAGAATTCTACCAGAACCAATCACTTCTCCATTACTCCGGGTGTATAGAATGCTACTGGAACCAATCCTTTGTCATTTACTCTGAGAGTATAGAATTGCACTGAACCAATCACATTCTATTTATTCTTAGAGTATAGAATTCTACTGGAACCATCGCATCCCATTTACTCCGCGAGTATAGAATTCTACTGGAACCAATCGCATCCCATTTACTCTGGGAGTATAGAATTCCTCTGGACCCATTCCCATCCCATTTACTCTGAGAGTATAGAATTCCACTGGAACTAATCTCATTCTATCTACTCTGAGAGTATAGAATTCTACTGGAACCAATCACATCACATTTATTCCGGGAGTATAGAATTCTACTGGAACCAATCTGTTTGCATTTACTCTGAGAGTATAGAATTCCACTGGAACCAATCTCATCCCTTTTCCTCTGAGAGTATAGAATTCTACTGGAACCAATCACTTCTGATTTACTCCAGGAGTGTAGAATTCTACTGGAACCAATCTCATCTTATTTACTCTGAGAGTATAGTATTCCACTGGAATCAATCCCTCCTGATTTGCTCCAGGTGTATGGAATTCTACCGGAAATAATCTCTTCTCCTTTACTATGGGAGAATAGAATTCTACTGGAACCAATCAAATCCCATTTTCTCTGAGTTTAAAGAATTCTACTGGAATTAATCACATCACATTTTCTCTGAGTTTATAGAATTCTAAAGGAACCAATCTCTTCTCATTTACTCCGTGAGTGTAGAATTCTACTGGAACCAATCCCATCCCATTTTCGCTGAAATTATCGAATTCGACTGCAACCAATCCTCTCTCAGTTATTCCCAGATTATAGGATTCCGCTGGAACCATTCCCTTCTCGGTTACTCCGGGAGTATTGGACTCTACCAGTAACAATGCCTTCTCAGTCACTCCGGGTGTATAGAATCCTACTGGAGCCAATCATTTCTCATTTACTCTGAGAGTATAGAATTCCATTGCAAGCAATCTCATCCCTTTTGCACTGAGAGTATAGAATTCTACTGGAACCAATCTCATCCCATTTACTCTGAGGGTATAGAATTTCACTGGAACCAATCTCATCCCATTTACTCGGAGAACATAGAATTCCACTGGAACCAATCTCACTCCATTTACTCTGAGAGTATAGAATTCCACTGGAACCACTCTCACCCCATGTACTCTGAGAGTATAGAATTCCACTGGAACCAATGTCATCCCATTTACTCTGAGAGTATAGAATTACACCGGATGTAATCGAATCCTATTTACTCCGGGAGTATAGAATTCCACTGGAAACAATCCAATCCAATTTACTCTGAGAGGATAGAATTCCACTGGAACAAATCCCAGCCCACTTACTCTGAGATTATAGAATAACTTGCACCCAATCTCATCCCGTTTACTCTGTGAGTATGGAATTCCACTGGATCAAATATCATTCTATTTAACCTGAGAGTATAGAATTCTACTGGAACCATCTCATCCCATTTACTCCAGGAGATTAGAATTCTACTGGAACTAATCCAATCCCATTTACTCTGGGAGTTTAGAATTCTACTGGATCCAATCTCATCCCTTTTATTCTGAGAGTATAGAATTCCACTGGCGGCATTCTCATTCCATTTACGCTGAGAATATAGAATTCCATGAGAACCAATCTCATTCTATTTACTCTGAGAGTATAGAATTCTACTGGAACCAATTGCATCCCATTTACTCCGGGAGTATAGAATTCTACTGGAACCAATCTCTTCTCATTTACTCTGAGAGTTTAGAATTCCACTGGAACCAATCCCTTCCGATTTACTCCAGGAGTGTAGAATTCTACTGGAACTAATCCTTTCTCCTTTACTCTGGGAGAATAGAATTCTACTGGAAACAATCTCATCCCATTTTCTCTGAATTTAAAGAATTCTATTGGAACCAATCACATCACATTTTCTCTGAGTTTATAGAATTCTACAGGAACCAATCTCTTCTCATTTACTCCGTGAGAATATAGAATTCCACTGGAACCAATCCTCTCTCATTTATTCCGAGATTATAGAATTCCGCTGGAACCATTCCATTCTTGGTTACTCCGGGAGTATTGGACTCTACCAGTAACAATCCCTTCTCAGTCACTCCAGGTGTATAGAATCCTATTGGAGCTAATCCTTTCTGAATTACTCTGAGAGTATAGAATTCCAATGGAAGCAATCTCATCTCTTTTGCACTGAGAGTATCGAATTCTACTGGAACCAATCTCATCTCATTTACTCTGAGGGTATAGAATTCCACTGGAACCAGTCTCATCCCATTTACTCTGTGACTATGGAATTCCTTGGAACCAATCCCATTCTATTTATACTGAGATTATGGAATTCTACTGGAACCATCTCATTCCATTTTCGCAGGGAGAAGAGAATTCTACTGGAACCAAACTCATCCTATTTACTCCGGGAGTATAGAATTCTACTGGAACCAATCTCTTCTCATTTACTCCAGGAGTGTAGAATTCTATTGGAACCAATCTCTTCTCATTTACTCTGAGAGTTTAGAATTCCACTGGAACCAATCCCTCCTGATTTACTCCAGGAGTGTAGAATTCTAATCGAACTAGTCCTTTCTCCTTTACTCTGGAAGTATAGAATTCTACTGGAAACAATCTCATCCCATTTTCTCTGAGTGTATAGAATTCTACTGGAACCAATCTCTTCTCAATTACTCCGTGAGAATATAGAATTCTACTGGAACAAATCCCGTCCCATTTTCGCTGAAATTATCGAATTCCACTGGAACCAATCCTCTCTCATTTATTCCGAGATTATAGAATTCCGCTGGAACCATTCCCTTCTCAGTTACTCCGGGAGTATTGGACTCTACCAGTAACAATCCCTTGTGAGTCACTCCGGTGGTATAGAATCCTACTGGAGCCAATCCTTTGTCAATTACTCTGAGAGTACAGAATTCCATTGGAAGCAATCTCATCCCTTTTGCACTGAGAGTATAGAATTCTACTGGAACCAATCTCATCTCATTTACTCTGAGGGTATAGAATTCCACTGGAACCAATGTCATCCCATTTACTCTGAGAGTATAGAATTCCATTGGACCCAATCTCATCCCGTTTACTCTGTTAGTATGGAATTCCACTGGAACCAATCTCATTATATTTAATCTGAGAGTATAGAATTCTACTGGAACCAATCTCATCTCATTTACTCTGAGATTATAGAATTCCACTGGAACCAATGTCATCCCATTTACTCTGAGAGTATAGAATTCCATTGGACCCAATCTCATCCCGTTTACTCTGTTAGTATGGAATTCCACTGGAACCAATCTCATTATATTTAATCTGAGAGTATAGAATTCTACTGGAACCATCTCATCCCATTCACTCCAGGAGAATAGAATTCTACTGGAACTAATCGCATCCCATTTACTCTGGGAGTTTAGAATTCTACTGGATACAATCTCATCCCATTTATTCTGAGAGTATAGTATTCCACTGGAGCCATTCTCATCCCATTTACTCTGAGAATATAGAATTCCACTGGAACCAATCACATCCTATTTACTCCGGGAGAATAGAATTCTACTGGAACCAATCTCTTCTCATTTACTCCAGGAGTGTAGAATTCTACTGGAACTAATCCTTTCTCCTTTACTCTGGGAGTATAGAATTCTACTGGAAACAATCTCATCCCATTATCTCTGAGTTTAAAGAATTCTATTGGAACCAATCACTTCACATTTTCTCTGAGTTTATAGAATTCTACTGGAACCAATCTCTTCTCAATTACTCCATGAGAATATAGATTTCTACTGGAACAAATCCCGTCCCATTTTCGCTGAAATTATCGAATTCCACTGGAACCAATCCTCTCTCATTTATTCTGAGATTATAGAATTCCGCTGGAACCATTCCCTTCTCAGTTACTCCGGGAGTATTGGACTCTACCAGTAACAATCCCTTGTGAGTCACTCCGGTGGTATAGAATCCTACTCTAGCCAATCCTTTGTCAATTACTCTGAGAGTACAGAATTCCATTGGAAGCAATCTCATCCCTTTTGCACTGAGAGTATAGAATTATACTGGAACCAAACTCATCCCATTTACTCTGAGGGTATAGAATTCCACTGGAACCAATGTCATCCCATTTACTCTGAGAGTATAGAATTCCACCGGATGTAATCGAATCCTATTTACTCCGGGAGTATAGAATTCCACTGGAAACAATCCAATCCAATTTACTCTGAGAGGATAGAATTCCACTGGAACAAATCCCAGCCCATTTACTCTGAGATTATAGAATAACCTTGCACCCAATCTCATCCCGTTTACTCTGTGAGTATGGAATTCCACTGGATCAAATATCATTCTATTTAACCTGAGAGTATAGAATTCTACTGGAACCATCTCATCCCATTTACTCCAGGAGATTAGAATTCTACTGGAACTAATCCAATCCCATTTACTCTGGGAGTTTAGAATTCTACTGGATCCAATCTCATCCCATTTATTCTGAGAGTATAGAATTCCACTGGCGGCATTCTCATTCCATTTACGCTGAGAATATAGAATTCCATGAGAACCAATCTCATTCTATTTACTCTGAGAGTATAGAATTCTACTGGAACCAATCGCATCCCATTTACTCCGGGAGTATAGAATTCTACTGGAACCAATCTCTTCTCATTTACTCTGAGAGTTTAGAATTCCACTGGAACCAATCCCTTCCGATTTACTCCAGGAGTGTAGAATTCTACTGGAACTAATCCTTTCTCCTTTACTCTGGGAGAATAGAATTCTACTGGAAACAATCTCATCCCATTTTCTCTGAATTTAAAGAATTCTATTGGAACCAATCACATCACATTTTCTCTGAGTTTATAGAATTCTACAGGAACCAATCTCTTCTCATTTACTCCGTGAGAATATAGAATTCTACTGGAACCAATCCCGTCCCATTTTCGCTGAAATTATATAATTCCACTGGAACCAATCCTCTCTCATTTATTCCGAGATTATAGAATTCCGCTGGAACCATTCCGTTCTTGGTTACTCCGGGAGTATTGGACTCTACCAGTAACAATCCCTTCTCAGTCACTCCAGGTGTATAGAATCCTATTGGAGCTAATCCTTTCTGAATTACTCTGAGAGTATAGAATTCCAATGGAAGCAATCTCATCTCTTTTGCACTGAGAGTATCGAATTCTACTGGAACCAATCTCATCTCATTTACTCTGAGGGTATAGAATTCCACTGGAACCAGTCTCATCCCATTTACTCTGTGACTATGGAATTCCTTGGAACCAATCCCATTCTATTTATACTGAGATTATGGAATTCTACTGGAACCATCTCATTCCATTTTCGCAGGGAGAAGAGAATTCTACTGGAACCAAACTCATCCTATTTACTCCGGGAGTATAGAATTCTACTGGAACCAATCTCTTCTCATTTACTCCAGGAGTGTAGAATTCTATTGGAACCAATCTCTTCTCATTTACTCTGAAAGTTTAGAATTCCACTGGAACCAATCCCTCCTGATTTACTCCAGGAGTGTAGAATTCTAATCGAACTAGTCCTTTCTCCTTTACTCTGGAAGTATAGAATTCTACTGGAAACAATCTCATCCCATTTTCTCTGAGTGTATAGAATTCTACTGGAACCAATCTCTTCTCAATTACTCCGTGAGAATATAGAATTCTACTGGAACAAATCCCGTCCCATTTTCGCTGAAATTATCGAATTCCACTGGAACCAATCCTCTCTCATTTATTCCGAGATTATAGAATTCCGCTGGAACCATTCCCTTCTCAGTTACTCCGGGAGTATTGGACTCTACCAGTAACAATCCCTTGTGAGTCACTCCGGTGGTATAGAATCCTACTGGAGCCAATCCTTTGTCAATTACTCTGAGAGTACAGAATTCCATTGGAAGCAATCTCATCCCTTTTGCACTGAGAGTATAGAATTCTACTGGAACCAATCTCATCTCATTTACTCTGAGGGTATAGAATTCCACTGGAACCAATGTCATCCCATTTACTCTGAGAGTATAGAATTCCATTGGACCCAATCTCATCCCGTTTACTCTGTTAGTATGGAATTCCACTGGAACCAATCTCATTATATTTAATCTGAGAGTATAAAATTCTACTGGAACCATCTCATCCCATTCACTCCAGGAGAATAGAATTCTACTGGAACTAATCGCATCCCATTTACTCTGCGAGTTTAGAATTCTACTGGATACAATCTCATCCCATTTATTCTGAGAGTATAGTATTCCACTGGAGCCATTCTCATCCCATTTACTCTGAGAATATAGAATTCCACTGGAACCAATCACATCCTATTTACTCCGGGAGTATAGAATTCTACTGGAACCAATCTCTTCTCATTTACTCCAGGAGTGTAGAATTCTACTGGAACTAATCCTTTCTCCTTTACTCTGGGAGTATAGAATTCTACTGGAAACAATCTCATCCCATTATCTCTGAGTTTAAAGAATTCTATTGGAACCAATCACTTCACATTTACACTGAGTTTATAGAATTCTACTGGAACCAATCTCTTCTCAATTACTCCATGAGAATATAGAATTCTACTGGAACAAATCCCGTCCCATTTTCGCTGAAATTATCGAATTCCACTGGAACCAATCCTCTCTCATTTATTCCGAGATTATAGAATTCCGCTGGAACCATTCCCTTCTCAGTTACTCCGGGAGTATTGGACTCTACCAGTAACAATCCCTTGTGAGTCACTCCGGTGGTATAGAATCCTACTGGAGCCAATCCTTTGTCAATTACTCTGAGAGTACAGAATTCCATTGGAAGCAATCTCATCCCTTTTGCACTGAGAGTATAGAATTCTACTGGAACCAATCTCATCTCATTTACTCTGAGGGTATAGAATTCCACTGGAACCAATGTCATCCCATTTACTCTGAGAGTATAGAATTCCATTGGACCCAATCTCATCCCGTTTACTCTGTTAGTATGGAATTCCACTGGAACCAATCTCATTATATTTAATCTGAGAGTATAAAATTCTACTGGAACCATCTCATCCCATTCACTCCAGGAGAATAGAATTCTACTGGAACTAATCGCATCCCATTTACTCTGCGAGTTTAGAATTCTACTGGATACAATCTCATCCCATTTATTCTGAGAGTATAGTATTCCACTGGAGCCATTCTCATCCCATTTACTCTGAGAATATAGAATTCCACTGGAACCAATCACATCCTATTTACTCCGGGAGTATAGAATTCTACTGGAACCAATCTCTTCTCATTTACTCCAGGAGTGTAGAATTCTACTGGAACTAATCCTTTCTCCTTTACTCTGGGAGTATAGAATTCTACTGGAAACAATCTCATCCCATTATCTCTGAGTTTAAAGAATTCTATTGGAACCAATCACTTCACATTTACACTGAGTTTATAGAATTCTACTGGAACCAATCTCTTCTCAATTACTCCGTGAGAATATAGAATTCTACTGGAACAAATCCCGTCCCATTTTCGCTGAAATTATCGAATTCCACTGGAACCAATCCTCTCTCATTTATTCCGAGATTATAGAATTCCGCTGGAACCATTCCCTTCTCAGTTACTCCGGGAGTATTGGACTCTACCAGTAACAATCCCTTGTGAGTCACTCCGGTGGTATAGAATCCTACTGGAGCCAATCCTTTGTCAATTACTCTGAGAGTACAGAATTCCATTGGAAGCAATCTCATCCCTTTTGCACTGAGAGTATAGAATTCTACTGGAACCAATCTCATCTCATTTACTCTGAGGGTATAGAATTCCACTGGAACCAATGTCATCCCATTTACTCTGAGAGTATAGAATTCCATTGGACCCAATCTCATCCCGTTTACTCTGTTAGTATGGAATTCCACTGGAACCAATCTCATTATATTTAATCTGAGAGTATAAAATTCTACTGGAACCATCTCATCCCATTCACTCCAGGAGAATAGAATTCTACTGGAACTAATCGCATCCCATTTACTCTGCGAGTTTAGAATTCTACTGGATACAATCTCATCCCATTTATTCTGAGAGTATAGTATTCCACTGGAGCCATTCTCATCCCATTTACTCTGAGAATATAGAATTCCACTGGAACCAATCACATCCTATTTACTCCGGGAGTATAGAATTCTACTGGAACCAATCTCTTCTCATTTACTCCAGGAGTGTAGAATTCTACTGGAACTAATCCTTTCTCCTTTACTCTGGGAGTATAGAATTCTACTGGAAACAATCTCATCCCATTATCTCTGAGTTTAAAGAATTCTATTGGAACCAATCACTTCACATTTACACTGAGTTTATAGAATTCTACTGGAACCAATCTCTTCTCAGTTACTCCGTGAGAATATAGAATTCTACTGGAACAAATCCCGTCCCATTTTCGCTGAAATTATCGAATTCCACTGGAACCAATCCTCTCTCATTTATTCCGAGATTATAGAATTCCGCTGGAACCATTCCCTTCTCAGTTACTCCGGGAGTATTGGACTCTACCAGTAACAATCCCTTGTGAGTCACTCCGGTGGTATAGAATCCTACTGGAGCCAATCCTTTGTCAATTACTCTGAGAGTACAGAATTCCATTGGAAGCAATCTCATCCCTTTTGCACTGAGAGTATAGAATTATACTGGAACCAAACTCATCCCATTTACTCTGAGGGTATAGAATTCCACTGGAACCAATGTTATCCCATTTACTCTGAGATTATAGAATTCCACTGGAACCAATCACATCCTACTTGTTATGAAAGTATAGACATTTACTGGAACCAATCTCATCCCATTTACTCTGAGAGTATAGAATTCCACCGGAACCAATTCCTTCTGATTTACTCCAGGTGTGTAGTATTCTACTGGAACTAATCTCTTCTCCTTTACTCTGGGAGTATAGAATTCTACTGGAACCAATCTCATCCCATTTTCTCTGAGTTTATACAATTCTACTGGAATGAATCTCATCCCATTTACTCTGAGAGTTCAGAATTCTACTGGAACCAATCCCATCCCATTTACTCCTGGAGTATAGAATTTAACTGGAACTAATCTCATCCCATTAACTCCGGGAGTATAAAATTCCACTGGAAACAATCTCATCCCATTTAATCTGAGAGCATAGAATTCCACTGGAACCAATCCCTTCTGAGTTCCTCCAGGAGTGTAGTATTCTACTGCAACTAATCTCTTCTCTTTTACTCTGGGAGTATAGAATTCTGCTGGAACCAATCTCATCCCATTTTCTCTGAGTTTGTAGGATTCTACTGGAACCAATCTCTTCTCATTGACTCCGTGAGCATAGAATTCCATTAGTAACAATCTCATGCCATTTACCCTGAGAGTATAGAATGCTACTGGAACCAATCCCGTCCCATTTTCGCTGTGATTATAGAATTCCACTGGAACCAATCCTCTCTCGTTTTTTCCGAGATTATAGAATTCTGCTGGAACCAATCTCATTCTATATATTATGAGAGTATAGAATTCCATTGGATCCATTCTCAACTCATTTACACAGAGAGTATAGAATTCTACTGGAACCAATCTCATCCCATTTACTCCGGGAGTATAGAATTCCACTGGAACCAATCTCTTCTCGTTTACTCTGAGGGTACAGAATTCCACTGTACCCAATCTCATCCCATTTCCTCTGAGAGTACAAAACTCTACTGGAACCAACTCATCCTATTTACTCCGGTAGTATAGAATCCTACTGGAACCAATCTTTTCCCATTTACTCCGGGAGTATAGAATTCCAATGGAATCAATATTCACCCATTTTCTCTGAGAGTATAGAATTCTACTGGAACCAATCTCATCCCATTTACTCTGAGAGTAGATAATTGCACTTGAACAAATCTCTTCTCAGTTACTCTGAGTGTATAGAATTCCACTGCACCCAATCTCATCAAATTTATTCTGAGATTGCAGAATTCTACTGGAACCAATCCCATCTCTTTTACTCCGGGAGAATAGAACTCTACTGGTACTTATATCATCCCATTAACTCTGGGAGCATAGAATTCCACTGGAAACAATCTCATCCCGTTTACTCTGAGAGTATAGAATTCCACTGGAAACAATCTCAGCCCATTTGCTCCGGGAGTATAGAATTCCACTGGACCAAATTTCATCCCGTTTATACTGTGAGTATAGAATTCCACTGGAGCCAATTTCATCCCATTTACTCTGAGAGTATGGAATTCCACTGGAACCAATCTCATTATATTTATTCTGAGTATAGATTTCTGCTGGAACCATCTCATCCCATTTACTCCAGGAGAATAGAATTCTACTGGAACCAATCACATCCCATTTACTCCTGAAGTATAGAATTCAACTGAACACATTCTCATCCCATTTAATCTGAGAGTATAGAATTCTACTGCAACCAATCTCATCCCATTTACTCTGAGAGTATAGAATTCAAATGGAACAAATCTCCTCTCATTTACTCTGAGAGTAGAGAATTGCACTGGAACCAATCTCTTCTCAATTACTCTGAGTGGATAGAATTCCACTGCACCCAATCTCATCCCATTTCCTCTGAGTACAGAATTCTACTGGAACCAATCTCATCCCATTTCATCTAAGAGTCCAGAATTCTACTTGAACCAATCTCATCCCATTTACTCCGGGAGTATAGAATTCTATTGCACCTAGTCTAATCCCATTTACTCCGGGAGTATAGAATTCCACTGGAAACAATCTCATCCCATTTACTCTGAGAGGATTGAATTCCACTTGAACCAAACTTATCCCATTTAATCTGACAGTATAGGATTCCACAGGGACCATATCTCATCCTATTTATTATTAGAGTATAGACTTTAACTGGAACCAATCTTATCCCATTTATTCAGAGTAGAATTGCACTGGAAGCAATCTCATCGCATTTTCTTTGTGAGTATATAATTTTACTGGAACCAATCTATTCCCATTTACTCTTAGAGTAGAATATTGCACTGTAACCAATCTCTTCTCCTTTACTCTGAGAGTATAGAATTCCCTTGGAACCATTCTCATCCGTTTTACACTGAGAGTATAGAATTCCACTGGAACCAATCTCATTCTATATATTCTGAGAGTATAGAATTCCATTGGACCCATTCTCAACTCATTTAGACAGAGAGTATAGAATTCTACAGGAACCAATCTCATTCCATTTACTCTGAGAGTACAGAATTCTACTGGAACCAATCTCATCCCATTTACTCCGGGAGTATAGAATTCCACTGGAACCAATCTCATCCCATTTACTCTGAGAGTATAGAATTCCACTGGAACCAATCTCTTCTCATTTACTCCGTGAGTACAGAATTCCAGTAAAACCCATCTTAACCCATTTCCTCTGAGAGTATAGAATTCTACTGGAACCAATCCCGTCCCATTTTTGCTGATATTATAGAATTCCACTGGAATCAATCGCTTCTCATTTATTCCGAGATTATAGAGTATCTCTGGAAACAATCCCTTCTCGGTTACTCCGGGAGTATTGGACTCTAGCAGAACAAATCCCTTCTCAGCCACTCCGGGAGTATAGTTTTCTACCAGAACCAATCCCTTCTCCGTTACTCCGGGTGTATAGAATACTACTAGAACCAATCCTTTCTCATTTACTCTGAGACTATAGAATTCCACTGGAAAAAATCTCATTCTATTTACTCTTAGAGTATAGAATTCAACTGGAACCAATCACATCCCATTTTCTCCGGGAGTATAGAATTCTACTGGAACCAATCCCAGCTCTTTTAAACCAAGAGTATAGAATTCTACTGGAACCAATCGCATCCCATTTACTCTGAGAGTATAGAACTCCACAGGATCCAATCTCACCCTCTTTATTATGAGAGTACTGACTTGCATTGTAACTAATCTCTTCCTCTTTACTCTGTGAGTATAGAATTCTACTGGAACTAATCTGATCCCATTGTCTCTAAGTTTACAGATTTCTACTGAAACCAATCTCATCCCATTTTCTCTGAGTTTATGGAATTCTACAGGAACCAATCTCTTCACATTTACTCCGTGAGTATAGAATTCCATTAGAACCAATCTCATTCCATTTACTCTGAGAGTATAGAATTCTACTGGAACCAATCCCGTCCCATTTTCGCTGAAATTATAGAATCCCACTGGAACCAATCTCATTCTATATATTCTGAGAGTATAGAATTCCATTGGACCCATTCTCATCTCATTTAAACATAGAGTATAGAATTCTATTGGAACCAATCTCATCCCATTTACTCTGAGATTATAGAATTCTACTGGAACCAATATCAACCCATTTTCTCTGAGAGTATAGAATTCTCCTGGAACCAATCTCATCCCATTTACTCTGAGAGTAGATAATTGCACTGGAACAAATCTCTTCTCAGTTACTCTGAGTGTAGAGAATTCCATTGCACCCAATCTCATCACATTTATTCTGAGAATGCAGAATTCTACTGGATCCAACCCATCCCTTTTACTCCGGGAGAATAGAACTCTACTGGAACTTATCTTATCACATTAACTCTGGGAGTATAGAATTCCACTGGAAACAATCTCATCCCGTTTACTCTGAGAGTATAGAATTCCACTGGAAACAATCTCAACCCATCTGCTCTGGGAGTATAGAATTCCACTGGACCAAATTTCATCCCATTTACTCTGAGTATAGGATTCTACTGGAACCAATTTCATCCCATTTACTCTGAGAGTATAGAATTCTACTGGAACCATCTCATCCCATTTACTCCAGGAGAATAGAATTCTACTGGAACCAATCGCATCCCATTTACTCCCGGAGAATAGAATTCTACTGGATCCAATCTCATCCCATTTACACTGAGAGTATAGAATTCAACTGGACAAATTCTCATCCAATTTAATCTGATAGTATAGATTTCCACTGGAATCAATCTCATCTGTGTCACACTGAGAGTATAGAATTCTACTGGAACCAATCTCATCCCATTTACTCAGAGTATAGAATTCAAATGGAACAAATCTCCTCTCATTTACTCTGAGAGTATAGAATTCTACTGGGAACAATCTCATCCCATTTACTCTGAGAGTATAGAATTCAAATGGAACAAATCTCCTCTCATTTACTCTGAGAGTAAGAGAATTGCAATGGAACCAATCTCTTCTCAATTACTCTGAGAGGATAGGATTCCACTGCACCCAATCTCATCCCATTTCATCTGAGAGTCCAGAATTCTACTTGAACCAATCTCATCCCATTTACTCCGGGAGTATAGAATTCTACTGGATATGGTCTAATCCCATTTACTCGGGGAGTATAGAATTCCACAGGAACCAATCTCATCATATTCATTATGAGAGTATAGACTTTCACTGGAACCAATCTCATCCCATTGACTCTGAGATTATAATTCCATGAGAACCAATCTCATCCCATTTACACTGAGAGTATAGTATTCCACTGGAACCAATCCCTCCTTGTTTACACCAGGAGTATAGAATTCTACTGGAACCAATCTCATCCTATTTACTCCCGAAGTATAGAATTCCACTGGAAACAACCTCATCCCTTTTACTCTGAGATGATAGAATTCCACAGGGACCAATCTCAGCCCATTTACTCTGTGAGTATGGAATTCCACTGGAACCAGTCTCATTCTATTTATTCTGAGAGTATAGAATTCTACTGGAACCAATCTCATCACTTTTACTCCGGGTTTATAGAATTCTACTGGATCCAATCTCATCACATTTACTCTGAGAGTATAGAATTCCAGTAGACCCATTCTCTACCCATTTACTCCGGGAGTATAGAATTCCACTGGAACCAATCTCATCCCATTTACTCTGAGAGTATAGAATTCCACTTTAACCAATCTCTACCCATTTACTCCGGGAGTATAGAATTCCACTGGAACCAATCTCATCCCATTTACTCAGAGTATAGAATTCCACTGGAACCAATCTCTTCTCATTTACTCTGAGAGTATAGAATTCCAAAGCACCCAATCTCATCCCATTTCCTCTGAGAGTACAGAATTCTACTGGAACCAATCTCATCCCATTTACTACGGGAGTATAGAATGCTACTGGAACTAATCTCATCCCATTTACTCTGGGAGTATAGAATTCTACTGGAACCAATCTGATCCCATTTACTCCGGCTTTATAGAATTCTACTGGATCCAATCTCATCCCATTTACTCTGAGAGTATAGAATTCCACTAGACTCATTCTCTACCCATTTACTCCGGGAGTATAGAATTCCACTGGAAACAATCTCATCCCATTTACTCTGAGAATATAGAATTCCACTGGACCCAATCTCATCTCATTTACTCTGAGCGTATAAAATTCCACTGGAACCAAACTTATCCCATTTAATCTGGCAGTATAAGGATTCCACAGGGACCATATCTCATCCTATTTATTATGAGAGTATAGAGTTTAACTGGAACCAAGCTCATCCCATTTACTCTGAGAGTGGAATTGTAATCAATCTCATCGCATTTTCTCTGAGAGTATATAATTTTACTGGAACCAAACTCTTCTCATTTACTCTGAGAGTATACAATTCCACTGCACCCAATCCATCCCATTTACTCTGAGAATACAGAATTCTACTGGAACCAATCCATCCCATTTACTCTGGGAGTATAGAATCCTACTGGAACTTATCTCATTCCATTAACTCCGGGACTATAGAATTCCACTGGAAACAATTGTATCCCATTTACTCTGAGAGTATAGAATTCCACTGGAACCAATCTCATCCCATTTACTCTGAACGTATAAAATTCCACTGGAACGAAACATCCCATTTAAACTGACAGTTTGAATTCCACAGGAACTAATCTCATCCTATTTATTATGAGAGTACAGAATTCTACTGGAACTAATCCCATCCCATTTACTCCCGGTGTATGGAGTTCTACTGGAACTAATCTCATCCCAGTAACTCTGGAAGTATAGAATTCCACTGGAAACAATCTCATCCCATTTACTCTGACGGTTTAGAATTCCACTGGACCCAATCTCATTCCATTTACTCTGAACATATAGAATTCTACTGGAACTAATCTCATCCCATTTTTCCTGGAGCATAGAATTCCACTGGAAACACTCTCATGCCATTTACTCTGAGAGGATTGAATTCTACTTGAACCAATCTCAGCCCATTTACTCTGAGAGTACAGAATTCTACTGGAACCAATCTCATCCCATTTACTCCGTGAGTATAGAATTCTACTGGAACTAATCTCATCCCATTTACTCCGGGAGTATAGATTTCTGTTGGAACCAATCTGATCCCATTTACTCCGGCTTTATAGAATTCTACTGGATCCAATCTCATCGCATTTACTCTGAGAGTATGGAATTCCACTCGTCCCATTCTCTACCCATTTATACCGAGAGTATAGAATTCCACTGGAAACAATCTCATCCCATTTACTCTGAGAGTATAGAATTCCACAGCACCCAATCTCATCCCATTTACTCTGAGAATAAATAATTCTACTGGAACCAATCCATCCCATTTACTCCGGGAGTATAGAATCCTACTGGAACTTATCTCACCCCATTTACTCCAGGTGTATAGAATTCCACTGGAAACAATTTCATCCCATTTACTCTGAGGGTATAGAATTCCACTGGAACCAATCTCTTCCTATTTATTATGAGAGTACAGAATTCTATTGGAACCAATCCCATCCCATTTACTCCGGGAGAATAGAATTCTACTGGAAACAATCTCATCCCATTTACTCCGGGAGAATAGAATTCTACTGGATCCAATCTCATCCGATTTACTCTCTGACTATAGAATTCCACCGGAACCAATCTCAGCCCATTTACTCTGACGGTTTAGAATTCCTCTGGACCCAATCTCATTCCATTTACTCTGAACGTATAGAATTCTACTGGAAGTAATCTCATCCCATTTTTCTGGGAGTATAGAATTCCAATGGAAATAATCTCATCCCATTTACAAGGAGAGAATAGAATTAAACTGGACAGAATCTCATCCCTTTTACACTGAGAGTTTAGAATTCTACTGGAACCAATCTCATCCCATTTACTCTGACACTCGCATCCCATTTACCCCGGGAGCATAGAATTCCACAGGAACCAATTTCATTCTATTCTTTATGGGAGTATAGTCTTTCACTGGAACTAATTTCATCCCATTTACTCAGAGTAGAATTCCACTAGAACCAATCTCATCTTATTTACTCTGTGAGTATAGTATTCCACTGGAACCAATTCCTCCTGATTAACTCCAGGAGTGTAGAATTCTACTGGAACCAATCTCTTCTCATTTACTCTGAGAGTATAGAATTCCATTGGAACAATCTCTTCTCATTTACTCCGGAACTATAGAATTCAACAGGAAACAACCTCATCCCATTTACTCTGAGAGTATGGAATTCCACTGGAACCAATCTCAATCTATTTATACTGAGAGTAAAGAATTCTACTGGAACCAATCTCACCCCATTTACTCTTAGAGTATAGAACTCTACAGGAACCAATCTCATCCTATTTACTCCGGAAGTATAGAATTCCACTGGAACCAATCTCAGCCCATTTACTCTGTGAATATGGAATTCCACTGGAACCAATCTCAATCTATTTATTCTGAGAGTGTAGAATTCTACTGGAACCAATCTAATCACATTTACTCCGGGTTTATAGAATTCGACTGGATCCAATCTTATCCCATTCACTCTGAGAGTAAAGAATTCCACTAGACCCATTCTCTACCCAATTACTCTGGGAATATAGAATTCCACTGGAACCAATCTCATCCCATTTATTCTGAGAGTATAGAATTCCACTGGAACCAATCTCTTCTCATTTACTCCGGGAGTATAGAATTCCACTGGAAACAATCTCATCCCATTTACTCCGAGAGGATTGAATTCCACTTGAACCAATCTCTCCCCATTTAATCTGAGAGTATAGAATTCCACTGGACCCAATCTCATCCCATTTACTCTGAGAATACAGAATTCTACTGGAACAAATCCATCCCATTTACTCCGGGAGTATAGAATCCTACTGGAAATTATCTCAACCCATTAACTCCGGGAGTGTAGAATTCCACTGGAAACAATCTCATCCCATTTACTCTGAGAGTACAGAATTCCACTGGAACCAATCTCATCCTATTTACTCTGAACGTATAAAATTCCACTGGATCCAAACATCCCATTTAATCTGACAGTATTGAATTGCACAGGAACCAATCTCATCCTATTTATTATGAGAGTATAGACATTCACTGGAACCAAACTCATCCCATTTAATCTGAGAGTTCAGAATTCTACTGGAAACAATCCCATCCCATTTACTCCCGGAGTATGGAATTTTACTGGAACTAATCTCATCCCATTAACTCCGGGAGTATAGAATTCCACTGGAAACAATCTCAGCCCATTCACTCTGACAGTTTTGACTTCCACTGCACCCAATCTCATTCCATTTACTCTGAACGTTTAGAATTCCACTGGAACCAAACTTATCCCATTTAATCTGACAGTATTGAATTCCACAGGAACCAATCTCATCCTATGTACTTAGAGAGTATAGACATTCTCTGGAACCAATCTCATCCCACTTACTCTGAGAGCAGAATTCCACCGGAACCAATCCCATTCCATTTACTCCCGGAGTGTAGAATTTTACTGGAACTTATCTCATCCCATTAACTCCGGGAGTATAGAATTCTACTGGAACCAATCTCATCCCATTTTCTCTGAGAGTCTAGAATTCCACTGGAACCAATCTCAGCCCATTTACTCTGACAGTTTAGAATTTCACTGGACCAAATCACATTCCATTTACTCTGAACGTATAGAATTCCACTGGAACCAAACTTATCCCTTTTAATCTCACAGTTTTGAATTCCACAGGAACCAATCTCATCCTATGTATTTAGAGATTATAGACATTCTCTGGAACCAATCACATCCCATTTACTCGGAGAGCAGAATTCCACCGGAAACATTCTCATCCCATTTGCTCTGAACGTATAGAATTCCACTGGAACCAAACTTATCCCATTTAATCCAACAGTATTGAATTCCACAGGAACCAATCTCATGCTATTTATTATGAGAGAATAGACACTCACTGAAACGAAGCTCGTCCCATTTACTATGAGAGCAGAATTCCACTGGAACCAATCTCATCCCGTTTCCTCTGAGAGTATTGAATTCCACTGGAACCAATGTCTTCACATTTACTCTGAGAGTATAGAATTACACTGGAACGAATCCCTTCTGATTTACTCCAGGAGTGTAGAATTCTACTGGAACCAATCTCATCCTATTTACTCTGAGAGTATGGAATTCCACTGGAAACAATCCCTTCTGATTTACTCCAGGAGTGTAGTATTCCACTGTAACTAATCACTTTTCCTTTACTCTGGGAGTATAGAATTCTACTGGAAACAATCTCATCCCATTTTCTCTGAGCTAATAGAATTCTACTGGAACCAATCTCTTCTCATTTACTCCAGGAGCATAGAATTCCATTAGAACCAATCTCATTCCATTTACTCTGAGATCATAGAATTCTACTGGAACCAATGCAGTCCCATTTTCCATGAGAATATAGATTACCACTGGAACTAAAACCTTCTCATTTATTCTGAGATTATAGAATATCGCTGGAACCAATTCCTTCTCTGTTACACCGGGAGTATTGGACTCTACCAGAATCAATGCCTTCTCAGTCACTCCGGGAGTACAGAATTCTACCAGATCCAATCCTTTCTCCGTTACTCCGGGGGTATAGAATTCCATTGGAACCAATCTCATCCTTTTTACACTGAGAGTATAGAATTCTACTGGAACCAATCTCATTCCATTTACTCTGAGAGTATAGAATTCCACAGGAACCAATCCATCCTGATTTACTCCAGGAGTGTAGAATTCCACTGGAACCAATCTTTTGTAATTTACACTGAGAGTATAGAATTCCACTGCACCCAATCTCATCCCACTTCCTCTTAGAGTACAGATTGCTACTGGTACCAATCTCATCCCATTTACCCCGGGAACATAGAATTCCACAGGAACCAATCACATCCCAATTACTCCTTGAGTATTGAATTCCACTGGAAACAACCTCATCCCATTTACTCTGAGAGTATAGAATTCCACTGGACCCAATTTCATCCCATTAACTCTGAGAGTATAGAATTCTATTGGAACCATCTCATCCCAATTACTCCGGGAGAATAAAATTCTACTGGAACCAATCGCATCCCATTTACTCCGGGAGTATAGAATTCCACTGGAACCAATCTCATCCCATTTACTCTGAGAGTATAGAATTCCACTGGAACCAATCTCTTCTCATTTACTCTGAGAGTATAGAATTCCACAGCACACAATATCATCCCATTTACTCTGAGAGTACAGAATTCCACTAGAAACAACCTCATCCCATTTACTCTGAGAGTATAGTATTCCACTGGAACCAATCCCTCCTGATTTACTCCTGGAGTGTAGAATTCTACTGGAACCAATCTCTTCCTATTTTCTCTGAGAGTATAGAATTCCACCGCATCTAATGTCATCCCATTTCCTCTTAGAGTACAGAATTCAACTGGAACCAATCTCATCCTATTTACTCCCGAAATATATAATTCCACTGGAAACAACCTCATCCCATTTACTCTGAGATGATAGTATTCCACAGGGACCAATCCCAGCCCATTTACTCTGTAAGTATGGAATTCCACTGGAACCAGTCTCATTCTATTTATTCTGAGAGTATAGAATTCTACTGGAACCAATCTCATCCCATTTACTCCGGGTCTATAGAATTCTATTGGATCCAATCTCATCCCATTTACTCTGAGAGTATAGAATTCCACTAGACCCATTCTCTACCCATTTACTCCGGGAGTATAGAATTCCACTGGAAAAAACCTGATCCCATTTACTCTGAGAGTACGGAATTCCACTGGACCCAATTTTATCCAGTTTACACTGTGAGCATGGAATTGCATTGGAACCATCTCATTCTATTTATTCTGAGTGTATAGAATTCTATCGGAACCATTTCATCCCATTTACTCCGGGAGTGTAGAATTCCACTGGAAACAATCTCATCCCATTTACTCTGAGAGTGTAGAATTCCACTGGACCCAATCTCATCCCATTTACTCTGAGCATATAGAATTCCACTGGAACCAAACTTATCCCATTTAATCTGGCAGTATAGGATTCCACAGGGACCATATCTCATCCTATTTATTATGAGATTACAGACTTCAACTGGAACCAAGATCATCCCATTTACTCTGACAGTAGAATTGCACTGGAAGCAATCTCATCGCATTTTCTCTGAGAATACAGAATTCTATTGGAACCAATCCATCCCATTTACTCCGGGTGTATAGAATCCTACTGGATCTTATCTCATCCCTTTAACTCTGGGAGTATAGAATTCCAATGGAAACAATCTCATCCCATTTACTCTAAGAGTATAAAATTCCACTGGAACCAAACATCCCATTTAAGCTGACAGTATTGAATTCCAGAGGAAACAATCTCATCTTATTTATTATGAGAGAATAGACACTCACTGAAAAGAATCTCATCCCTTTTACTATGAGAGTAGAATTCCACTGGAACTAATCTCATCCCATTAACTCCGGGAGTATAGAATTCCAACTGGAAAAAATCTCAGCCCATTTACTCTGACGGTTTAGAATTCCACTGGACGCAATCTCATTCCATTTTCTCTGAACGTATAGAATTCAATTGGAACTAATCTCATCCCATTTTTCTGAGAGTTTAGAATTCCACTGGAAACAATCTCATCCCATTTACTCGGAGAAAATAGAATTAAACTGGACATAATCTCATTCCATTTACTCTGAGAGTATAGAATTCCACTGGACCAATCTCACCCCTTTTACACTGAGAGTTTAGAATTCTACTGGAACCATCTCATCCGATTTACTCGGGGAGAACAAAATTCTACTGGAACAATTCGCATCCCATTTACTCCGGGAGTATAGAATTCCACTGGAAAAAATCTCATCCCATTTACTCTGAGAGTTTGGAATTCCACTGGACCCAATCTCACCCCATTTACTCTGAGAGTATAGAATTCTACTGGAAACAATCTCATCCCATTTACTCCGGGAGTATAGGATTCCACACAAACCAATCTCATCCTATTCATTATGAGAGTATAGACTTTCACTGGAACCAATTTCATCCCATTAACTCTGAGAGTAGAATTCCACTAGATCCAATTTAATCCCATTTCCTCTGAGAGTATAGAATTCCACTGGAACCAATTCCTCCTGATTTACTCCAAGAGTGTAGAATTCTACTGGAACCAATCTCTTCTCATTTACTCTGAGAGTATAGAATTCCACAGCACCCAATCTCATCCTATTTCTTCTGAGACTACAGAATACCACTAGACCCATTCTCTACCCACTTACTGCGGGAGTATAGAATTCGACTGGAACCATTCCCATCCCATTTACTCTGAGATTATAGAATTCCACTGGAACCAATCACTTCTCATTTACTCCGGGAGTATAGAATTCCGCTGGAAACAATCTCATCCCATTTACTCTGAGAGGTTTGAATTCCACTTGAACCAATCTCAGCCCATTTACTCTGAGAGTATAGAATTCCACTGGAACACAACTTATCCAATTTAATCTGGCAGTATAAGATTACACAGGGACCATATCTCATCCTATTTATTATGAGAGTATCAACTTTAACTGGAACCAAGCGCATCCCATTTACTCTGAGAGTACAGAATTCTACTGGAACCAATCCCATTCCATTTACTCCTGGAGTATAGAATTTTATTGGAACTAATCTCATCCCATTAACTCCGGGAGTAGAGAATTCCACTGGAAACAACCTCATCCCATTTACTCTGAGAGTAGAATTCCACCAGAACCAATCTCATCCCATTTCCTCTTAGTATAGAATTCCACTGGAACCAATCCATCCTGATTTACTCCAGGAGTGGAGAATTCTACTGGAACCAATCGCATCTTAATTACTCTGTGAGTATAGTATTACACTGGAACCAATCACTACTGATTAACTCCAGGAGTGTAGAATTCTACTGGAACCAATCTCTTCTCATTTACTCTGAGAGTATAGAGTTCCATTGGAACAATCTCATCCTATTTACTCCAGAAGTATAGAATTCCACTGGAACCAATCTCAGCCCATTTACTCTGTGAGTATGGAATTCCACTGGAACCAATCTCAGCCCATTTACTCTGTGAGTATGGAATTCCACTGGAAGCAATCTCAATCTATTTATTCTGAGGGTATAGAATTCTACTGGAACCAATCTCATCCCATTTACACAGGGTTTATAGAATTCCACTGGATCCAATCTCATCCCATTTACTCTGAGAATACAGAATTCTACTGGAACAATTCCATCCCATTTACTCTGGGAGTATAGAATCCTACTGGAACTTATCTCATTCCATTAACTGCGGGAGTGTAGAATTCCGCTGGAAACAATCTCATCCCATTTTCTCTGAGAGTACAGAATTCCACTGGAACCAATCTCATCCCATTTACTCTGAATGTTTAGAATTCCACTGGAACCAAACTTATCCCATTTCATCTGACAGTATAGGATTACACAGGGACCATATCTCATCCTATTTATTCTGAGAGTATCAACTTTAACTGGAACCAAGCGCATCCCATTTACTCTGAGAGTACAGAATTCTACTGGAACCAATCCCATCCCATTTACTCCCGGAGTATAGAATTTTACTGGAACTAATCTCATCCCATTAACTCGGGAGTATAGAATTGCACTGGAAACAATCTCATCCTATTTACTCTGAGAGTATGGAATTCAACTGGAACCAATCTCAGCCCATTTACTCTGACGGTTTAGAATTCCACTGGACCCAATCTCATTCCATTTACTCTGAACGTATAGAATTCTACTGGAACTAATCTCATCCCAATTTTCCGGGAGTATAGAATTCCACTGGAAACAATCTCATCCCATTTACTCGGAGACTATAGAATTAAACTGGAAACAATCTCATCCCATTTCCTCGGAGAGTATAGAATTAAACTGGACAAAATCTCATCCCATTTACTCCGGGAGTATAGAATTCCACAGGAACCAATCTCATCCTATTCATTATGAGATTATAGTCTTTCACTGGAATTAGTCTCAACCCATTTACTCTGAGAGTAGAATTCCACTAGAACCAATCTCATCCCATTTCATCTGAGAGTATAAAATTCAACTGCAACCAATCTCATTCTATTTACTCTTAGAGTACAGACTTTTACTGGAACCAATCTCATTCTATTTACTCCGGAAGTAAAGAATTCCACTGGAAACAACGTCATCCCATTTACTCTGAGAGTAGAATTCCACCAGAACCAATCTCATCCCATTTCCTCTTAGTATAGAATTCCACTGGAACCAATCCATCCTGATTTACTCCAGGAGTGTAGAATTCTACTGGAACCAATTGCATCTTAATTACACTGTGAGTATAGTATTACACTGGAACCAATCACTCCTGATTAACTCCAGGTGTGTAGAATTCTACTGGAACCAATCTCTTCTCATTTACTCTGAGAGGATAGAATTCCACTGGAACCAATCTCATCCCATTTACTCTGAGAGTATAAAATTCTACTGGAACCAATCTCATCCCACTTACTCCGGGAGTATAGAATTCCACTGGAAACAACCTCATCAAATTTACTCTGAGAGTATAGAATTCCAAAGGAAGCAATCTCATCCTATTTATTATGAGAGTATAGAATTACACTGGAACCAAGATCATCCCATTTACTCTGAGAGTAGAATTCCACTGGAAAAAATCTCATCCCATTTACTCTGAGAGTATAGATTTTCACTGGAACCAATCGATCCTGATTTACTCCAGGAGTGTAGAATTTCACTGGAATCAATCTCTTGTCATTTACACTGAGAGTATAGAATTCCAATGCACCGATTGTCATCCAATTTCCTCTTAGAGTACAGAATTCTACTGGACCTAATTTCATCCTATTTACGCCGGAAGTAAAGAATTCTACTGGACCTAATCTCATCCCATTTACTCTGAGAGTATAGAATTCCACTGGAAACAATTTCATCCTTTTACTCTGTGAGCATGGAATTCCACTGGAACCAATCTCATCCCATTTACGCTGAACGTATAAAATTCCACTGGAACCAAACATCCCATTTAATCAGACAGTATTGAATTCCACAGGAACCAATCTCATCCCATTTCCTCTTAGAGTACAGAATTCTACTGGAACCAATCTCATCCTATTTACGCCGGAAGTATAGAATTCTACTGGACCTAATCTCATCCCATTTACTCCGGGAGTATAGAATTCGACTGGAACCAATCTCCTCCTATTTATTATGAGAGTATAGACATTCACTGGAACCAATCTCATCCCATTTACTCTGAGAGTGCAGAATTCTACTGGAACCAATCCCATCCCTTTTACTCCCGGAGTATAGAATTTTACTGACACTAATCTCATCCCATTAACTCGGGGTGTATGGAATTCCACTGGAAACAATTTCAGCACCTTTACTCTGGCAGTTTTGAATTCCACTGCACACAATCTCTTCCCATTTACTCTGAACGTACAGAATTCCACTGGAACCAAACTTATCCCATTAAGTCTCACAGTATTGAATTCCACAGGAACCAATCTCATCCTATGTATTCAGAGAGTATAGACATTCTCTGGGACCAATCTCATCCCATTTACTCTGAGAGCAGAATTCCACTGGAACCAATCTCATCCCATTTACACTGAGAGTATAGAATTCTACTGGAACCAATCTCATCCCATTTACTCTGAGAGTATAGAATTCTACTGGAAAAAATCTCATCCCATTTAATCCGGGAGTATAGAATTCCACTGCAACCAATCTCTTCTCATTTACTCTGAGAGTATAGAAATCCAAAGGAAACAATCTCATCCTATTTATTATGAGAGTTTAGAATTACACTGGAACCAAGCTCATCCCATTTACCCTGAGAGTAGAATTCCACTGGAACAAATCTCATCCCATTTACTCTGAGAGTACAGAATTCCACTGGAACCAATCGATCCTGATTTACTCCAGGACTGCAGAATTCTACTGTAACTAATCCCTTTTCCTTGACTCTGAGAGTATAGAATTCTACTGGAAACAATCTCATCCCATTTTATCTGACCTAATAGAATTCTACTGGAACCAATCTCTTCTCATTTAGTCCATGAGTATAGAATTCCATTAGAACCAATCTCAACCCATTTACTCTGAGATTATATAATTCTGTTGGAACCAATGCCGTCCCATTTTCGCTGAGATTATAGAATTCCGCTGGAACCAATTCCTTCTCGGTTACTCCAGGAGTAAGGGACTCTACCAAAACCAATCCCTTCTCAGTCACACCGGGTGTATTGAATTCTACCGGAACCAATCCTTCATCCGTTACTCCGGGGGTAAAAAATTCCACTGGAATCAATCCTTTCTCATTTTCTCTGAGAGTATAGAATTCCTTTAGAACCAATCTCATCCCATTTACTCTGAGAGTATAGAATTCTACTGTAAACAATCTCATCCAATTTACTCTGAGAGTATAGAATGCTACTGGAACCAATCTCATCCCTTTTACACTGAGAGTATAGAATTCTACTGGAACCAATCTCATCCCATTTACTCTGAGAGTATAGAATTCTACTGGAACCAATCTCATCCCATTTACTCCGGGAGTATAGAATTTCACTGGAACCAATCTCATCCAATTTGCTCTGAGAGTATAGAATTCAACTGGAAACATTCTCTTCTCATTTAATCTGAGAGTATAGAATTCCACAGGAACCAATCTCAGGCTATTCATTAGGAGAGTATAGAATTACACTGGAACCCACCTCATCCCATTTATTCTGAGAGTAGAATTCCACTGGAACCAATCTCATCCCATTTACTCTGACAGTATAGAATTACACTGGAACCAATCGATCCTGATTTACTCCAGGAGTGTAGAATTTCACTGGAACCAATCTCTTGTCATTTACACTGAGAGTATAGAATTCCACTGCACCCAAAGTCATCCCATTTCCTCTTAGAGTACAGAATTCTACTGGACCTAATTTCATCCTATTTACGCCGGAAGTATAGAATTCTACTGGACCCAATCTCATCCCATTTACTCCGGGTGTATAGAATTCTACTGTAACCAATCTCATCCCATTTATTCTGAGAGAAAAGAATTCAACTGGAACCAATTTCATCCTTTTACTCTGTGAGCATGGAATTCCACTGGAACCAATCTCATCCCATTTACTCTGAACGTATAAAACTCCACTGGAACCAAACATCCCATTTAATAAGACAGTATTGAATTCCACAGGAACCAATCTCATCCCATTTCCTCTTAGAGTACAGAATTCTACTGGAACCAATCTCATCCTATTTACGCCGGAAGTATAGAATGCTACTGGACCTAATCTCATCCCATTTACTCCGGGAGTATAGAATTCGACTGGAACCAATCTCCTCCTATTTATTATGAGAGTATAGACATTCACTGGAACCAATCTCATCCCATTTACTCTAAGAGTACAGAATTCTGCTGGATCCAATCCCATACCTTTGACTCCCGGAGTATAGAATTTTACTGGACCTAATCTCATTCCATTAACTGCGGGAGTATAGAATTCCACTGGAAACAATCTCAGCCCATTTACTATGAGAATAGAATTCCACTGGAACCAATGTCTTTAAATTTACTCTGAGAGTATAGAATTCCACAGGAACCAATCTCAGGCTATTCATTAGGAGAGTATAGAATTACACTGGAACCCACCTCATCCCATTTACTCTGAGAGTAGAATTCCACTGGAACCAATCTCATCCCATTTACTCTGACAGTATAGAATTACACTGAAACCAATCCATCCTGATTTACTCAAGGAGTATAGAATTCCACTGGAACCAACCTCTTGTCATTTAAACTGAGAGTATAGAATTCCACTCCACCCAATCTCATCCCATTTCCTCTTAGAGTATAGAATTCTACTGGAACCAATCTCATCGCATTTACACTGAGAGTAAAGAATTCCACAGCACCCAATCTCATCCCATTTCCTCTGAGAATACAGAATTCTACTGGAACCAATCCCATCCATTTTTCTCCCGGAGTATAGACTTTTACTGGAACTAATCTCATCCCATTAAATCGGGGAGTATAGAATTCCACTGGTAACAATCTCAGCCCATTTACTCTGGCAGTTTTGAATTCCACTGCACACAATCTCTTCCCATTTACTCTGAACGTATAGAATTCCACTGGAACCAAACTTATCCCATTTAATCTCACAGTATTGAATTCCACAGGAACAAATCTCATCCTATGTATTCAGAGAGTATAGACATTCTCTGGAACCAATCTCATCCCATTTACTCTGAGATCAGAATTCCACTGGAACCAATCTCATCCCATTTACTCTGAACGTATAGAATTCCACTGGAACCAATCCATCCTGATTTACTCCAGGAGTCTAGTATTCTACTGTAACTAATCCCTTTTCCTTTAATCTGAGAGTATAAATTCTGCTGGAAACAATCTCATCCCATTTTATCTGAGCTAATAGAATTCTACTGGAACCAATCTCTTCTCATTTAGTCCATGAGTATAGAATTGCATTAGAACCAATCTCATCCCATTTACTCTGAGATTATAGAATTCTACAGGAACCAATGCCGTCCCATTTTCGCTGAGATTATAGAATTCCGCTGGAACCAATTCCTTCTCGGTTACTCCAGGAGTATGGGACTCTACCAGAACCAATCCCTTCTCAGTCACACCGGGCGTATTGAATTCTACCAGAACCAATCCTTTATCCGTTACTACGGGGGTATAAAATTCCACTGGAACCAATCCTTTCTCAGTTGCTCTGAGAATATAGAATTCTACTGGAACCAATCTCATCCCATGTACTCTGAGAGTATAGAATTCCACTGGAACCCATCTCTTCTCATTTACTCTGAGAGTATAGATTTCCAAAGGAAACAATCTCATGTTTAATTATGAGAGTATAGAATTACACTGGAACCAAGCTCATCCCATTTACTCTGAGAGTAGAACTCCACTGGAACAAATCTCATCCCATTAACTCTGAGGGTATAGAATTCCACTGGAACCAATCGATCCTGATTTACTCCAGGGGTGAAGAATTCTACTGTAACTAATCCCTTTTCCTTTTCTCAAGGAGTATAGAGTTCTACTTGAAACAATCTCATCCCATTGTATCTGAGCTAATAGAATTCTACTGGAACCAATCTCTTCCCATTTAGTCCGTGAGTATCGAATTCCATTAGAACCAATCTCATCCCATTTACTCTGAGAGTATAGAATTCCACTGGAACCAATCTCATCCCTTTTACACTGAGAGTATAGAATTCTACTGGAACCAATCTCATCCCATTTACTCTGAGAGTTTAGAATTCTACTGGAAACAATCTCATCCCATTTAATCCGGGAGTATAGAATTCCACTGGAACCAATCTCTTCTCATTTACTCTGAGAGTATAGAATTCCAAAGGAAACAATCTCATCCTATTTATTATGAGATTATAGAATTACACTGGAACCAAGCTCATCCCATTTACTCAGAGAGTAGAATTCCACTTGAAGAAATTTCATCCCATTTACTCGGAGAGTATAGAATTCAACTGGAACCAATTTCATCCTTTTACTCTGTGAGCATGGAATTCCACTGGAACCAATCTCATCCCATTTACTCTGAACGTATTAAACTCCACTGGAACCAAACATCCCATTTAAACAGACAGTATTGAATTCTACAGGAACCAATCTCATCCCATTTCCTCTTAGAGTATAGAATTCGACTGGAACCAATCTCCTCCTATTTATTATGAGAGTATAGACATTCACTGGAACCAATCTCATCCCATTTACTCTAAGAGTACAGAATTCTACTAGATCCAATGCCATACCTTTGACTCCCAGAGTATAGAATTTTACTGGACCTAATCTCATTCCATTAACTGCGGGAGTATAGAATTCCACTGGAAACAATCTCAGCCCATTTACTATGAGAGTAGAATTCCACTGGAACCAATGTCTTCAAATTTACTCTGAGAGTATAGAATTCCACAGGAACCAATCTCAGGCTATTCATTAGGAGAGTATAGAATTACACTGGAACCCACCTCATCCCATTTACTCTGAGAGTAGAATTCCACTGGAACCAATCTCATCCCATTTACTCTGACAGTATAGAATTACACTGAAACCAATCCATCCTGATTTACTCAAGGAGTATAGAATTCCACTGGAACCAACCTCTTGTCATTTAAACTGAGAGTATAGAATTCCACTCCACCCAATCTCATCCCATTTCCTCTTAGAGTATAGAATTCTACTGGAACCAATCTCATCGCATTTACACTGAGAGTAAAGAATTCCACAGCACCCAATCTCATCCCATTTCCTCTGAGAATACAGAATTCTACTGGAACCAATCCCATCCATTTTTCTCCCGGAGTATAGACTTTTACTGGAACTAATCTCATCCCATTAAATCGGGGAGTATAGAATTCCACTGGTAACAATCTCAGCCCATTTACTCTGGCAGTTTTGAATTCCACTGCACACAATCTCTTCCCATTTACTCTGAACGTATAGAATTCCACTGGAACCAAACTTATCCCATTTAATCTCACAGTATTGAATTCCACAGGAACCAATCTCATCCTATGTATTCAGAGAGTATAGACATTCTCTGGAACCAATCTCATCCCATTTACTCTGAGAGCAGAATTCCACTGGAACCAATCTCATCCCATTTACTCTGAACGTATAGAATTCCACTGGAACCAATCCATCCTGATTTACTCCAGGAGTCTAGTATTCTACTGTAACTAATCCCTTTTCCTTTAATCTGAGAGTATAAATTCTGCTGGAAACAATCTCATCCCATTTTATCTGAGCTAATAGAATTCTACTGGAACCAATCTCTTCTCATTTAGTCCATGAGTATAGAATTGCATTAGAACCAATCTCATCCCATTTACTCTGAGATTATAGAATTCTACAGGAACTAATGCCGTCCCATTTTCGCTGAGATTATAGAATTCCGCTGGAACCAATTCTTTCTCGGTTACTCCAGGAGTATGGGACTCTACCAGAACCAATCCCTTCTCAGTCACACCGGGCGTATTGAATTCTACCAGAACCAATCCTTTATCCGTTACTACGGGGGTATAAAATTCCACTGGAACCAATCCTTTCTCAGTTGCTCTGAGAGTATAGAATTCCTTTAGAAGCAATCTCATCCCTTTTACACTGAGAGTATAGAATTCTACTGGAACCAATCTCATCCCATGTACTCTGAGAGTATAGAATTCCACTGGAATCCATCTCTTCTCATTTACTCTGAGAGTATAGATTTCCAAAGGAAACAATCTCATGTTTAATTATGAGAGTATAGAATTACACTGGAACCAAGCTCATCCCATTTACTCTGAGAGTAGAATTCCACTGGAACAAATCTCATCCCATTAACTCTGAGGGTATAGAATTCCACTGGAACCAATCGATCCTGATTTACTCCAGGAGTGAAGAATTCTACTGTAACTAATCCCTTTTCATTTTCTCAGGGAGTATAGAGTTCTACTTGAAACAATCTCATCCCATTTTATCTGAGCTAATAGAATTCTACTGGAACCAATCTCTTCTCATTTAGTCCGTGAGTATAGAATTCCATTAGAACCAATCTCATCCCATTTACTCTGAGAGTATAGAATTCCACTGGAACCAATCTCATCCCTTTTACACTGAGAGTATAGAATTCTACTGGAACCAATCTCATCCCATTTACTCTGAGAGTTTAGAATTCTACTGGAAACAATCTCATCCCATTTAATCCGGGAGTATAGAATTCCACTGGAACCAATCTCTTCTCATTTACTCTGAGAGTATAGAAATCCAAAGGAAACAATCTCATCCTATTTATTATGAGATTATAGAATTACACTGGAACCAAGCTCATCCCATTTACTCAGAGAGTAGAATTCCACTTGAAGAAATTTCATCCCATTTACTCTGAGAGTATAGAATTCCACTGGAACCAATCGATCCTGATTTACTCCAGGAGTGTAGAATTCCACTGGAACCAATCTCTTGTCATTGGAACTGAGAGTATAGAATTCCACTGCACCCAATGTCATCCCATTTCATCTTAGAGTACAGAATTCTACTGGACCTAATTTCATCCTATTGTCGCCGGAAGTATAGAATTCTACTGGACCTAATCTCATCCCATTTACTTCGGGAGTATAGAATTCTACTGGAAACAATCTCAGCCCATTTACTCTGGCAGTTTTGAATTCCACTGCACCCAATCTCTTCCCATTTACTCTGAACGTATAGAATTCCACTGCAACCAAACTTATCCCATTTAATCTCACAGTATTGAATTCCACTGAACCAATCTCATCCTATGTATTTAGAGAGTATAGACATTCTCTGGAACCAATCTCATCCCATTTACTCTGAGAGCAGAATTCCACTGGAACCAATCTCATCCCATTTACTCTGAACGTATAGAATTCCATTGGAACCAACTTATCACATTTAATCTGACAGTACTGAATTCCACAGGAACCAATCTCATCCTATTTATTATGAGAGAATAGACACTCACTGAAACGAATCTCATCCCATTTACTATGAGAGTAAAATTCCACTTGAACCAATGTCTTCACATTTACTCTGAGAGTATAGAATTCCACTGGAACCAATCCCTTCTGATTTACTCCAGGAGTCTAGCATTCTACTGTAACTAATCCCTTTTCCTTTACTCTGGGAGTATAGAATTCTACTGGAAACAATCTCATCCCATTTTCTCTGAGCTAATAGAATTCTACTGGAACCAATCTCTTCTCATGTAGTCCGTGAGTATAGAATTCCACTAGAACCAATCTCATCCCATTTACTCTGAGATTATAGAATTCCACTGGAACCAATGCCGTCCTATTTTCACTGAGATTATAGATTTTCGCTGGAACCAATCCCTTCTCAGTTACACCGGGCGTATTGAATTCTACCAGAACCAATCCTTTATCCGTGACTCCGTGGGTCTAAAATTCCACTGGAACCAATCCTTTCTCATGTGCTCCGAGAGTATAGAAGTCCTTTAGAACCAATCTCATCCCTTTTACACTGAGAGTATAGAATTCTACTGGAACCAATCTCATCCCATTTACTCTGAGAGTATAGAATTCTACTGGAACAAATCTCATCCAATTTACTCTAAGAGTAAAGAATTCCACTGGAACCAATCTCTTCTCATGTACTCTGAGAGTATAGATTTCCAAAGGAAACAATCTCATCATTTATTATGAGAGTATAGAATTATACTGGAACCAAGCTCATCCCATTTACTCTGAGAGTACAATTCCACTGGAACAAATCTCATCCCATTTACTCTGAGAGTATAGAATTCCACTGGAACCAATCCATCCTGATTTACTCCAGGAGTGTGGAATTCCACTGGAACCAACCTCTTGTCATTTAAACTGAGAGTATAAAATTCTACTGGAAACAATCTCATCCCATTTTATCTGAGCTAATGGAATTCTACTGGAACCAATCTCTTCTCATTTAGTCCGTGAGTATAGAATTCCATTAGAACCAATCTCATCCCTTTTACTCTAAGATTATAGAATTCTACTGGAACCAATGCCGTCCCATTTTCGCTGAGATTATAGAATTTCGCTGGAACCAATTCCTTCTCCGTTACTCCAGGAGTATGGGACTTGCCAGAACCAATCCCTTCTCAGTCACACCGGGCGTATTGAATTCTACCAGAACCAATCCCTTATCCGTTACTCCGGGGGTGTAAAATTCCACTGGAAGCAATCATTTCTCATTTGCTCTGAGAGTATAGAATTCCTTTAGAACCAATCTCATCCCTTTTACACTGAGAGTATAGAATTCTACTGGAACCAATCTCATCCCATTTACTCTGAGAGTATAGAATTCTATTGGTACCAATACTCATCCCATTTACTCCGGGAGTATAGAATTCTACTGTAACCAATCTCATCCAATTTACTCTGAGAGAATAGATTTCCACTGGAACCAATCTCACCCCTTTTACACTGAGAGTATAGAATTCTACTGGAACCAATCGCATCCCATTTACCCTGAGAGTATTCAATTCCAAAGGGAACAATCTCATCCTATTTATTATGAGAGTATCGGATTCCACTGGAACCAATCGATCCTGATTTACTCCAGGAGTGTAGAATTCCACTGGAACCAATCTCTTGTCATTTACTCTGAGAGTATAGAATTCCACGGCACCCAATGTCATCCCATTTCCTCTTAGAGTACAGATTCTTTTGGACCTAATTTCATCCTATTTACGCTGGAAGTGTAGAATTCTACTGGACCTAATCTCATCCCATTTACTCTGAGAGTATAGAATTCCACTGGAACCAATTTCCTCCTTTTACTCTGTGAGCATGGAATTCCACTGGAACCAATCTCATCCCATTTACTCTGAACGTATAAAATTCCACTGGAACCAAACATCACATTTAATCTGACAGTATTGAATTCAACAGGAACCAATCTCATCCCATTTCCTCTTAGAGTTCAGAATTCTACTGGAACCATACTCAACCTATTTACACCGGAAGTATAGAATTCTACTGGACCTAATCTCATCCCATTTACTCCGGGAGTATAGAATTCCACTGGAAACAATTTCCTCCTATTTACTTTGAGAGTATAGACATTCACAGGAACCAATCTCATCCCATTTATTCTGAGAATACAGAATTCTACTGGAACCAATCCCATGCCATTTACTCCAGAATTAAAGAATTTTACTGACACTAGTCTCATCCCATTAACACCGGGAGTATAGAATTCCACTGGAAACAATCTCAGACCATTTACTCTGGCAGTTTTGAATTCCACTGCACACAATCTCTTACCATTTACTCTGAACGTATACCATTCCACTGGAACCAAACTGATCTCATTTAATCTCACAGTATTGAATTCCACTGAACCAATCTCATCCTATGTGTTTAGAGAGTATAGACATTCTCTGGAACCAATCTCATCCCATTTACTCTGAGAGCAGATTTCCACTGGAACCAATCTCATCCCATTTACTCTGAATGTATAGAATTCCACTGGAACCAACTTATCACATTTAATCTGACAGTATTGAATTCCACAGGACCCAATCTCATCCTATTTATTATGAGAGAATAGACACTCACTGAAACGAATCTCATCCCATTTACTATGACAGTAGAATTCCACTTGAACCAATGTCTTCACATTTACTCTGAGGGTATAGAATTCCACTGGAACCAATCCCTTCTGATTTACTCCAGGAGTCTAGTATTCTACTGTAACTAATCCCTTTTCCTTTACTCTTGGAGCATAGAATTCTACTGGAAACAATCTCATCCCATTTTCTCTGAGATAATAGAATTCTACTGGAACCAATCTCTTCTCATTTAGTCCGTGAAAATAGAATTCCATTAGAACCAATCTCATCCCATTTACTCGGGGATTAAAGAATTCTACGGGAACCAATGCTGTCCCATTTTCACTGAGATTATAGATTTTCGCTGGATCCAATCCCTTCTCGGTTACTCCAGGAGTATTGGACTCTACTAGAACCAAGCCCTTCTCAGTCACACCGGGAGTATTGAATTCTAAGAGAACCAATCCTTTCTCCGTTACTCCGGGGGTATAAAATTCCACTGGAACCAATCCTTTCTTATTTACTCTGAGAGTATAGAATTCCACTGGAACCAATCTCAACCCTTTTACACTGAGAGTATAGAATTCTACTGGAACCAATCTCATCCCATTTACTCTGAGAGTATAGAATTCTACTGGAACCAATCTCATCCCATTTTCTCCGGGAGTATAGAATTCCACATGAACCAATCTCGTCCAATTTAATGCGGGAGTGTAGAATTCCATTGGAAACAACCTCATCCCATTTACTCTGAGAGTATAGAATTCCACTGGACCCAATTTCATCCCATTTACACTGTGAGCATGGAATTCCACTGGAATCAATCTCATTCTATTTATTCTGAGAGGATAGAATTCTACTGGAACCATCTCATTCCATTTCCACTGGGAGAATAACATTCTACTGGAACCAATCGCATCCCATTTACTCCGGGAGTATAGAATTGCACTGGAACCAATCTCTTGTCATTTAAACTGAGAGTATAGAATTCCACTCCACCCAATCTCATCCCATTTCCTCTTAGAGTACAGAATTCTACTGGAACCAATCCCATCTTATTTACGCCGGGAGTATAGAATTCCTCTGGAAACAACCTCATACCATTTACTCTGAGAGTATAGAATTCCACTGGACCCAGTTTCATCCCATTTACATTGTGAGCATGGAATTCCACTGGAACCAATCTCATTCTATTTATTCTGAGAGGATAGAATTCTACTGGAACCATCTCATCCCATTGACACTGGGAGAATAACATTCTACTGGAACCAATCGCATCCCATTTAGTCCGGGGTATAGAATTCCACTGGAACCAATCTCATCGTATTTACTCTGAGAGTATAGAATTCCACTTGGAACCAATCTCTTCTCATTTACTCTGAGAGTATAGAATTCCACAGCACCCAATCTCATCCCATTTCCTCTGAGAATACAGAGTTCTACTGGAACCAATCCCATCCCTTTAACTCCCGCAATATAGACTTTTACTGGAACTAATCTCATCCCATTAACTCCGGGAGTATAGAATTCTACTGGTAACAATCTCAGCCCATTTACTCTGGCAGTTTTGAATTCCACTGAACCCAATCTCTTCCCATTTTCTCTGAACGTATAGAATTCCACTGGAACCAAACTTATCCCATTTAATCTCACAGTATTGAATTCCACAGGAACCAATCTCATCCTATGTATTCAGGGAGTATAGATATTCTCTGGAACCAATCTCATCCCATTTACTCTGAGAGCAGAATTCCACTGGAACCAATCTCATCCCATTTACTCTGAACGTATAGAATTCCACTGGAACCAATTTATCCCATTTAATCTGACAGTATTGAATTCCACAGGAACCAATATCATCCTATTTATTATGAGAGAATAGACAATCACTGAAACGAATCTCATCCCATTTACTATGAGAGTAGAATTCCACTTGAACCAATGTCTTCACATTTACTCTGAGAGTATAGAATTCCACTGGAACCAATCCCTTCTGATTTACTCCAGGAGTCTAGTATACTACTGTAACTAATCCCATTTCCTTTACTCTGGGAGTATAGAATTCTTCTGGAAACAATCTCATCCCATTTATCTGAGATAATAGAATTCTACTGGATCCAATCTCTTCTCATTTAGTCCGTGATTATAGAATTCCAATAGAACCAATCTCATCCCATTTACTCTGAGATTATAGAATTCTACTGGAACCAATGCCGTCCCATTTTCGCTGAGATTATAGAAATTTGCTGGAACCAATTCCTTCTCGGTTACTCCAGGGGTATGAGTCGCTACCAGAACCAATCCCTTCTCAGTCACACCGGGCATATTGAATTCTACCAGAACCATCACTTATCCGTTACTCCGGGGGTATAAAATTCCCTGGAACCAATCCTTTCTCATTTGCTCTGAGAGTATAGAATTCCTTTAGAACCAATCTCATCCCTTTTACACTGAGAGTATAGAATTCTACTGGAACCAATCTTATCCCATTTACTCTGAGAGTATAGAATGCTACTGGAAACATCTCATCCCATTTAATCCGGGAGTATAGAATTCCACTGCAACCAATCTCTTCTCATTTACCCTGAGAGAATACAATTCCAAAGGAAACAATCTCATCCTATTTATATGAGAGTATAGAATTCCACAGGAACAAATCTCATCCCATGTACTCTGAGAGTATAGAATTCCACTGGAGCCAATCGATCCTGATTGACTCCAGGTGTGTAGAATTCTACTGTAACTAATCCCTTTTCCTTTACTCTGGGAGTATAGAATTCTACTGGAACCAATCTCATCCCATTTACTCTGAGAGTATAGAATTCTATTGGAACCAATACTCATCCCATTTACTCCGGGAGTATAGAGTTCTACTGTAACCAATCTCATCCAATTTACTCTGAGAGTATAGAATTCCACTGGAACCAATCTCATCCCTTTTAAACTGAGAGTATAGAATTCTACTGTAACCAATCTCATCCCATTTATTCTGAGAGTATAGAATTCCAAAGGAAACAATTTCATCCTATTTATGATGAGAGTATAGAATTCCAGGGGAACCAATCTATCCTGATTTACTCCAGGAGTGTAGAATTCCACTGGAACCAATCTCTTGTCATTTACACTGAGAGTATAGAATTCCACTGCACCCAATGTCATCCCATTTCCTCTTAGAGTACAGAATTCTACTGGATCTAATTTCATCCTATTTACACCGGAAGTATAGAATTCTACTGGACCTAGTCTCATCCCATTTACTCTGAGAGTATAGAATTCTACTGGAAACAATTTCCTCCTTTTACTCTGTGAGCGTGGAATTCCACTGGAACCAATCTCATCCCATTTACTCTGAACGTATAAAATTCCACTGGAACCAAACATCCCATTTAATCTGACAGTATTGAATTCAACAGGAACCAATCTCATCCCATTTCCTCTTAGAGTACAGAATTCTACTGGAACCAATCTCATCCTATTTACACCGGAAGTATAGAACTCTACTGGACATAATCTCATCCCATTTACTCCGGGAGTATAGAATTCCACTGGAACCAATTTCCTCCTATTTATAATGAGAGTATAGACATTCACTGGAACCAATCTCATCCCATTTACTCTGAGAATACAGAATTCTACTGGAACCAATCCCATCCCATTTTCTCCAGGATTAAAGAATTTTACTGACACTAATCTAATCCCATTAACACCGGGAGTATAGAATTCCATTGGAAACAATCTCAGCCCATTTACTCTGGCAGTTTTGAATTCCACTGCACACAATCTCTTCCCATTTACTCTGAACGTATAGAATTCCACTGGCACCAAATTTATCCCATTTAATCTCACAGTATTGAATTCCACTGAAACAATCTCATCCTATGTATTTAGAGAGTATAGACATTCTCTGGAACCAATCTCATCCCATTTACTCTGAACGTATAGAATTCCACTGGAACCAACTTATCCCATTTAATCTGACAGTATTGAATTACACAGGAACCAATCTCATCCTATTTATTATGAGAGAATAGACACTCACTGAAATGAATCTCATCCCATTTACTAAGAGAGTAGAATTCCACTGGAACCAATCTCTTCACATTTACTCTGAGGGTATAGAATTCCACTGGAACCAATCCCTTCTGATTTACTCCAGGAGTCTAGTATTCTACTATAACTAATCCCTTTTCCTTTACTCTGGGAGTATAGAATTCTACTGGAAACAATCTCATCCCATTTTCACTGAGATAATAGAATTCTACTGGAACCAATCTCTTCTCTATTAGTCCGTGAGTATAGAGTTCCATTAGAACCAATCTCATCCCATTTACTTTGAGATTATAGAATTCTACTGGAACCAATGCCGTCCCATTTTCACTGAGATTATAGATTTCCGCTGGATCCAATCCCTTCTCGTTTACTCCGGGCGTATTGGACTCTACCAGATCCATGCCCTTCTCAGTCACACCGGGAGTATTGAATTCTACCAGAACCAATCCTTTCTCCGTTACTCCGGGGGGATAAAATTCCACTGGAACCAATCCTTTCTTATTTACTCTGAGAGTATAGAATTCTACTGGAACCAATCTCATCCCATTTACTCCGGGAGTATAGAATTCCACTGGAACCAATCTCATTAAATTTAATCCGGGAGTATAGCATTCCACTGGAAACACCCTCATCCCATTTACTCTGAGAGTATAGAATTCCACTGGACCCAATTTCATCCCATTTACACTGTGAGCATGGAATTCCACTGGAACCAATCTCATTCTATTTATTCTGAGATGATAGAATTCTACTGGAACCAATCCCATCCCATTTACTCCAGGAGTAAAGAATTTTACTGGAACTAATCTCATCCCATTAACTCCGGGAGTATAGAATTCCACTGGAAACAATTTCAGCCCATTTACTCTGGCAGTTTTTAATTCCACTGCCCACAATCTATTCCCATTTACTCTGAATGTATAGAATTCCACTGGAACCAAACTGATCACATTTAATCTCACAGTATTGAATTCCACTGAACAAAATCTCATCCTACGTATTTAGAGAGTATAGACGTTCTCTGGAACCAATCTCATCCCATTTATTCTGAGAGCAGATTTCCACTGGAAGCAATCTCATCCCATTTACTCTGAATGTATAGAATTCCACTGGAACCAACTTATCCCATTTAATCTGACAGTATTGAATTCCACAGGAACCAATCTCATCCTATTTATTATGAGAGAATAGACACTCACTGAAACGAATCTCATCCCATTTACTCTGAGAGTATAGAATTCCACTGGAAACAATCCCTTCTGATTTACTCCAGGAGTCTAGTATTCTACTGTAACTAATCCCATTTCCTTTAGTCTGGGAATATATAATTCTACTGGAAACAATCTCTTCTCATTTAGTCCGTGAGTACAGAATTCCATTAGAACCAATCTCATCCCATTTACTCTAAGATTATAGAATTCTACTGGAACCAATGCCGTCCCATTTTCGCTGAGATTATAGAATTTCGCTGGAACCAATTCCTTCTCGGTTACTCCAGGAGTATGGGACTCTACCAGAACTAATCCCTTCTCAGTCACACCGGGCGTATTGAATTCTACCAGAACCAATCCTTTATCCGTTACTCCGGGGGTATAAAATTCGACTGGAAGCAATCATTTCTCATTTGCTCTGAGAGTATAGAATTCCTTTAGAAACAATCTCATCCCTTTTACACTGAGAGTATAGAATTCTACTGGAACCAATCTCATCCCATTTACTCCGGGAGTATAGAATTCTACTGTAACCAATCTCATCCAATTTACTCTGAGAGTATAGAATTCCACTGGAACCAATCTCATCCCTTGTACGCTGAGAGTATAGAATTCTACTGGAACCAATCTCATCCCATTTACTCTGAGAGTATACAATTCCAAAGGAAACAATCTCATCCTATTTATTATGAGAGTATCGAATTCCACTGGAACGAATCGATCCTGATTTACTCCAGGAGTGTAGAATTCCACTGGAACCAATCTCTTGTCATTTACACTGAGAGTATAGAATTCCATGGCACCCAATGTCATCCCATTTCCTCTTAGAGTACAGAATTCTACTGGACCTAATTTCATCCTATTTACGCTGGAAGTGTAGAATTCTACTGGACCTAATCTCATCCCATTTACTCTGAGAGTATAGAATTCCACTGGAACCAATTTCCTCCTTTTACTCTGTGAGCATGGAATTCCACTGGAACCAATCCCATCCCATTTACTCTGAACGTATAAAATTCCACTGGAACCAAACATCCCATTTAATCTGAAAGTACTGAATTCAACAGGAACCAATCTCATCCCATTTCCTCTTAGAGTACAGAATTCTACTGGAACCATACTCATCCTATTTACACCGGAAGTATAGAATTCTACTGGACCTAATCTCATCCCATTCACTCCGGGAGTATAGAATTCCACTGGAACCAATTTCCTCCTATTTATTATGAGAGTATAGACATTCACTGGAACCAATCTCATCCCTTTTATTCTGAGAATACAGAATTCTACTGGAACCAATCCCATGCCATTTACTCCAGGATTAAAGAATTTTACTGACACTAATCTCATCCCATCAACACCGGGAGTATAGAATTCCACTGGAAACAATCTCAGCCCATTTAGTCTGGCAGTTTTGAATTCCACTGCACACAATCTCTTCCCATTTACTCTGAACGTATACCATTCCACTGGAAACAAACTGATCCCATTTAATCTCACAGTATTGAATTCCACTGAACCAATCTCATCCTATGTATTAAGAGAGTACAGACATTCTCTGGAACCAATCTCATCCCATTTACTCTGAGAGCAGATTTCCACTGGAACCAATCTCATCCCATTTACTCTGAATGTATAGAATTCCACTGGAACCAACTTATCCCATTTAATCTGACAGTATTGAATTCCACAGGAACCAATCTCATCCTATTTATTATGAGATAATAGACACTCACTGAAACGAATCTCATCCCATTTACTATGAGAGTAGAATTCCACTGGTACCAATGTCTTCAAATTTACTCTGAGAGTATAGAATTCCACAGGAACCAATCTCAGGCTATTCATTAGGAGAGTATAGAATTACACTGGAACCTACCTCATCCCATTTACTCTGAGAGTAGAATTCCACTGGAACCAATCTCATCCCATTTACTCTGACAGTATAGAATTACACTGAAACTAATCCATCCTGATTTACTCAAGGAGTATAGAATTCCACTGGAACCAACCTCTTGTCATTTAAACTGAGAGTATAGAATTCCACTCCACCCCATCTCATCCCATTTCCTCTTAGAGTATAGAATTCTACTGGAACCAATCTCATCGCATTTACACTGAGAGTAAAGAATTCCACAGCACCCAATCTCATCCCATTTCCTCTGAGAATACAGAATTCTACTGGAACCAATCCCATCCCTTTTTCTCCCGGAGTATAGACGTTTACTGGAACTAATCTCATGCCATTAACTCGGGGAGTATAGAATTCCACTGGTAACAATCTCAGCCCATTTACTCTGGCAGTTTTGAATTCCACTGCACACAATCTCTTCCCATTTAATCTGAACGTATAGAATTCCACTGGAACCAAACTTATCCCATTTAATCTCACAGTATTGAATTCCACAGGAACCAATCTAATCCTATGTATTCAGAGAGTATAGACATTCTCTGGAACCAATCTCATCCCATTTACTCTGAGAGCAGAATTCCACTGGAACCAATCTCATCCCATTTACTCTGAACGTATAGAATTCCACTGGAACCAATCCATCCTGATTTACTCCAGGATTCTAGTATTCTACTGTAACTAATCCCTTTTCCTTTAATCTGGGAGTATAATTTCTACTGGAAACAATCTCATCCCATTTTATCTGACCTAATAGAATTCTACTGGAACCAATCTCTTCTCATTTAGTCCATGAGTATAGAATTGCATTAGAATCAATCTCATCCCATTTACTCTGAGATTAAAGAATTCTACAGGAACCAATGCGATCCCATTTTCGCTGAGATTATAGAATTCCGCTGGAACCAATTCCTTCTCGGTTACTCCAGGAGTATGGGACTCTACCAGAACCAATCCCTTCTCAGTCACACCGGGCGTATTGAATTCTACCAGAACCAATCCTTTATCCGTTACTACGGGGGTATAACATTCCACTGGAACCAATCCTTTCTCAGCTGCTCTGAGAGTATAGAATTCCTTTAGAACCAATCTCATCCCTTTTACACTGAGAGTATAGAATTCTACTGGAACCAATCTCATCCCATGTACTCTGAGAGTATAGAATTCTACTGGAACCAATCTCATCCCATTTACTCTTAGAATATAGAATTCCACTGGAACCCATCTCTTCTCATTTACTCTGAGAGTATAGATTTCCAAAGGAAACAATCTCATGTTTAATTATGAGAGTATAGAATTACACTGGAACCAAGCTCATCCCATTTACTCTGAGAGTAGAATTCCACTGGAACAAATCTCATCCCATTAACTCTGAGGGTATAGAATTCCACTGGAACCAATCGATCCTGATTTACTCCAGGAGTGTAGAATTCTACTGTAACTAATCCCTTTTCCTTTTCTCAGGGAGTATAGATTTCTACTGGAAACAATCTCATCCCATTTTATCTGAGATTATAGAATTCCACTGGAACCAATTTCATCCTTTTACTCTGTGAGCATGGAATTCCACTGGAACCAATCTCATCCCATTTACTCTGAACGTATAAAATTCAACTGGAACCAAACATCCCACTTAATCTGACAGTATTGAATTCCACAGGAACCAATGTCATCCCATTTCCTCTTAGATTACAGAATTCTACTGGAACCAATCTCATCCTATTTACGCCGGAAGTATAGAATTCTACTCGACCTAATCTCATCCCATTTAATCCGGGAGTATAGAATTCCACTGGAAACAATCTCAGTCCATTTACTCTGGCAGTTTTGAATTCCACTGAACCAATCTCATCCTATGCATTTAGAAGTATAGACATTCTCTGGAACCAATCTCATCCCATTTATTCTGAGAGCAGATTGCCACTGGAACCAATCTCATCCCATTTACGCTGAACGTATAGAATTCCACTGGAACCAACCAATCCCATTTAATCTGACAGTATTGAATTCCACAGGTGCCAATCCCATCCTATTTATTATGAGAGAATAGACTCTCACTGAAAGGAATCTCATCCCATTTACTCTGAGAGTATAGAATTCCACTGGAAACAATCCCTTCTGATTTACCTCAGGAGTGTAGAATTCTACTGTAACTAATCCCTTTTCCTTTTCTCAGGGAGTATAGAGTTCTACTGGAAACAATCTCATCCCATTTTATCTGAGCTAATAGAATTCTACTGGAACCAATCTCTTCTCATTAATCCGTGAGTATAGAATTCCATTAGAACCAATCTCATCCCATTTACTCTGAGAGTATAGAATTCCAAAGGAAACAATCTCATCCTATTTATTATGAGATTATAGAATTACACTGGAACCAAGCTCATCCCATTTACTCAGAGAGTAGAATTCCACTTGAAGAAATTTCATCCCATTTACTCTGAGAGTATAGAATTCCACTGGAACCAATCAATCCTGATTTACTCCAGGAGTGTAGAATTCCACTGGAACCAATCTCTTGCCATTGGCACTGAGAGTATAGAATTCCACTGCACCCAATGTCATCCCATTTCCTCTTAGAGTACAGAATTCTACTGGACCTAATTTCATCCTATTGTCGCCGGAAGTATAGAATTCTACTGGACCTAATCTCATCCCATTTACTTCAGGAGTATAGAATTCTACTGGAAACAATCTCAGCCCATTTACTCTGGCAGTTTTGAATTCCACTGCACACAATCTCTTCCCATTTACTCTGAAAGTATAGAATTCCACTGGAACCAAACTTATCCCATTTAATCTCACAGTATTGAATTCCACTGAACCAATCTCATCCTATGTATTTAGAGAGTATAGACATTCTCTGGAACCAATCTCATCCCATTTACTCTGAGAGCAGAATTCCACTGGAACCAATCTCATCCCATTTACTCTGAACGTATAGAATTCCATTGGAACCAACTTATCCCATTTAATCTGACAGTATTGAATTCCACAGGAACCAATCTCATCCTATTTATTATGGGAGAATAGACACTCACTGAAACGAATCTCATCCCATTTACTATGAGAGTAGAATTCCACTTGAACCAATGTCTTCACATTTACTCTGAGAGTATAGAATTCCACTGGAACCAATCCCTTCTGATTTACTCCAGGAGTCTAGTATTCTATTGTAACTAATCCCTTTTCCTTTACTCTGGGAGTATAGAATTCTACTGGAAACAATCTCATCCCATTTTCTCTGAGCTAATAGAATTCTACCGGAACCAATCTCTTCTCATTTAGTCCGTGAGTATAGAATTCCATGAGAACCAATCCCATCCCTTTTACTCTAAGATTATAGAATTCCACTGGAACCAATGCCGTCCCATTTTCACTGAGATTATAGATTTTCGCTGGAACCAATCCCTTCTCAGTCACACCGGGCGTATTGAATTCTACCAGAACCAATCCTTTATCCGTTACTCCGGGGGTATAAAAGTCCACTGGAACCATTGCTTTCTCATTTGCTCTGAGACTATAGATTTCCACTGGAAACAATCTCATCCCTTTTACACTGAGAGTATAGAATTCTACTGGAAACAATCCCTTCTGATTTACTCCAGGAGTCTAGTATTCTACTGTAACTAATCCCATTTCCTTTAGTCTGGGAATATATAATTCTACTGGATACAATCTCTTCTCATTTAGTCCGTGAGTACAGAATTCCATTAGAACCAATCTCATCCCATTTACTCTAAGATTATAGAATTCTACTGGAACCAATGCCGTCCCATTTTCGCTGAGATTATAGAATTTCGCTGGAACCAATTCCTTCTCGGTTACTCCAGGAGTATGGGACTCTACCAGAACCAATCCCTTCTCAGTCACACCGGGCGTATTGAATTCTACCAGAACCAATCCTTTATCCGTTACACCGGGGGTATAAAATTCGACTGGAAGCAATCATTTCTCATTTGCTCTGAGAGTATAGAATTCCTTTAGAAACAATCTCATCCCTTTTACACTGAGAGTATAGAATTCTACTGGAACCAATCTCATCCCATTTACTCTGAGAGTATAGAATTCTATTGGAACCAATACTCATCCCATTTACTCCGGGAGTATAGAATTCTACTGTAACCAATCTCATCCAATTTACTCTGAGAGTATAGAATTCCACTGGAACCAATCTCATCCCTTGTACGCTGAGAGTATAGAATTCTACTGGAACCAATCTCATCCCATTTACTCTGAGAGTATACAATTCCAAAGGAAACAATCTCATCCTATTTATTATGAGAGTATCGAATTCCACTGGAACGAATCGATCCTGATTTACTCCAGGAGTGTAGAATTCCACTGGAACCAATCTCTTGTCATTTACACTGAGAGTATAGAATTCCATGGCACCCAATGTCATCCCATTTCCTCTTAGAGTACAGAATTCTACTGGACCTAATTTCATCCTATTTACGCCGGAAGTGTAGAATTCTACTGGACCTAATCTCATCCCATTTACTCTGAGAGTATAGAATTCCACTGGAACCAATTTCCTCCTTTTACTCTGTGAGCATGGAATTCCACTGGAACCAATCCCATCCCATTTACTCTGAACGTATAAAATTCCACTGGAACCAAACATCCCATTTAATCTGAAAGTACTGAATTCAACAGGAACCAATCTCATCCCATTTCCTCTTAGAGTACAGAATTCTACTGGAACCATACTCATCCTATTTACACCGGAAGTATAGAATTCTACTGGACCTAATCTCATCCCATTCACTCCGGGAGTATAGAATTCCACTGGAACCAATTTCCTCCTATTTATTATGAGAGTATAGACATTCACTGGAACCAATCTCATCCCTTTTATTCTGAGAATACAGAATTCTACTGGAACCAATCCCATGCCATTTACTCCAGGATTAAAGAATTTTACTGACACTAATCTCATCCCATCAACACCGGGAGTATAGAATTCCACTGGAAACAATCTCAGCCCATTTAGTCTGGCAGTTTTGAATTCCACTGCACACAATCTCTTCCCATTTACTCTGAACGTATACCATTCCACTGGAAACAAACTGATCCCATTTAATCTCACAGTATTGAATTCCATTGAACCAATCTCATCCTATGTATTAAGAGAGTACAGACATTCTCTGGAACCAATCTCATCCCATTTACTCTGAGAGCAGATTTCCACTGGAACCAATCTCATCCCATTTACTCTGAATGTATAGAATTCCACTGGAACCAACTTATCCCATTTAATCTGACAGTATTGAATTCCACAGGAACCAATCTCATCCTATTTATTATGAGATAATAGACACTCACTGAAACGAATCTCATCCCATTTACTATGAGAGTAGAATTCCACTGGTACCAATGTCTTCAAATTTACTCTGAGAGTATAGAATTCCACAGGAACCAATCTCAGGCTATTCATTAGGAGAGTATAGAATTACACTGGAACCCACCTCATCCCATTTACTCTGAGAGTAGAATTCCACTGGAACCAATCTCATCCCATTTACTCTGACAGTATAGAATTACACTGAAACTAATCCATCCTGATTTACTCAAGGAGTATAGAATTCCACTGGAACCAACCTCTTGTCATTTAAACTGAGAGTATAGAATTCCACTCCACCCCATCTCATCCCATTTCCTCTTAGAGTATAGAATTCTACTGGAACCAATCTCATCGCATTTACACTGAGAGTAAAGAATTCCACAGCACCCAATCTCATCCCATTTCCTCTGAGAATACAGAATTCTACTGGAACCAATCCCATCCCTTTTTCTCCCGGAGTATAGACGTTTACTGGAACTAATCTCATCCCATTAACTCGGGGAGTATAGAATTCCACTGGTAACAATCTCAGCCCATTTACTCTGGCAGTTTTGAATTCCACTGCACACAATCTCTTCCCATTTAATCTGAACGTATAGAATTCCACTGGAACCAAACTTATCCCATTTAATCTCACAGTATTGAATTCCACAGGAACCAATCTAATCCTATGTATTCAGAGAGTATAGACATTCTCTGGAACCAATCTCATCCCATTTACTCTGAGAGCAGAATTCCACTGGAACCAATCTCATCCCATTTACTCTGAACGTATAGAATTCCACTGGAACCAATCCATCCTGATTTACTCCAGGATTCTAGTATTCTACTGTAACTAATCCCTTTTCCTTTAATCTGGGAGTATAATTTCTACTGGAAACAATCTCATCCCATTTTATCTGACCTAATAGAATTCTACTGGAACCAATCTCTTCTCATTTAGTCCATGAGTATAGAATTGCATTAGAATCAATCTCATCCCATTTACTCTGAGATTAAAGAATTCTACAGGAACCAATGCGATCCCATTTTCGCTGAGATTATAGAATTCCGCTGGAACCAATTCCTTCTCGGTTACTCCAGGAGTATGGGACTCTACCAGAACCAATCCCTTCTCAGTCACACCGGGCGTATCGAATTCTACCAGAACCAATCCTTTATCCGTTACTACGGGGGTATAAAATTCCACTGGAACCAATCCTTTCTCAGCTGCTCTGAGAGTATAGAATTCCTTTAGAACCAATCTCATCCCTTTTACACTGAGAGTATAGAATTCTACTGGAACCAATCTCATCCCATGTACTCTGAGAGTATAGAATTCTACTGGAACCAATCTCATCCCATTTACTCTTAGAATATAGAATTCCACTGGAACCCATCTCTTCTCATTTACTCTGAGAGTATAGATTTCCAAAGGAAACAATCTCATGTTTAATTATGAGAGTATAGAATTACACTGGAACCAAGCTCATCCCATTTACTCTGAGAGTAGAATTCCACTGGAACAAATCTCATCCCATTAACTCTGAGGGTATAGAATTCCACTGGAACCAATCGATCCTGATTTACTCCAGGAGTGTAGAATTCTACTGTAACTAATCCCTTTTCCTTTTCTCAGGGAGTATAGATTTCTACTGGAAACAATCTCATCCCATTTTATCTGAGATTATAGAATTCCACTGGAACCAATTTCATCCTTTTACTCTGTGAGCATGGAATTCCACTGGAACCAATCTCATCCCATTTACTCTGAACGTATAAAATTCAACTGGAACCAAACATCCCACTTAATCTGACAGTATTGAATTCCACAGGAACCAATGTCATCCCATTTCCTCTTAGATTACAGAATTCTACTGGAACCAATCTCATCCTATTTACGCCGGAAGTATAGAATTCTACTCGACCTAATCTCATCCCATTTAATCCGGGAGTATAGAATTCCACTGGAAACAATCTCAGTCCATTTACTCTGGCAGTTTTGAATTCCACTGAACCAATCTCATCCTATGCATTTAGAAGTATAGACATTCTCTGGAACCAATCTCATCCCATTTATTCTGAGAGCAGATTTCCACTGGAACCAATCTCATCCCATTTACGCTGAACGTATAGAATTCCACTGGAACCAACCAATCCCATTTAATCTGACAGTATTGAATTCCACAGGTGCCAATCCCATCCTATTTATTATGAGAGAATAGACTCTCACTGAAAGGAATCTCATCCCATTTACTCTGAGAGTATAGAATTCCACTGGAAACAATCCCTTCTGATTTACCTCAGGAGTGTAGAATTCTACTGTAACTAATCCCTTTTCCTTTTCTCAGGGAGTATAGAGTTCTACTGGAAACAATCTCATCCCATTTTATCTGAGCTAATAGAATTCTACTGGAACCAATCTCTTCTCATTAATCCGTGAGTATAGAATTCCATTAGAACCAATCTCATCCCATTTACTCTGAGAGTATAGAATTCCACTGGAACCAATCTCATCCCTTTTACACTGAGAGTATAGAATTCTACTGGAACCAATCTCATCCCATTTACTCTGAGAGTTTAGAATTCTACTGGAAACAATCTCATCCCATTTAATCCGGGAGTATAGAATTCCACTGGAACCAATCTCTTCTCATTTACTCTGAGAGTATAGAATTCCAAAGGAAACAATCTCATCCTATTTATTATGAGATTATAGAATTACACTGGAACCAAGCTCATCCCATTTACTCAGAGAGTAGAATTCCACTTGAAGAAATTTCATCCCATTTACTCTGAGAGTATAGAATTCCACTGGAACCAATCGATCCTGATTTACTCCAGGAGTGTAGAATTCCACTGGAACCAATCTCTTGCCATTGGCACTGAGAGTATAGAATTCCACTGCACCCAATGTCATCCCATTTCCTCTTAGAGTACAGAATTCTACTGGACCTAATTTCATCCTATTGTCGCCGGAAGTATAGAATTCTACTGGACCTAATCTCATCCCATTTACTTCGGGAGTATAGAATTCTACTGGAAACAATCTCAGCCCATTTACTCTGGCAGTTTTGAATTCCACTGCACACAATCTCTTCCCATTTACTCTGAAAGTATAGAATTCCACTGGAACCAAACTTATCCCATTTAATCTCACAGTATTGAATTCCACTGAACCAATCTCATCCTATGTATTTAGAGAGTATAGACATTCTCTGGAACCAATCTCATCCCATTTACTCTGAGAGCAGAATTCCACTGGAACCAATCTCATCCCATTTACTCTGAACGTATAGAATTCCATTGGAACCAACTTATCCCATTTAATCTGACAGTATTGAATTCCACAGGAACCAATCTCATCCTATTTATTATGGGAGAATAGACACTCACTGAAACGAATCTCATCCCATTTACTATGAGAGTAGAATTCCACTTGAACCAATGTCTTCACATTTACTCTGAGAGTATAGAATTCCACTGGAACCAATCCCTTCTGATTTACTCCAGGAGTCTAGTATTCTATTGTAACTAATCCCTTTTCCTTTACTCTGGGAGTATAGAATTCTACTGGAAACAATCTCATCCCATTTTCTCTGAGCTAATAGAATTCTACCGGAACCAATCTCTTCTCATTTAGTCCGTGAGTATAGAATTCCATGAGAACCAATCCCATCCCTTTTACTCTAAGATTATAGAATTCCACTGGAACCAATGCCGTCCCATTTTCACTGAGATTATAGATTTTCGCTGGAACCAATCCCTTCTCAGTCACACCGGGCGTATTGAATTCTACCAGAACCAATCCTTTATCCGTTACTCCGGGGGTATAAAAGTCCACTGGAACCATTGCTTTCTCATTTGCTCTGAGACTATAGATTTCCACTGGAAACAATCTCATCCCTTTTACACTGAGAGTATAGAATTCTACTGGAACCAATCTGATCCCATTTACTCTGAGAGAATAGAATTCTACTGGAACCAATCTCATCCCATTTACTCCGGGAGTATAGAATTCCACTGGAACCAATCTCATCCAATTTACTCTGAGAGTATAGAATTCAACTGGAAACAATCTCTTCTCATTTACTCTGAGAGTATAGAATTCCACAGGAACCAATCTCAAGCTATTCATTAGGAGAGTATAGAATTACACTGGAACCAATCTCATCCCAAATACTCTGAGAGCAGAATTCCATGGAACCACCCTCATCCCATTTACTCTGAGAGTATAGATTTACACTGGAACCAATCCATCCTGATTTACTCCAGGAGTGTAGAATTCCACTGGAACCAACCTCTTCTCATTTAAACTGAGAGTATAGAATTCTACTGGAACCACTGCTGTCCCATTTTCACTGAGATTATAGACTTTCGCTGGATCCAATCCCATCTCGGTTACTCCGGGACTATTGGACTCTACCAGAACCAATCCCTTCTCAGTCACACCGGGCGTATTGAATTCTACCAGAACCAATCCTTTATCCGTTACTCTGGGGGTATAAAATTCCACTGGAACCAATCCTTTCTCATGTGCTCTGAGAGTATAGAGTCCGTTAGAACCAATCTCATCCCTTTTACACTGAGAGTATAGAATTCTACTGGAAACAATCTCATCCCATTTACTCTGAGAGTATAGAATTCTACTGGAACAAATCTCATCCAATTTACTCTTAGAGTAAAGAATTCCACTGGAACCAATCTCTTCTCATGTACTCTGAGAGTATAGATTTCCAAAGGAAACAATCTCATCATTTATTATGAGAGTATAGAGTTACACTGGAACCATGCTCATCCCATTTACTCTGAGAGTACAATTCCACTGGAACAAATCTCATCCCATTTACTCTGAGAGTATAGAATTCCACTGGAACCAATCCATCCTGATTTACTCCAGGAGTGTGGAATTCCACTGGAACCAACCTCTTGTCATTTAAACTGAGAGTATAAAATTCTACTGGAAACAATCTCATCCAATTTTATCTGAGCTAATGGAATTCTACCGGAACCAATCTCTTCTCATTTAGTCCGTGAGTATAGAATTCCATTAGAACCAATCTCATCCCTTTTACTCTAAGATTATAGAATTCTACTGGAACCAATGCCGTCCCATTTTCGCTGAGATTATAGAATTTCGCTGGAACCAATTCCTTCTCGGTTACTCCAGGAGTATGGGACTTGCCCAGAACCAACCCCATCTCAGTCACACCGGGTGTATTGAAATCTACTGGAACCAATCCTTTATCCGTTTCTATGGGGGTATAAAATTCCACTGGAAGCAATCCTTTCTCATTTGCTCTGAAAGTATAGAATTCCTTTAGAACCAATCTCATCCCTTTTACACTGAGAGTATAGAATTCTGCTGGAACCAATCTCATCCCTTTTACACTGAGAGTATAGAATTCTACTGGAACCAATCTCATCCCATTTACTCTGAGAGTATAGAATTCCAAAGGAAACAATCTCATCCTATTTATTATGAGAGTATAGAATTCCACTGGAACCAATCGATCCTGATTTACTCCAGGAGTGTAGAATTCCACTGGAACCAATCGATCCTGATTTACTCCAGGAGTGTAGAATTCCACTGGAACCAATCTCTCGTCATTCACACTGAGAGTATAGAATTCCACTGCACCCAATATCATCCCATTTCCTCTTAGAGTACAGAATTCTACTGGACCTAATTTCATCCTATTGTCGCCGGAATTATAGAATTCTACTGGACCTAATCTCATCCCATTTACTCTGAGATTATAGAATTCCACTGGAACCAATTTCATCCTTTTACTCTGTGAGCATGGAATTCCACTGGAACCAATCTCATCCCATTTACTCTGAACATATAAAATCCAACTGGAACCAAACATCCCATATAATCTGACAGTATTGAATTCCACAGGAACCAATGTCATCCCATTTCCTCTTAGATTACAGAATTCTACTGGAACCAATCTCATCCTATTTACGCCGGAAATATAGAATTCTACTCGAACTAATCTCATCCCATTTAATCCGGGACTATAGAATTCCACTGGAAACAATCTAAGCCCATTTACTCTGGCAGTTTTGAATTCCACTGAACCAATCTCATCCTACGTATTTAGAGAGTATAGACATTCTCTGGAACCAATCTCATCCCATTTATTCTGAGAGCAGATTTCCACTGGAACCAATCTCATCCCATTTACTCTGAACGTATAGAATTCCACTGGAACCAACTAATCCCATTTAATCTGACAGTATTGAATTCCACAGGAGCCAATCTCATCCTATTTATTATGAGAGAATAGACACTCACTGAAATGAATCTCATCCCATTTCCTCTGACAGTATAGAATTCCACTGGAAACAATCCCTTCTGATTTACTCCAGGAGTCTAGTATTCTACTGTAACTAATCCCATTTCCTTTACTCTGGGAATATAGAATTCTACTGGAAACAATCTCTTCTCATTTAGTCCGTGAGTACAGAATTCCATTAGAACCAATCTCATCCCATTTACTCTAAGATTATAGAATTCTACTGGAACCAATGCCGTCCCATTTTCGCTGAGATTATAGAATTTCGCTGGAACCAATTCCTTCTCGGTTACTCCAGGAGTATGGGACTCTACCAGAAACAATCCCTTCTCAGTCACACCGGGCGTATTGAATTCTACCAGAACCAATACTTTATCCGTTACTCCGGGGGTATAAAATTACACTGGAAGCAATCATTTCTCATTTGCTCTGAGAGTATAGAATTCCTTTAGAACCAATCTCATCCCTTTTACACTGAGAGTATAGAATTCTACTGGAACCAATCTCATCCCATTTACTCTGAGAGTATAGAATTCTATTGGTACCAATACTCATCCCATTTACTCCGGGAGTATAGAATTCTACTGTAACCAATCTCATCCAATTTACTCTGAGAGTATAGAATTCCACTGGAACCAATCTCATCCCTTTTACACAGAGAGTATAGAATTCTACTGGAACCAATCTCATCCCATTTACCCTGAGAGTATACAATTCCAAAGGAAACAATCTCATCCTATTTATTATGAGAGTATAGAATTCCACTGGAACCAATCGATCCTGATTTACTCCAGGAGTGTAGAATTCCACTGGAACCAATCTCTCGTCATTCACACTGAGAGTATAGAATTCCACTGCACCCAATATCATCCCATTTCCTCTTAGAGTACAGAATTCTACTGGACCTAATTTCATCCTATTGTCGCCGGAATTATAGAATTCTACTGGACCTAATCTCATCCCATTTACTCTGAGATTATAGAATTCCACTGGAACCAATTTCATCCTTTTACTCTGTGAGCATGGAATTCCACTGGAACCAATCTCATCCCATTTACTCTGAACATATAAAATCCAACTGGAACCAAACATCCCATTTAATCTGACAGTATTGAATTCCACAGGAACCAATGTCATCCCATTTCCTCTTAGATTACAGAATTCTACTGGAACCAATCTCATCCTATTTACGCCGGAAGTATAGAATTCTACTCGAACTAATCTCATCCCATTTAATCCGGGAGTATAGAATTCCACTGGAAACAATCTAAGCCCATTTACTCTGGCAGTTTTGAATTCCACTGAACCAATCTCATCCTACGTATTTAGAGAGTATAGACATTCTCTGGAACCAATCTCATCCCATTTATTCTGAGAGCAGATTTCCACTGGAACCAATCTCATCCCATTTACTCTGAACGTATAGAATTCCACTGGAACCAACTAATCCCATTTAATCTGACAGTATTGAATTCCACAGGAGCCAATCTCATCCTATTTATTATGAGAGAATAGACACTCACTGAAACGAATCTCATCCCATTTCCTCTGACAGTATAGAATTCCACTGGAAACAATCCCTTCTGATTTACTCCAGGAGTCTAGTATTCTACTGTAACTAATCCCATTTCCTTTAGTCTGGGAATATATAATTCTACTGGAAACAATCTCTTCTCATTTAGTCCGTGAGTACAGAATTCCATTAGAACCAATCTCATCCCATTTACTCTAAGATTATAGAATTCTACTGGAACCAATGCCGTCCCATTTTCGCTGAGATTATAGAATTCCGCTGGAACCAATTCCTTCTCGGTTACTCCAGGAGTATGGGACTCTACCAGAACCAATCCCTTCTCAGTCACAGCGGGCGTATTGAATTCTACCAGAACCAATACTTTATCCGTTACTCCGGGGGTATAAAATTACACTGGAAGCAATCATTTCTCATTTGCTCTGAGAGTATAGAATTCCTTTAGAACCAATCTCATCCCTTTTACACTGAGAGTATAGAATTCTACTGGAACCAATCTCATCCCATTTACTCTGAGAGTATAGAATTCTATTGGTACTAATATTCATCCCATTTACTCCGGGAGTATAGAATTCTACTGTAACCAATCTCATCCAATTTACTCTGAGAGTATAGAATTCCACTGGAACCAATCTCATCCCTTTTACACTGAGAGTATAGAATTCTACTGGAACCAATCTCATCCCATTTACTCTGAGAGTATACAATTCCAAAGGAAACAATCTCATCCTATTTATTATGAGAGTATCGAATTCCACTGGAACCAATCGATCCTGATTTACTCCAGGAGTGTAGAATTCCACTGGAACCAATCCCTTGTCATTTACACTGAGAGTATAGAATTCCACGGCACCCAATGTCATCCCATTTCCTCTTAGAGTACAGATTCTATTGGACCTAATTTCATCCTATTTACGCTGTAAGTGTAGAATTCTACTGGACCTAATCTCATCCCATTTACTCTGAGAGTATAGAATTCCACTGGAACCAATTTCCTCCTTTTACTCTGTGAGCATGGAATTCCACTGGAACCAATCTCATCCCATTTACTCTGAACGTATAAAATTCCACTGGAACCAAACATCACATTTAAACTGACAGTATTGAATTCAACAGGACCAATCTCATCCCATTTCCTCTTAGAGTACAGAATTCTACTGGAACCATACTCATCCTATTTACACCGGAAGTATAGAATTCTACTGGACATAATCTCATCCCATTTACTCCGGGAGTATAGAATTCCACTGGAACCAATTTCCTCCTATTTACTTTGAGAGTATAGAAATTCACTGGAACCAATCTCATCCCATTTATTCTGAGAATACAGAATTCTACTGGAACCAATCCCATGCCATTTACTCCAGGATTAAAGAATTTTACTGACACTAATCTCATCCCATTAACACCGGGAGTATAGATTCCACTGGAAACAATCTCAGACCATTTACTCTGGCAGTTTTGAATTCCACTGCACACAATCTCTTCCCATTTACTCTGAACGTATAACATTCCACTGGAACCAAACTGATCCCATTTAATCTCACAGTATTGAATTCCACCGAACCAATCTCATCCTATGTATTTAGAGAGTACAGACATTCTCTGGAACCAATCTCATCCCATTTACTCTGAGAGCAGATTTCCACTGGAACCAATCTCATCCCATTTACTCTGAATGTATAGAATTCCACTGGAACCAACTTATCCCATTTAATCTAACAGTATTGAATTCCACAGGAACCAATCTCATCCTATTTATTATGAGAGAATAGACACTCACTGAAACGAATCTCGTCCCATTTACTATGAGAGTAGAATTCCACTTGAACCAATGTCTTCACATTTACTCTGAGGGTATAGAATTCCACTGGAACCAATCCCTTCTGATTTACTCCAGGAGTCTAGTATTCTACTGTAACTAATCCTTTTTCCTTTACTCTGGGAGCATAGAATTCTACTGGAAACAATCTCATCCCAATTTCTCTGAGATAATAGAATTCTACTGGAACCAATCTCTTCTCATTTAGTCCGTGAAAATAGAATTCCATTAGAACCAATCTCATCCCATTTACTCGGGGATTAAAGAATTCTACGGGAACCAATGCTGTCCCATTTTCACTGAGATTATAGATTTTCGCTGGATCCAATCCCTTCTCGGTTACTCCGGGAGTATTGGACTCTACTAGAACCAAGCCCTTCTCAGTCACACCCGGAGTATTGAATTCTAAGAGAACCAATCCTTTCTCCGTTACTCCAGGGGTATAAAATTCCACTGGAACCAATCCTTTCTTATTTACTCTGAGAGTATAGAATTCCACTGGAACCAATCTCAACCCTTTTACACTGAGAGTATAGAATTCTACTGGAACCAATCTCATCCCATTTACTCTGAGAGTATAGAATTCTACTGGAACCAATCTCATCCCATTTTCTCCGGGAGTATAGAATTCCACTGGAACCAATCTCATCCAATTTAATCCGGGAGTATAGAATTCCATTGGAAACAACCTCATCCCATTTACTCTGAGAGTATAGAATCCAACGGACCCAATTTCATCCCATTTACACTGTGAGCATGGAATTCCACTGGAATCAATCTCATTCTATTTATTCTGAGATGATAGAATTCTACTGGAACCATCTCATCCCATTTCCACTGGGAGAATAACATTCTACTGGAACCAATCGCATCCCATTTACTCCGGGAGTATAGAATTGCACTGGAACCAATCTCTTGTCATTTAAACTGAGAGTATAGAATTCCACTCCACCCAATCTCATCCCATTTCCTCTTAGAGTACAGAATTCTACTGGAACCAATCGCATCCTATTTACGCCGGGATTATAGAATTCCTCTGGAAACAACCTCATCCCATTTACTCTGAGAGTATAGAATTCCACTGGACCCAATTTCATCCCATTTACATTGTGAGCATGGAATTCCACTGGAACCAATCTCATTCTATTTATTCTGAGAGGATAGAATTCTACTGGAACCATCTCATCCCATTGACACTGGGAGGATAACATTCTACTGGAACCAATCGCATCCCATTTAGTCCGGGGTATAGAATTCCATTGGAACCAATCTCATCGCATTTACTCTGAGAGTATAGAATTCCACGTGGAACCAATCTCTTCTCATTTACTCTGAGAGTATAGAATTCCACAGCACCTAATCTCATCCCATTTCCTCTGAGAATACAGAGTTCTACTGGAACCAATCCCATCCCTTTAACTCCCGCAATATAGACTTTTACTGGAACTAATCTCATCCCATTAACTCTGGGAGTATAGAATTCTACTGGTAACAATCTCAGCCCATTTACTCTGGCAGTTTTGAATTCCACTGCACCCAATCTCTTCCCATTTACTCTGAACGTATAGAATTCCACTGGAACCAAACTTATCCCATTTAATCTCACAGTATTGAATTCCACAGGAACCAATCTCATCCTATGTATTCAGGGAGTATAGATATTCTCTGGAACCAATCTCATCCCATTTACTCTGAGAGCAGAATTCCACTGGAACCAATCTCATCCTATTTATGCCGGAAGTATAGAATTCTACTCGAACTAATCTCATCCCATTTAATCCGGGAGTATAGAATTCCACTGGAAACAATCTAAGCCCATTTACTCTGGCAGTTTTGAATTCCACTGAACCAATCTCATCCTACGTATTTAGAGAGTATAGACATTCTCTGGAACCAATCTCATCCCATTTATTCTGAGAGCAGATTTCCACTGGAACCAATCTCATCCCATTTACTCTGAACGTATAGAATTCCACTGGAACCAACTAATCCCATTTAATCTGACAGTATTGAATTCCACAGGAGCCAATCTCATCCTATTTATTATGAGAGAATAGACACTCAATGAATCGAATCTCATCCCATTTCCTCTGACAGTATAGAATTCCACTGGAAACAATCCCTTCTGATTTACTCCAGGAGTCTAGTATTCTACTGTAACTAATCCCATTTCCTTTAGTCTGGGAATATATAATTCTACTGGAAACAATCTCTTCTCATTTAGTCCGTGAGTACAGAATTCCATTAGAACCAATCTCATCCCATTTACTCTAAGATTATAGAATTCTACTGGAACCAATGCCGTCCCATTTTCGCTGAGATTATAGAATTTCGCTGGAACCAATTCCTTCTCGGTTACTCCAGGAGTATGGGACTCTACCAGAACCAATCCCTTCTCAGTCACAGCGGGCGTATTGAATTCTACCAGAACCAATACTTTATCCGTTACTCCGGGGGTATAAAATTACACTGGAAGCAATCATTTCTCATTTGCTCTGAGAGTATAGAATTCCTTTAGAACCAATCTCATCCCTTTTACACTGAGAGTATAGAATTCTACTGGAACCAATCTCATCCCATTTACTCTGAGAGTATAGAATTCTATTGGTACCAATACTCATCCCATTTACTCCGGGAGTATAGAGTTCTACTGTAACCAATCTCATCCAATTTACTCTGAGAGTATAGAATTCCACTGGAACCAATCTCATCCCTTTTACACAGAGAGTATAGAATTCTACTGGAACCAATCTCATCCCATTTACCCTGAGAGTATACAATTCCAAAGGAAACAATCTCATCCTATTTATTATGAAAGTATCGAATTCCACTGGAACCAATCGATCCTGATTTACTCCAGGAGTGTAGAATTCCACTGGAACCAATCCCTTGTCATTTACACTGAGAGTATAGAATTCCACGGCACCCAATGTCATCCCATTTCCTCTTAGAGTACAGATTCTATTGGACCTAATTTCATCCTATTTACGCTGTAAGTGTAGAATTCTACTGGACCTAATCTCATCCCATTTATTCTGAGAGTATAGAATTCCACTGGAACCAATTTCCTCCTTTTACTCTGTGAGCATGGAATTCCACTGGAACCAATACCATCCCATTTACTCTGAACGTATAAAATTCCACGGGAACCAAACATCACATTTAATCTGACAGTATTGAATTCAACAGGACCAATCTAATCCCATTTCCTCTTAGAGTACAGAATTCTACTGGAACCATACTCATCCTATTTACACCGGAAGTATAGAATTCTACTGGACCTAATCTCATCCCATTTACTTCGGGAGTATAGAATTCCACTGGAACCAATATCCTCCTATTTACTTTGAGAGTATAGAAATTCACTGGAACCAATCTCATCCCATTTATTCTGAGAATACAGAATTCTACTGGAACCAATCCCATGCCATTTACTCCAGGATTAAAGACTTTTACTGACACTAGTCTCATCCCATTAACACCGGGAGTATAGATTCCACTGGAAACAATCTCAGACCATTTACTCTGGCAGTTTTGAATTCCACTGCACACAATCTCTTCCCATTTACTCTGAACGTATAACATTCCACTGGAACCAAACTGATCCCATTTAATCTCACAGTATTGAATTCCACTGAACCAATCTCATCCTATGTATTTAGAGAGTACAGACATTCTCTGGAACCAATCTCATCCCATTTACTCTGAGAGCAGATTTCCACTGGAACCAATCTCATCCCATTTACTCTGAATGTATAGAATTCCACTGGAACCAACTTATCCCATTTATTCTGACAGTATTGAATTCCACAGGAACCAATCTCATCCTATTTATTATTAGAGAATAGACACTCACTGAAACGAATCTCATCCCATTTACTATGAGAGTAGAACTCCACTTGAACCAATGTCTTCACATTTACTCTGAGGGTATAGAATTCCACTGGAACCAATCCCTTCTGACTTACTCCAGGAGTCTAGTATTCTACTGTAACTAATCCTTTTTCCTTTACTCTGGGAGCATAGAATTCTACTGGAAACAATCTCATCCCAATTTCTCTGAGATAATAGAATTCTACTGGAACCAATCTCTTCTCATTTAGTCCGTGAAAATAGAATTCCATTAGAACCAATCTCATCCCATTTACTCGGGGATTAAAGAATTCTACGGGAATGGAATTCCACTGGAAGCAATCTCATCCCGTTTACTCTGAACGTATAAAATTCCACTGGAACCAAACATCCCATTTAATCTGACAGTATTGAATTCAACAGGAACCAATCTCATCCCATTTCCTCTTAGAGTACAGCATTCTACTGGAACCATACTCATCCTATTTACACCGGAAGTATAGAATTCTACTGGACATAATCTCATCCCATTTACTCCGGGAGTATAGAATTCCACTGGCACCAATTTCCTCCTATTTATTTTGAGAGTATAGACATTCACTGGAACCAATCTCACCCCATTTACACTGAGAATACAGAATTCTAGTGGAACCAATCCCATGCCATTTACTCCAGGATTAAAGAATTTTACTGACACTAATCTCATCCCATTAACACCGGGAGTATAGAATTCCACTGGAAACAATCTCAGCCCATTTACTCTGGCAGTTTTGAATTCCACTGCACACAATCTCTTCCCATTTACTCTGACCGTATAGAATTCCACTGGAACCAACTTATCCCATTTAATCTGACAGTATTGAATTCCACAGGAACCAATATCATCCTATTTATTACGAGAGAATAGACACTCACTGAAACGAATCTCATCCCATTTACTATGAGAGTAGAATTCCACTGGAACCAATCCCTTCTGATTTACTCCAGGAGTCTAGTATTCTACTATAGCTAATCCCTTTTCCTCTACTCTGGGAGTATAGAATTCTACTGGAAACAATCTCATCCCATTTTCTCTGAGATAATAGAATTCTACTGGAACCAATCTCTTCTCTATTAGTCTGTGAGTATAGAATTCCATTAGAACCAATGTCATCCCATTTACTTTGAGATTATAGAATTCTACTGGAACCAATGCCGTCCCATTTTCACTGAGATTATAGATTTTCGCTGGATTCAATCCCTTCTCGGTTACTCCGGGAGTATTGGACTCTACCAGATCCAAGCCCTTCTCAGTCACACCGGGAGCATTGAATTCTACCAGAACCAATCCTTTCTCCGTTACTCCGGGGGTATAAAATTCCACTGGAACCAATCCTTTCTTATTTACTCTGAGAGTATAGAATTCTACTGGAACCAATCTCATCCCATTTACTCCAGGAGTATAGAATTCCACTGGAACCAATCTCATCCAATTTAATCCGGGAGTATAGAATTCCACTGGAAACAACCTCATCCCATTTACTCTGAGAGTATGGAATACTATTGGAACCAATCTCATCCCCTTTACTCTGGGAGTATAGAATTCTACTGGAACCTATCTCATCCAATTTACTCTGAGAGTATAGAATTCCACTGGAACCAATCTCATCCCTTTTACACTGAGAGTATAGAATTCTACTGTAACCAATCTCATCCCATTTATTCTGAGAGTATAGAATTCCAATGGAAACAATCTCATCCTATTTATGATGAGCGTATAGAATTCCAGTGGAAACAATCGATCCTGATTCACTCCAGGAGTGTAGAATTCCACTCGAACCAATCTCTTGTCATTTACACTGAGAGTATAGAATTGCACTGCACCCAATGTCATCCCATTTCCTCTTAGAGTACGGAATTCTGCTGGACCTAATTTCATCCTATTTACGCCGGAAGTATAGAGTTCTACTGGACCTAATCTCATCCCATTTACTCTGAGAGTATAGAATTCTACTGGAAACAATTTCCTCCTTTTACTCTGTGAGCATGGAATTCCACTGGAAGCAATCTCATCCCGTTTACTCTGAACGTATAAAATTCCACTGGAACCAAACATCCCATTTAATCTGACAGTATTGAATTCAACAGGAACCAATCTCATCCCATTTCCTCTTAGAGTACAGAATTCTACTGGAACCAATCTCATCCTATTTACATCGGAAGTATAGAACTCTACTGGACATAATCTCATCCCATTTACTCCGGGAGTATAGAATTCCACTGGAACCAATTTCCTCCTATTTATTATGAGAGTATAGACATTCACTGGAACCAATCCCATCCCATTTACTCCAGGATTAAAGAATTTTACTGACACTAATCTAATCCCATTAACACCGGGAGTATAGAATTCCATTGGAAGCAATCTCAGCCCATTTACTCTGGCAGTTTTGAATTCCAATGCACACAATCTCTTCCCATTTACTCTGAACGTATACATTCCACTGGAACCAAACTGATCTCATTTAATCTCACAGTATTGAATTCCACTGAACCAATCTCATCCTATGTATTTAGAGAGTACAGACATTCTCTGGAACCAATCTCATCCCATTTACTCTGAGAGCAGATATCCACTGGAACCAATCTCATCCCATTTACTCTGAGAGCAGATATCCACTGGAACCAATCTCATCCCATTTACTCTGAATGTATAGAATTCCACTGGAACCAATTTATCCCATTTAATCTGACAGTATTGAATTCCACAGGAACCAATCTCATCCTATTTATTATGAGAGAATAGACACTCACTGAAACGAATCTCAGCCCATTTACTATGAGAGTAGAATTCCACTTGAACCAATGTCTTCACATTTACTCTGAGAGTATAGAATTCCACTGGAACCAATCCCTTCTGATTTACTCCAGGAGTCTAGTATTCTACTGTAACTAATCCCTTTTCCTTTACTCTGGGAGCATAGAATTCTACCGGAAACAATCTCATCCCATTTTCTCTGAGATAATAGAATTCTACTGGAACCAATCTCTTCTCATTTAGTCCGTGAAAATAGAATTCCATTAGAACCAATCTCATCCCATTTACTCGGGGATTAAAGAATTCTACGGGAACCAATGCTGTCCCATTTTCACTCAGATTATAGATTTTCGCTGGATCCAATCCCTTCTCGGTTACTCCGGCAGTATTGGACTCTACTAGAACCAAGCCCTTCTCAGTCACACCGGGAGTATTGAATTCTACCAGAACCAATCCTTTCTCCGTTACTCCGGGGTATAAAATTCCACTGGAACCAATCCTTTCTTATTTACTCTGAGAGTATAGAATTCCACTGGAACCAATCTCAACCCTTTTGCACTGAGAGTATAGAATTCTACTGGAACCAATCTCATCCCATTTACTCTGAGACTATAGAATTCTACTGGAACCAATCTCATCCCATTTACTCTGGGAGTATAGAATTCCACTGGAACCAATCTCATCCAAATTAATCCGGGAGTATAGAATTCCAAAGGAACCAAACTTATCCCATTTAATCTCACAGTATTGAATTCCACAGGAACTAATCTCATCCCATTAACTCCGGGAGTATAGAATTCCACTGGAAAAAATTTCAGCCCATTTACACTGGCAGTTTTAAATTCCACTGCACACAATCTATTCCCATTTACTCTGAATGTATAGAATTCCACTGGAACCAAACTGATCCCATTTAATCTCACAGTATTGAATTCCACTGAACAAAATCTCATCCTACGTATTTAGAGAGTATAGACATTCTCTGGAACCAATCTCATCCCATTTATTCTGAGAGCAGATTTCCACTGGAACCAATCTCATCCCATTTACTCTGAACGTATAGAATTCCACTGGAACCAACTAATCCCATTTAATCTGACAGTATTGAATTCCACAGGAACCAATCTCATCCTATTTATTATGAGAGAATAGACACTCACTGAAACGAATCTCATCCCATTTACTCTGAGAGTATAGAATTCCACTGGAAACAATCCCTTCTGATTTACTCCAGGAGTCTAGTATTCTACTGTACCTAATCCCATTTCCTTTAGTCTGGGAATATAGAATTCTACAGGAAACAATCTCTTCTCATTTAGTCCGTGAGTACAGAATTCCATTAGAACCAATCTCATCCCATTTACTCTAAGATTATAGAATTCTACTGAAACCAATGCCGTCCCATTTTCGCTGAGATTATAGAATTTCACTGGAACCAATTCCTTCTCGTTTAATCCAGGAGTATGGGACTCTACCAGAACCAATCCCTTCTCAGTCACACCGGGCGTATTGAATTCTACCAGAACCAATCCTTTATCCGTTACTCCGGGGGTATAAAATTCCACTGGAAGCAATCATTTCTCATTTGCTCTGAGAGTATAGAATTCCTTTAGAACCAATCTCATCCCTTTTACACTGAGAGTATAGAATTCTACTGGAACCAATCTCATCCCATTTACTCTGAGAGTATAGAATTCTATTGGAACCAATACTCATCCCATTTACTCCGGGAGTATAGAATTCTACTGTAACCAATCTCATCCAATTTACTCTGAGAGTATAGAATTCCACTAGAACCAATCTCATCCCTTTAACACTGAGAGTATAGAATTCTACTGGAACCAATCTCATCCCATTTACTCTGAGAGTATACAATTCCAAAGGAAACAATCTCATCCTATTTATTATGAGAGTATCGAATTCCACTGGAACCAATCGATCCTGATTTACTCCAGGAGAGCAGAATTCCACTGGAACCAATCTCTTGTCATTTACACTGAGAGTATAGAATTCCACGGCACCCAATGTCATCCCATTTCCTCTTAAAGTACATAATTCTACTGGACCTAATCTCATCCCATTTACTCTGAGAGTATAGAATTCCACTGGAACCAATTTCCTCCTTTTACTCTGTGAGCATGGAATTCCACTGGAACCAATCCCATCCCATTTACTCTGAACGTATAAAATTCCACTGGAACCAAACATCCCATTTAATCTGACAGTATTGAATTCAACAGGAACCAATCTCATCCCATTTCCTCTTAGAGTACAGCATTCTACTGGAACCATACTCATCCTATTTACACCGGAAGTATAGAATTCTACTGGACATAATCTCATCCCATTTACTCCGGGAGTATAGAATTCCACTGGCACCAATTTCCTCCTATTTATTTTGAGAGTATAGACATTCACTGGAACCAATCTCACCCCATTTACACTGAGAATACAGAATTCTAGTGGAACCAATCCCATGCCATTTACTCCAGGATTAAAGTATTTTACTGACACTAATCTCATCCCATTAACACCGGGAGTATAGAATTCCACTGGAAACAATCTCAGCCCATTTACTCTGGCAGTTTTGAATTCCACTGCACACAATCTCTTCCCATTTACTCTGACCGTATAGAATTCCACTGGAACCAACTTATCCCATTTAATCTGACAGTATTGAATTCCACAGGAACCAATATCATCCTATTTATTACGAGAGAATAGACACTCACTGAAACGAATCTCATCCCATTTACTATGAGAGTAGAATTCCACTGGAACCAATCCCTTCTGATTTACTCCAGGAGTCTAGTATTCTAATATAGCTAATCCCTTTTCCTCTACTCTGGGAGTATAGAATTCTACTGGAAACAATCTCATCCCATTTTCTCTGAGATAATAGAATTCTACTGGAACCAATCTCTTCTCTATTAGTCTGTGAGTATAGAATTCCATTAGAACCAATGTCATCCCATTTACTTTGAGATTATAGAATTCTACTGGAACCAATGCCGTCCCATTTTCACTGAGATTATAGATTTTCGCTGGATTCAATCCCTTCTCGGTTACTCCGGGAGTATTGGACTCTACCAGATCCAAGCCCTTCTCAGTCACACCGGGAGCATTGAATTCTACCAGAACCAATCCTTTCTCCGTTACTCCGGGGGTATAAAATTCCACTGGAACCAATCCTTTCTTATTTACTCTGAGAGTATAGAATTCTACTGGAACCAATCTCATCCCATTTACTCCAGGAGTATAGAATTCCACTGGAACCAATCTCATCCAATTTAATCCGGGAGTATAGAATTCCACTGGAAACAACCTCATCCCATTTACTCTGAGAGTATGGAATACTATTGGAACCAATCTCATCCCATTTACTCCAGGAGTATAGAATTCTACTGTAACCAATCTCATCCAATTTACTCTGAGAGTATAGAATTCCACTGGAACCAATCTCATCCCTTTTACACTGAGAGCATAGAATTCTATTGGAATCAATCTCATCCCATTTATTCTGAGTGTATAGAATTCTAATGGAAACAATCTCATCCTATTTATTATGAGAGTATAGAATTCCACTGGAACCAATCTATCCTGATTTACTCCAGGACAGTAGAATTCCACTGGAACCAATCTCTTGTCATTTACACTGAGAGTATAGAATTCCACTGCACCCAATGTCATCCCATTTCCTCTTAGAGTACAGAATTCTACTGGACCTAATTTCATCCTATTTACGCCGGAAGTTTAGAATTCTACTCGACCTAATCTCATCCCATTTACTCTGAGAGTATAGAATTCCACTGGAACCAATTTCCTCCTTTTACTCTGTGAGCATGGAATTCCACTGGAACCAATCTCATCCCATTTACTCTGAATGTATAAAATTCCACTGGAACCAAACATCCCATTTAATCTGACAGTATTGAATTCAACAGGAACCAATCTCATCCCATTTCCTCTTAGAGTACAGAATTCTACTGGAACCAATCTCATCCTATTTACACTGGAAGTATAGTATTCTACTGGACATAATCTCATCCCATTTACTCCGGGAGTATAGAATTCAACTGGAACCAATTTCCTCCTATTTATTATGAGAGTATAGACATTCACTGGAACCAATCTCATCCCATTTACTCTGAGAATACAGAATTCTACTGGAACCAATCCCATGCCATTTACTCCAGGATTAAAGAATTTTACTGACACTAATCTCATCCCATTAACACCGGGAGTATAGAATTCCACTGGAAACAATCTCAGCCCATTTACTCTGGCAGTTTTGAATTCCACTGCACACAATCTCTTCCCATTTATTCTGAACGTATACCATTCCACTGGAACCAAACTGATCTCATTTAATCTCACAGTATTGAATTCCACTGAACCAATCTCATCCTATGTATTTAGAGAGTACAGACATTCTCTGGAACCAATCTCATCCCATTTACTCTGAGAGCAGATATCCACTGGAACCAATCTCATCCCATTTACTCTGAATGTATAGAATTCCACTGGAACCAATTTATCCCATTTATTATGAGAGAATAGACACTCACTGAAACGAATCTCAGCCCATTTACTATGAGAGTAGAATTCCACTTGAACCAATGTCTTCACATTTACTCTGAGAGTATAGAATTCCACTGGAACCAATCCCTTCTGATTTACTCCAGGAGTCTAGTATTCTACTGTAACTAATCCCTTTTCCTTTACTCTGGGAGCATAGAATTCTACCGGAAACAATCTCATCCCATTTTCTCTGAGATAATAGAATTCTACTGGAACCAATCTCTTCTCATTTAGTCCGTGAAAATAGAATTCCATTAGAACCAATCTCATCCCATTTACTCGGGGATTAAAGAATTCTACGGGAACCAATGCTGTCCTATTTTCACTCAGATTATAGATTTTCGCTGGATCCAATCCCTTCTCGGTTACTCCGGCAGTATTGGACTCTACTAGAACCAAGCCCTTCTCAGTCACACCGGGAGTATTGAATTCTACCAGAACCAATCCTTTCTCCGTTACTCCGGGGTATAAAATTCCACTGGAACCAATCCTTTCTTATTTACTCTGAGAGTATAGAATTCCACTGGAACCAATCTCAACCCTTTTGCACTGAGAGTATAGAATTCTACTGGAACCAATCTCATCCCATTTACTCTGAGACTATAGAATTCTACTGGAACCAATCTCATCCCATTTACTCTGGGAGTATAGAATTCCACTGGAACCAATCTCATCCAAATTAATCCGGGAGTATAGAATTCCAAAGGAACCAAACTTATCCCATTTAATCTCACAGTATTGAATTCCACAGGAACCAATCTCATCCTATGTATTCAGGGAGTATAGGTATTCTCTGGAACCAATCTCATCCCATTTACTCTGAGAGCTGAATTCCACTGGAACCAATCTCGTCCCCTTTACTCTGAAAGTATAGAATTCCACTGGAACCAATTTATCCCATTTAATCTGACAGTATTGAATTCCACGTGAACCAATCTCATCCTATTTATTATGAGAGAATAGACACTCACTGAAACGAATCTCATCCCATTTACTATGAGAGTAGAATTCCACTTGAACCAATGTCTTCACATTTACTCTGAGAGTATAGAATTCCTCTGGAACCAATCGATCCTGATTTACTCCAGGAGTGTAGAATTCCACTGGAACCAATCTCTTGTCATTTACACTGAGATTATAGAATTCCACTGCACCCAATGTCATCCCATTTCCTCTTAGAGTACAGAATTCTACTGGACCTAATTTCAACCTATTGTCGCCGGAAGTAAAGACTTCTACTGGATCTAATCTCATCCCATTTACTCTGAGAGTATAGAATTCCACTGGAACCAATTTCCTCCTTTTACTCTGTGAGCATGGAATTCCACTGGAACCAATCTCATCCCATTTACTCTGAACGTATAAAATTCCACTGGAACCAAACATCCCATTTAATCTGACAGTATTGAATTCAACAGGAACCAATCTCATCCCATTTCCTCTTAGAATACAGAATTCTACTGGAACCAATCTCATCCTGTTTACATCGGAAGTATAGAATTCTACTGGACATAATCTCATCCCATTTACTCCGGGAGTATAGAATTCCACTGGAACCAATTTCCTCCTATTTATTTTGAGAGTATAGACATTCACTGGAACCAATCTCATCCCATTTACTCTGAGAATACAGAATTCTACTGGAACAAATCCCATCCCATTTACTCCAGGATTAAAGAATTTTACTGACACTAATCTAATCCCATTAACACCAGGAGTATAGAATTCCACTGGAAACAATCTCAGCCCATTTACTCTGGCAGTTTTGAATTCCACTGCACACAAACTCTTCCCATTTACTCTGTACGTATAGAATTCCACTGGAACCAAACTTATCCCATTTAATCTCACAGTATTGAATTCCACTGAAACAATCTCATCCTATGTATTTAGAGAGTACAGACATTCTCTGGAACCAATCTCAGCCCATTTACTCTGAGAGCAGATTTCCACTGGAACTAACCTCATCCCATTTTCTCTGAACGTATAGAATTCCACTGGAAACAACTTATCCCATTTAATCTGACAGTCTTGAATTCCACAGGAACCAATATCATCCTATTCATTATGAGAGAATAGACACTCACTGAAACGAATCTCATCCCATTTACTATGAGAGTAGAATTCCACTGGAACCAATCTCTTCACATTTACTCTGAGGGTATAGAATTCCACTGGAACCAATCCCTTCTGATTTACTCCAGGAGTCTAGTATTCTACTGTAACTAATCCCTTTTCCTCTACTCTGGGAGTATAGAATTCTACTGGAAACAATCTCATCCCATTTTCTCTGAGATAATAGAATTCTACTGGAACCAATCGCTTCTCTATTTGTCTGTGAGTATAGAATTCCATTAGAACCAATCTCATCCCATTTACTTTGAGATTATAGAATTCTAATGTAACCAATGCCGTCCCATTTTCACTGAGATTATAGATTTTCGCTGGATCCAATCCCTTCTCGGTTACTCCGGGAGTATTGGACTCTACCAGATCCAAGCCCTTCTCAGTCACACCGGGAGCATTGAATTCTACCAGAACCAATCCTTTCTCCGTTACTCCGGGGGTATAAAATTCCACTGGAACCAATCCTTTCTTATTTACTCTGAGAGTATAGAATTCTACTGGAACCAATCTCATCCCATTTACTCCGGGAGTATAGAATTCCACTGGAACCAATCTCATCCAATTTAATCCGGGAGTATAGAATTCCACTGGAAACAACCTCATCCCATTTACTCTGAGAGTATAGAATTCCACTGGACCCAATTTCATCCCATTTACACTGTGAGCATGGATTTCCACTGGAACCAATCTCATTCTATTTATTCTGAGATGATAGAATTCTACTGGAACCAATCCCATCCCATTTACTCCAGGAGTAAAGAATTTTACTGGACCTAATCTCATCCCATTAAATCCGGGAGAATAGAATTCCACTGGAAACAATCTATTCCCATTTACTCTGAATGTATAGAATTCCACTGGAACCAAACTGATCCCAATTAATCTCACAGTATTGAATTCCACTGAACAAAATCTCATCCTACGTATTTAGAGAGTAAAGACTTTCTCTGGAGCGAATCTCATCCCATTTATTCTGAGAGCAGATTTCCACTGGAACCAATCTCATCCCACTTACTCTGAACATATAGAATTCCACTGGAACCAACTTATCCCATTTAATCTGACAGTATTGAATTCGACAGGAACCAATCTCATCCTATTTATTATGGGAGAATAGACACTCACTGAAACGAATCTCATCCCATTTACTATGAGAGTAGAATTCCACTTGAACCAATGTCTTCACATTTACTCTGAGAGTATAGAATTCCACTGGAACCAATCCCTTCTGATTTACTCCAGGAGTCTAGTATTCTACTGTAACTAATCCCTTTTCCTTTACTCTGGGAGTATAGAATTCTACTGGAAACAATCTCATCCCATTTTCACTGAGCTAATAGAATTCTACCGGAACCAATCTCTTCTCATTTAGTCCGTGAGTATAGAATTCCATTAGAACCAATCTCATCCCATTTACTCTAAGATTATAGAATTCTACTGGAACCAATGCCGTCCCATTTTCGCTGAGATTATAAAATTTCGCTGGAACCAATTCCTTCTCAGTTACTCCAGGAGTATGGGACTTGCCCAGAACCAATCCCATCTCAGTCACACCGGGTGTATTGAAATCTACTGGAATCCGTTTCTATCCGTTTCTACGGGGGTATAAAATTCCACTGGAAGCAATCCTTTCTCATTTGCTCTGAAAGTATAGAATTCCTTTAGAACCAATCTCATCCCTTTTACACTGAGAGTATAGAATTCTGCTGGAACCAATCTCATCCAATTTACTCTGAGAGTATAGAATTCCAGTGGAACCAATCTCATCCCTTTTACACTGAGAGTATAGAATTTTACTGGAACCAATCTCATCCCATTTACTCTGAGAGTATAGAATTCCAAAGGAAACAATCTCATCCTATTTATTATGAGTATAGAATTCCACTGGAACCAATCGATCCTGATTTACTCCAGGAGTGTAGAATTCCACTGCAACCAATCGATCCTGATTTACTCCAGGAGTGTAGAATTCCACTGGAACCAATCTCTCGTCGTTCACACTGAGAGTATAGAATTCCACTGCACCCAATATCATCCCATTTCCTCTTAGAGTACAGAATTCTACTGGACCTAATTTCATCCTATTGTCACCAGAATTATAGAATTCCACTGGACCTAATCTCATCCCATTTACTCTGAGATTATAGAATTCCACTGGAACCAATTTCATCCTTTTACTCTGTGAGCATGGAATTCCACTGGAACCAATCTCATCCCATTTACTCTGAACGTATAAAATTCAACTGGAACCAAACATCCCATTTAATCTGACAGTATTGAATTCCACAGGAACCAATGTCATCCCATTTCCTCTTAGATTACAGAATTCTACTGGAACCAATCTCATCCTATTTACGCCGGAAGTATAGAATTCTACTCGAACTAATCTCATCCCATTAAATCCGGGAGTATAAAATTCCACTGGAAACAATCTCAGCCCATTTACTCTGGCAGTTTTGAATTCCACTGAACCAATCTCATCCTATGTATTTAGAGAGTATAGACATTCTCTGGAACCAATCTCATCCCATTTATTCTGAGAGCAGATTTCCACTGGAACCAATCTCATCCCATTTACTCTGAACGTATAGAATTCCACTGGAACCAACTAATCCCATTTAATCTGACAGTATTGAATTCCACAGGACCCAATCTCATCCTATTTATTATGAGAGAATAGACACTCACTGAAACGAATCTCAGCCCATTTACTATGAGAGTAGAATTCCACTTGAACCAATGTCTTCACATTTACTCTGAGAGTATAGAATTCCACTGGAACCAATCCCTTCTGATTTACTCCAGGAGTCTAGTATTCTACTGTAACTAATCCCTTTTCCTTTACTCTGGGAGCATAGAATTCTACCGGAAACAATCTCATCCCATTTTCTCTGAGATAATAGAATTCTACTGGAACCAATCTCTTCTCATTTAGTCCGTGAAAATAGAATTCCATTAGAACCAATCTCATCCCATTTACTCGGGGATTAAAGAATTCTACAGGAACCAATGCTGTCCCATTTTCACTCAGATTATAGATTTTCGCTGGATCCAATCCCTTCTCGGTTACTCCGGCAGTATTGGACTCTACTAGAACCAAGCCCTTCTCAGTCACACCGGGAGTATTGAATTCTACCAGAACCAATCCTTTCTCCGTTACTCCGGGGTATAAAATTCCACTGGAACCAATCCTTTCTTATTTACTCTGAGAGTATAGAATTCCACTGGAACCAATCTCAACCCTTTTGCACTGAGAGTATAGAATTCTACTGGAACCAATCTCATCCCATTTACTCTGAGACTATAGAATTCTACTGGAACCAATCTCATCCCATTTACTCTGGGAGTATAGAATTCCACTGGAACCAATCTCATCCAAATTAATCCGGGAGTATAGAATTCCAAAGGAACCAAACTTATCCCATTTAATCTCACAGTATTGAATTCCACAGGAACCAATCTCATCCTATGTATTCAGGGAGTATAGGTATTCTCTGGAACCAATCTCATCCCATTTACTCTGAGAGCTGAATTCCACTGGAACCAATCTCGTCCCCTTTACTCTGAAAGTATAGAATTCCACTGGAACCAATTTATCCCATTTAATCTGACAGTATTGAATTCCACGTGAACCAATCTCATCCTATTTATTATGAGAGAATAGACACTCACTGAAACGAATCTCATCCCATTTACTATGAGAGTAGAATTCCACTTGAACCAATGTCTTCACATTTACTCTGAGAGTATAGAATTCCTCTGGAACCAATCGATCCTGATTTACTCCAGGAGTGTAGAATTCCACTGGAACCAATCTCTTGTCATTTACACTGAGATTATAGAATTCCACTGCACCCAATGTCATCCCATTTCCTCTTAGAGTACAGAATTCTACTGGACCTAATTTCAACCTATTGTCGCCGGAAGTAAAGACTTCTACTGGATCTAATCTTATCCCATTTACTCTGAGAGTATAGAATTCCACTGGAACCAATTTCCTCCTTTTACTCTGTGAGCATGGAATTCCACTGGAACCAATCTCATCCCATTTACTCTGAACGTATAAAATTCCACTGGAACCAAACATCCCATTTAATCTGACAGTATTGAATTCAACAGGAACCAATCTCATCCCATTTCCTCTTAGAATACAGAATTCTACTGGAACCAATCTCATCCTGTTTACATCGGAAGTATAGAATTCTACTGGACATAATCTCATCCCATTTACTCCGGGAGTATAGAATTCCACTGGAACCAATTTCCTCCTATTTATTTTGAGAGTATAGACATTCACTGGAACCAATCTCATCCCATTTACTCTGAGAATACAGAATTCTACTGGAACAAATCCCATCCCATTTACTCCAGGAGTAAAGAATTTTACTGGACCTAATCTCATCCCATTAAATCCGGGAGAATAGAATTCCACTGGAAACAATCTATTCCCATTTACTCTGAATGTATAGAATTCCACTGGAACCAAACTGATCCCAATTAATCTCACAGTATTGAATTCCACTGAACAAAATCTCATCCTAAGTATTTAGAGAGTAAAGACTTTCTCTGGAGCGAATCTCATCCCATTTATTCTGAGAGCAGATTTCCACTGGAACCAATCTCATCCCACTTACTCTGAACATATAGAATTCCACTGGAACCAACTTATCCCATTTAATCTGACAGTATTGAATTCGACAGGAACCAATCTCATCCTATTTATTATGGGAGAATAGACACTCACTGAAACGAATCTCATCCCATTTACTATGAGAGTAGAATTCCACTTGAACCAATGTCTTCACATTTACTCTGAGAGTATAGAATTCCACTGGAACCAATCCCTTCTGATTTACTCCAGGAGTCTAGTATTCTACTGTAACTAATCCCTTTTCCTTTACTCTGGGAGTATAGAATTCTACTGGAAACAATCTCATCCCATTTTCTCTGAGCTAATAGAATTCTACCGGAACCAATCTCTTCTCATTTAGTCCGTGAGTATAGAATTCCATGAGAACCAATCTCATCCCTTTTACTCTAAGATTATAGAATTCCACTGGAACCAATGCCGTCCCATTTTCACTGAGATTATAGATTTTCGCTGGAACCAATCCCTTCTCAGTCACACCGGGCGTATTGAATTCTACCAGAACCAATCCTTTATCCGTTACTCCGGGGGTATAAAAGTCCACTGGAACCAATGCTTTCTCATTTGCTCTGAGACTATAGATTTCCACTGGAAACAATCTCATCCCTTTTACACTGAGAGTATAGAATTCTACTGGAACCAATCTGATCCCATTTACTCTGAGAGAATAGAATTCTACTGGAACCAATCTCATCCCATTTACTCCGGGAGTATAGAATTCCACTGGAACCAATCTCATCCAATTTACTCTGAGAGTATAGATTTCAACTGGAAACAATCTCTTCTCATTTACTCTGAGAGTATAGAATTCCACAGGAACCAATCTCAAGCTATTCATTAGGAGAGTATAGAATTACACTGGAACCAATCTCATCCCAAATACTCTGAGAACAGAATTCCATGGAACCACCCTCATCCCATTTACTCTGAGAGTATAGATTTACACTGGAACCAATCCATCCTGATTTACTCCAGGAGTGTAGAATTCCACTGGAACCAACCTCTTCTCATTTAAACTGAGAGTATAGAATTCTACTGGAACCACTGCTGTCCCATTTTCACTGAGATTATAGACTTTCGCTGGAACCAATCCCATCTCAGTTACTCCGGGACTATTGGACTCTACCAGAACCAATCCCTTCTCAGTCACACCGGGCGTATTGAATTCTACCAGAACCAATCCTTTATCCGTTACTCCGGGGGTATAAAATTCCACTGGAACCAATCCTTTCTCATGTGCTCTGAGAGTATAGAAGTCCTTTAGAACCAATCTCATCCCTTTTACACTGAGAGTATAGAATTCTACTGAAACCAATCTCATCCCATTTACTCTGAGAGTATAGAATTCTACTGGAACAAATCTCATCCAATTTACTCTTAGAGTAAAGAATTCCACTGGAACCAATCTCTTCTCATGTACTCTGAGAGTATAGATTTCCAAAGGAAACAATCTCATCATTTATTATGAGAGTATAGAATTACACTGGAACCATGCTCATCCCATTTACTCTGAGAGTACAATTCCACTGGAACAAATCTCATCCCATTTACTCTGAGAGTATAGAATTCCACTGGAACCAATCCATCCTGATTTACTCCAGGAGTGTGGAATTCCACTGGAACCAACCTCTTGTCATTTAAACTGAGAGTATAAAATTCTACTGGAAACAATCTCATCCCATTTTATCTGAGCTAATGGAATTCTACCGGAACCAATCTCTTCTCATTTAGTCCGTGAGTATAGAATTCCATTAGAACCAATCTCATCCCATTTACTCTAAGATTATAGAATTCTACTGGAACCAATGCCGTCCCATTTTCGCTGAGATTATAAAATTTCGCTGGAACCAATTCCTTCTCAGTTGCTCCAGGAGTATGGGACTTGCCCAGAACCAATCCCATCTCAGTCACACCGGGTGTATTGAAATCTACTGGAACCAATCCTTTATCCGTTTCTACGGGGGTATAAAATTCCACTGGAAGCAATCCTTTCTCATTTGCTCTGAAAGTATAGAATTCCTTTAGAACCAATCTCATCCCTTTTACACTGAGAGTATAGAATTCTGCTGGAACCAATCTCATCCAATTTACTCTGAGAGTATAGAATTCCAGTGGAACCAATCTCATCCCTTTTACACTGAGAGTATAGAATTCTACTGGAACCAATCTCATCCCATTTACTCTGAGAGTATAGAATTCCAAAGGAAACAATCTCATCCTATTTATTATGAGTATAGAATTCCACTGGAACCAATCGATCCTGATTTACTCCAGGAGTGTAGAATTCCACTGCAACCAATCGATCCTGATTTACTCCAGGAGTGTAGAATTCCACTGGAACCAATCTCTCGTCGTTCACACTGAGAGTATAGAATTCCACTGCACCCAATATCATCCCATTTCCTCTTAGAGTACAGAATTCTACTGGACCTAATTTCATCCTATTGTCACCAGAATTATAGAATTCCACTGGACCTAATCTCATCCCATTTACTCTGAGATTATAGAATTCCACTGGAACCAATTTCATCCTTTTACTCTGTGAGCATGGAATTCCACTGGAACCAATCTCATCCCATTTACTCTGAACGTATAAAATTCAACTGGAACCAAACATCCCATTTAATCTGACAGTATTGAATTCCACAGGAACCAATGTCATCCCATTTCCTCTTAGATTACAGAATTCTACTGGAACCAATCTCATCCTATTTACGCCGGAAGTATAGAATTCTACTCGAACTAATCTCATCCCATTAAATCCGGGAGTATAAAATTCCACTGGAAACAATCTCAGCCCATTTACTCTGGCAGTTTTGAATTCCACTGAACCAATCTCATCCTATGTATTTAGAGAGTATAGACATTCTCTGGAACCAATCTCATCCCATTTATTCTGAGAGCAGATTTCCACTGGAACTAATCTCATCCCATTTACTCTGAACGTATAGAATTCCACTGGAACCAACTAATCCCATTTAATCTGACAGTATTGAATTCCACAGGAACCAATCTCATCCTATTTATTATGAGAGAATAGACGCTCACTGAAACGAATCTCAGCCCATTTACTATGAGAGTAGAATTCCACTTGAACCAATGTCTTCACATTTACTCTGAGAGTATAGAATTCCACTGGAACCAATCCCTTCTGATTTACTCCAGGAGTCTAGTATTCTACTGTAACTAATCCCTTTTCCTTTACTCTGGGAGCATAGAATTCTACTGGAAACAATCTCATACCATTTTCTCTGAGATAATAGAATTCTACTGGAACCAATCTCTTCTCATTTAGTCCGTGAAAATAGAATTCCATTAGAACCAATCTCATCCCATTTACTCGGGGATTAAAGAATTCTACGGGAACCAATGCTGTCCCATTTTCACTCAGATTATAGATTTTCGCTGGATCCAATCCCTTCTCGGTTACTCCGGCAGTATTGGACTCTACTAGAACCAAGCCCTTCTCAGTCACACCGGGAGTATTGAATTCTACCAGAACCAATCCTTTCTCCGTTACTCCGGGGTATAAAATTCCACTGGAACCAATCCTTTCTTATTTACTCTGAGAGTATAGAATTCCACTGGAACCAATCTCAACCCTTTTGCACTGAGAGTATAGAATTCTACTGGAACCAATCTCATCCCATTTACTCTGAGACTATAGAATTCTACTGGAACCAATCTCATCCCATTTACTCTGGGAGTATAGAATTCCACTGGAACCAATCTCATCCAAATTAATCCGGGAGTATAGAATTCCAAAGGAACCAAACTTATCCCATTTAATCTCACAGTATTGAATTCCACAGGAACCAATCTCATCCTATGTATTCAGGGAGTATAGGTATTCTCTGGAACCAATCTCATCCCATTTACTCTGAGAGCTGAATTCCACTGGAACCAATCTCGTCCCCTTTACTCTGAAAGTATAGAATTCCACTGGAACCAATTTATCCCATTTAATCTGACAGTATTGAATTCCACGTGAACCAATCTCATCCTATTTATTATGAGAGAATAGACACTCACTGAAACGAATCTCATCCCATTTACTATGAGAGTAGAATTCCACTTGAACCAATGTCTTCACATTTACTCTGAGAGTATAGAATTCCTCTGGAACCAATCGATCCTGATTTACTCCAGGAGTGTAGAATTCCACTGGAACCAATCTCTTGTCATTTACACTGAGATTATAGAATTCCACTGCACCCAATGTCATCCCATTTCCTCTTAGAGTACAGAATTCTACTGGACCTAATTTCAACCTATTGTCGCCGGAAGTAAAGACTTCTACTGGATCTAATCTCATCCCATTTACTCTGAGAGTATAGAATTCCACTGGAACCAATTTCCTCCTTTTACTCTGTGAGCATGGAATTCCACTGGAACCAATCTCATCCCATTTACTCTGAACGTATAAAATTCCACTGGAACCAAACATCCCATTTAATCTGACAGTATTGAATTCAACAGGAACCAATCTCATCCCATTTCCTCTTAGAATACAGAATTCTACTGGAACCAATCTCATCCTGTTTACATCGGAAGTATAGAATTCTACTGGACATAATCTCATCCCATTTACTCCGGGAGTATAGAATTCCACTGGAACCAATTTCCTCCTATTTATTTTGAGAGTATAGACATTCACTGGAACCAATCTCATCCCATTTACTCTGAGAATACAGAATTCTACTGGAACAAATCCCATCCCATTTACTCCAGGATTAAAGAATTTTACTGACACTAATCTAATCCCATTAACACCAGGAGTATAGAATTCCACTGGAAACAATCTCAGCCCATTTACTCTGGCAGTTTTGAATTCCACTGCACACAAACTCTTCCCATTTACTCTGAACGTATAGAATTCCACTGGAACCAAACTTATCCCATTTAATCTCACAGTATTGAATTCCACTGAAACAATCTCATCCTATGTATTTAGAGAGTACAGACATTCTCTGGAACCAATCTCAGCCCATTTACTCTGAGAGCAGATTTCCACTGGAACCAATCTCATCCCATTTACTCCAGGAGTATAGAATTCCACTGGAACCAATCTCATCCAATTTAATCCGGGAGTATAGAATTCCACTGGAAACAACCTCATCCCATTTACTCTGAGAGTATGGAATACTATTGGAACCAATCTCATCCCATTTACTCCAGGAGTATAGAATTCTACTGTAACCAATCTCATCCAATTTACTCTGAGAGTATAGAATTCCACTGGAACCAATCTCATCCCTTTTACACTGAGAGCATAGAATTCTATTGGAATCAATCTCATCCCATTTATTCTGAGTGTATAGAATTCTAATGGAAACAATCTCATCCTATTTATTATGAGAGTATAGAATTCCACTGGAACCAATCTATCCTGATTTACTCCAGGACAGTAGAATTCCACTGGAACCAATCTCTTGTCATTTACACTGAGAGTATAGAATTCCACTGCACCCAATGTCATCCCATTTCCTCTTAGAGTACAGAATTCTACTGGACCTAATTTCATCCTATTTACGCCGGAAGTTTAGAATTCTACTCGACCTAATCTCATCCCATTTACTCTGAGAGTATAGAATTCCACTGGAACCAATTTCCTCCTTTTACTCTGTGAGCATGGAATTCCACTGGAACCAATCTCATCCCATTTACTCTGAATGTATAAAATTCCACTGGAACCAAACATCCCATTTAATCTGACAGTATTGAATTCAACAGGAACCAATCTCATCCCATTTCCTCTTAGAGTACAGAATTCTACTGGAACCAATCTCATCCTATTTACACTGGAAGTATAGTATTCTACTGGACATAATCTCATCCCATTTACTCCGGGAGTATAGAATTCAACTGGAACCAATTTCCTCCTATTTATTATGAGAGTATAGACATTCACTGGAACCAATCTCATCCCATTTACTCTGAGAATACAGAATTCTACTGGAACCAATCCCATGCCATTTACTCCAGGATTAAAGAATTTTACTGACACTAATCTCATCCCATTAACACCGGGAGTATAGAATTCCACTGGAAACAATCTCAGCCCATTTACTCTGGCAGTTTTGAATTCCACTGCACACAATCTCTTCCCATTTATTCTGAACGTATACCATTCCACTGGAACCAAACTGATCTCATTTAATCTCACAGTATTGAATTCCACTGAACCAATCTCATCCTATGTATTTAGAGAGTACAGACATTCTCTGGAACCAATCTCATCCCATTTACTCTGAGAGCAGATATCCACTGGAACCAATCTCATCCCATTTACTCTGAATGTATAGAATTCCACTGGAACCAATTTATCCCATTTATTATGAGAGAATAGACACTCACTGAAACGAATCTCAGCCCATTTACTATGAGAGTAGAATTCCACTTGAACCAATGTCTTCACATTTACTCTGAGAGTATAGAATTCCACTGGAACCAATCCCTTCTGATTTACTCCAGGAGTCTAGTATTCTACTGTAACTAATCCCTTTTCCTTTACTCTGGGAGCATAGAATTCTACCGGAAACAATCTCATCCCATTTTCTCTGAGATAATAGAATTTTACTGGAACCAATCTCTTCTCATTTAGTCCGTGAAAATAGAATTCCATTAGAACCAATCTCATCCCATTTACTCGGGGATTAAAGAATTCTACGGGAACCAATGCTGTCCTATTTTCACTCAGATTATAGATTTTCGCTGGATCCAATCCCTTCTCGGTTACTCCGGCAGTATTGGACTCTACTAGAACCAAGCCCTTCTCAGTCACACCGGGAGTATTGAATTCTACCAGAACCAATCCTTTCTCCGTTACTCCGGGGTATAAAATTCCACTGGAACCAATCCTTTCTTATTTACTCTGAGAGTATAGAATTCCACTGGAACCAATCTCAACCCTTTTGCACTGAGAGTATAGAATTCTACTGGAACCAATCTCATCCCATTTACTCTGAGACTATAGAATTCTACTGGAACCAATCTCATCCCATTTACTCTGGGAGTATAGAATTCCACTGGAACCAATCTCATCCAAATTAATCCGGGAGTATAGAATTCCAAAGGAACCAAACTTATCCCATTTAATCTCACAGTATTGAATTCCACAGGAACCAATCTCATCCTATGTATTCAGGGAGTATAGGTATTCTCTGGAACCAATCTCATCCCATTTACTCTGAGAGCTGAATTCCACTGGAACCAATCTCGTCCCCTTTACTCTGAAAGTATAGAATTCCACTGGAACCAATTTATCCCATTTAATCTGACAGTATTGAATTCCACGTGAACCAATCTCATCCTATTTATTATGAGAGAATAGACACTCACTGAAACGAATCTCATCCCATTTACTATGAGAGTAGAATTCCACTTGAACCAATGTCTTCACATTTACTCTGAGAGTATAGAATTCCTCTGGAACCAATCGATCCTGATTTACTCCAGGAGTGTAGAATTCCACTGGAACCAATCTCTTGTCATTTACACTGAGATTATAGAATTCCACTGCACCCAATGTCATCCCATTTCCTCTTAGAGTACAGAATTCTACTGGACCTAATTTCAACCTATTGTCGCCGGAAGTAAAGACTTCTACTGGATCTAATCTCATCCCATTTACTCTGAGAGTATAGAATTCCACTGGAACCAATTTCCTCCTTTTACTCTGTGAGCATGGAATTCCACTGGAACCAATCTCATCCCATTTACTCTGAACGTATAAAATTCCACTGGAACCAAACATCCCATTTAATCTGACAGTATTGAATTCAACAGGAACCAATCTCATCCCATTTCCTCTTAGAATACAGAATTCTACTGGAACCAATCTCATCCTGTTTACATCGGAAGTATAGAATTCTACTGGACATAATCTCATCCCATTTACTCCGGGAGTATAGAATTCCACTGGAACCAATTTCCTCCTATTTATTTTGAGAGTATAGACATTCACTGGAACCAATCTCATCCCATTTACTCTGAGAATACAGAATTCTACTGGAACAAATCCCATCCCATTTACTCCAGGATTAAAGAATTTTACTGACACTAATCTAATCCCATTAACACCAGGAGTATAGAATTCCACTGGAAACAATCTCAGCCCATTTACTCTGGCAGTTTTGAATTCCACTGCACACAAACTCTTCCCATTTACTCTGAACGTATAGAATTCCACTGGAACCAAACTTATCCCATTTAATCTCACAGTATTGAATTCCACTGAAACAATCTCATCCTATGTATTTAGAGAGTACAGACATTCTCTGGAACCAATCTCAGCCCATTTACTCTGAGAGCAGATTTCCACTGGAACTAATCTCATCCCATTTTCTCTGAGCGTATACAATTCCACTGGAAACAACTTATCCCATTTAATCTGACAGTCTTGAATTCCACAGGAACCAATATCATCCTATTCATTATGAGAGAATAGACACTCACTGAAACGAATCTCATCCCATTTACTATGAGAGTAGAATTCCACTGGAACCAATCTCTTCACATTTACTCTGAGGGTATAGAATTCCACTGGAACCAATCCCTTCTGATTTACTCCAGGAGTCTAGTATTCTACTGTAACTAATCCCTTTTCCTCTACTCTGGGAGTATAGAATTCTACTGGAAACAATCTCATCCCATTTTCTCTGAGATAATAGAATTCTACTGGAACCAATCGCTTCTCTATTAGTCTGTGAGTATAGAATTCCATTAGAACCAATCTCATCCCATTTACTTTGAGATTATAGAATTCTAATGTAACCAATGCCGTCCCATTTTCACTGAGATTATAGATTTTCGCTGGATCCAATCCCTTCTCGGTTACTCCGGGAGTATTGGACTCTACCAGATCCAAGCCCTTCTCAGTCACACCGGGAGCATTGAATTCTACCAGAACCAATCCTTTCTCCGTTACTCCGGGGGTATAAAATTCCACTGGAACCAATCCTTTCTTATTTACTCTGAGAGTATAGAATTCTACTGGAACCAATCTCATCCCATTTACTCCGGGAGTATAGAATTCCACTGGAACCAATCTCATCCAATTTAATCCGGGAGTATAGAATTCCACTGGAAACAACCTCATCCCATTTACTCTGAGAGTATAGAATTCCACTGGACCCAATTTCATCCCATTTACACTGTGAGCATGGATTTCCACTGGAACCAATCTCATTCTATTTATTCTGAGATGATAGAATTCTACTGGAACCAATCCCATCCCATTTACTCCAGGAGTAAAGAATTTTACTGGACCTAATCTCATCCCATTAAATCCAGGAGAATAGAATTCCACTGGAAACAATCTATTCCCATTTACTCTGAATGTATAGAATTCCACTGGAACCAAACTGATCCCAATTAATCTCACAGTATTGAATTCCACTGAACAAAATCTCATCCTACGTATTTAGAGAGTAAAGACTTTCTCTGGAGCGAATCTCATCCCATTTATTCTGAGAGCAGATTTCCACTGGAACCAATCTCATCCCACTTACTCTGAACATATAGAATTCCACTGGAACCAACTTATCCCATTTAATCTGACAGTATTGAATTCGACAGGAACCAATCTCATCCTATTTATTATGGGAGAATAGACACTCACTGAAACGAATCTCATCCCATTTACTATGAGAGTAGAATTCCACTTGAACCAATGTCTTCACATTTACTCTGAGAGTATAGAATTCCACTGGAACCAATCCCTTCTGATTTACTCCAGGAGTCTAGTATTCTACTGTAACTAATCCCTTTTCCTTTACTCTGGGAGTATAGAATTCTACTGGAAACAATCTCATCCCATTTTCTCTGAGCTAATAGAATTCTACCGGAACCAATCTCTTCTCATTTAGTCCGTGAGTATAGAATTCCATGAGAACCAATCTCATCCCTTTTACTCTAAGATTATAGAATTCCACTGGAACCAATGCCGTCCCATTTTCACTGAGATTATAGATTTTCGCTGGAACCAATCCCTTCTCAGTCACACCGGGCGTATTGAATTCTACCAGAACCAATCCTTTATCCGTTACTCCGGGGGTATAAATGTCCACTGGAACCAATGCTTTCTCATTTGCTCTGAGACTATAGATTTCCACTGGAAACAATCTCATCCCTTTTACACTGAGAGTATAGAATTCTACTGGAACCAATCTGATCCCATTTACTCCGGGAGTATAGAATTCCACTGGAACCAATCTCATCCAATTTACTCTGAGAGTATAGATTTCAACTGGAAACAATCTCTTCTCATTTACTCTGAGAGTATAGAATTCCACAGGAACCAATCTCAAGCTATTCATTAGGAGAGTATAGAATTACACTGGAACCAATCTCATCCCAAATACTCTGAGAACAGAATTCCATGGAACCACCCTCATCCCATTTACTCTGAGAGTATAGATTTACACTGGAACCAATCCATCCTGATTTACTCCAGGAGTGTAGAATTCCACTGGAACCAACCTCTTCTCATTTAAACTGAGAGTATAGAATTCTACTGGAACCACTGCTGTCCCATTTTCACTGAGATTATAGACTTTCGCTGGAACCAATCCCATCTCAGTTACTCCGGGACTATTGGACTCTACCAGAACCAATCCCTTCTCAGTCACACCGGGCGTATTGAATTCTACCAGAACCAATCCTTTATCCGTTACTCCGGGGGTATAAAATTCCACTGGAACCAATCCTTTCTCATGTGCTCTGAGAGTATAGAAGTCCTTTAGAACCAATCTCATCCCTTTTACACTGAGAGTATAGAATTCTACTGAAACCAATCTCATCCCATTTACTCTGAGAGTATAGAATTCTACTGGAACAAATCTCATCCAATTTACTCTTAGAGTAAAGAATTCCACTGGAACCAATCTCTTCTCATGTACTCTGAGAGTATAGATTTCCAAAGGAAACAATCTCATCATTTATTATGAGAGTATAGAATTACACTGGAACCATGCTCATCCCATTTACTCTGAGAGTACAATTCCACTGGAACAAATCTCATCCCATTTACTCTGAGAGTATAGAATTCCACTGGAACCAATCCATCCTGATTTACTCCAGGAGTGTGGAATTCCACTGGAACCAACCTCTTGTCATTTAAACTGAGAGTATAAAATTCTACTGGAAACAATCTCATCCCATTTTATCTGAGCTAATGGAATTCTACCGGAACCAATCTCTTCTCATTTAGTCCGTGAGTATAGAATTCCATTGGAACCAATCTCATCCCATTTACTCTAAGATTATAGAATTCTACTGGAACCAATGCCGTCCCATTTTCGCTGAGATTATAAAATTTCGCTGGAACCAATTCCTTCTCAGTTACTCCAGGAGTATGGGACTTGCCCAGAACCAATCCCATCTCAGTCACACCGGGTGTATTGAAATCTACTGGAACCAATCCTTTATCCGTTTCTACGGGGGTATAAAATTCCACTGGAAGCAATCCTTTCTCATTTGCTCTGAAAGTATAGAATTCCTTTAGAACCAATCTCATCCCTTTTACACTGAGAGTATAGAATTCTGCTGGAACCAATCTCATCCAATTTACTCTGAGAGTATAGAATTCCAGTGGAACCAATCTCATCACTTTTACACTGAGAGTATAGAATTCTACTGGAACCAATCTCATCCCATTTACTCTGAGAGTATAGAATTCCAAAGGAAACAATCTCATCCTATTTATTATGAGTATAGAATTCCACTGGAACCAATCGATCCTGATTTACTCCAGGAGTGTAGAATTCCACTGCAACCAATCGATCCTGATTTACTCCAGGAGTGTAGAATTCCACTGGAACCAATCTCTCGTCATTCACACTGAGAGTATAGAATTCCACTGCACCCAATATCATCCCATTTCCTCTTAGAGTACAGAATTCTACTGGACCTAATTTCATCCTATTGTCACCAGAATTATAGAATTCCACTGGACCTAATCTCATCCCATTTACTCTGAGATTATAGAATTCCACTGGAACCAATTTCATCCTTTTACTCTGTGAGCATGGAATTCCACTGGAACCAATCTCATCCCATTTACTCTGAACGTATAAAATTCAACTGGAACCAAACATCCCATTTAATCTGACAGTATTGAATTCCACAGGAACCAATGTCATCCCATTTCCTCTTAGATTACAGAATTCTACTGGAACCAATCTCATCCTATTTACGCCGGAAGTATAGAATTCTACTCGAACTAATCTCATCCCATTTAATCCGGGAGTATAAAATTCCACTGGAAACAATCTCAGCCCATTTACTCTGGCAGTTTTGAATTCCACTGAACCAATCTCATCCTATGTATTTAGAGAGTATAGACATTCTCTGGAACCAATCTCATCCCATTTATTCTGAGAGCAGATTTCCACTGGAACCAATCTCATCCCATTTACTCTGAACGTATAGAATTCCACTGGAACCAACTAATCCCATTTAATCTGACAGTATTGAATTCCACAGCAGCCAATCACATCCTATTTATTATGAGAGAATAGACACTCACTGAAACGAATCTCATCCCATTTACTCTGAGAGTATAGAATTCCACTGGAAACAATCCCTTCTGATTTACTCCAGGAGTCTTTTATTCTACTGTAACTAATCCCATTTCCTTTACTCTGGGAATATAGAATTCTACTGGAAACAATCTCTTCTCATTTAGTCCGTGAGTACAGAATTCCATTAGAACCAATCTCATCCCATTTACTCTAAGATTATAGAATTCTACTGGAACCAATGCCGTCCCATTTTCGCTGAGATTATAGAATTTCGCTGGAACCAATTCCTTCTCGGTTACTCCAGGAGTATGGGACTTGCCCAGAACCAATCCCATCTCAGTCACACCGGGTGTATTGAAATCTACTGGAACCAATCCTTTATCCGTTTCTACGGGGGTATAAAATTCCACTGGAAGCAATCATTTCTCATTTGCTCTGAAAGTATAGAATTCCTTTAGAACCAATCTCATCCCTTTTACACTGAGAGTATAGAATTCTGCTGGAACCAATCTCATCCAATTTACTCTGAGAGTATAGAATTCCAGTGGAACCAATCTCATCACTTTTACACTGAGAGTATAGAATTCTACTGGAACCAATCTCATCCCATTTACTCTGAGAGTATAGAATTCCAAAGGAAACAATCTCATCCTATTTATTATGAGAGTATAGAATTCCACTGGAACCAATCGATCCTGATTTACTCCAGGAGTGTAGAATTCCACTGGAACCAATCGATCCTGATTTACTCCAGGAGTGTAGAATTCCACTGGAACCCATCTCTCGTCATTCACACTGAGAGTATAGAATTCCACTGCACCCAATATCATCCCATTTCCTCTTAGAGTACAGAATTCTACTGGACCTAATTTCATCCTATTGTCACCAGAATTATAGAATTCCACTGGACCTAATCTCATGCCATTTACTCTGAGATTATAGAATTCCACTGGAACCAATTTCATCCTTTTACTATGTGAGCATGGAATTCCACTGGAACCAATCTCATCCCATTTACTCTGAACATATAAAATCCAACTGGAACCAAACATCCCATTTAATCTGACAGTATTGAATTCCACAGGAACCAATGTCATCCCATTTCCTCTTAGATTACAGAATTCTACTGGAACCAATCTCATCCTATTTACGCCGGAAGTATAGAATTCTACTCGAACTAATCTCATCCCATTTAATCCGGGAGTATAGAATTCCACTGGAAACAATCTAAGCCCATTTACTCTGGCAGTTTTGAATTCCACTGAACCAATCTCATCCTACGTATTTAGAGAGTACAGACATTCTCTGGAACCAATCTCATCCCATTTACTCTGAGAGCAGATATCCACTGGAACCAATCTCATCCCATTTACTCTGAATGTATAGAATTCCACTGGAACCAACTTATCCCATTTAATCTGACAGTATTGAATTCCACAGGAACCAATCTCATCCTATTTATTATTAGAGAATAGAAACTCACTGAAACGAATCTCGTCCCATTTACTATGAGAGTTGAATTCCATTTGAACCAATGTCTTCACATTTACTCTGAGGGTATAGAATTCCACTGGAACCAATCCCTTCTGATTTACTCCAGGAGTCTAGTATTCTACTGTAACTAATCCTTTTTCCTTTATTCTGGGAGCATAGAATTCTACTGGAAACAATCTCATCCCAATTTCTCTGAGATAATAGAATTCTACTGGAACCAATCTCTTCTCATTTAGTCCGTGAAAATAGAATTCCATTAGAACCAATCTCATCCCATTTACTCGGGGATTAAAGAATTCTACGGGAACCAATGCTGTCCCATTTTCACTGAGATTATAGATTTTCGCTGGATCCAATCCCTTCTCGGTTACTCCGGGAGTATTGGACTCTACTAGAACCAAGCCCTTCTCAGTCACACCGGGAGTATTGAATTCTAAGAGAACCAATCCTTTCTCCGTTACTCCGGGGGTATAAAATTCCACTGGAACCAATCCTTTCTTATTTACTCTGAGAGTATAGAGTTCCACTGGAACCAATCTCAACCCTTTTACACTGAGAGTATAGAATTCTACTGGAACCAATCTCATCCCATTTACTCTGAGAGTATAGAATCCAACGGACCCAATTTCATCCCATTTACACTGTGAGCATGGAATTCCACTGGAATCAATCTCATTCTATTTATTCTGAGAGGATAGAATTCTACTGGAACCATCTCATCCCATTTCCACTGGGAGAATAACATTCTACTGGAACCAATCGCATCCCATTTACTCCGGGAGTATAGAATTGCACTGGAACCAATCTCTTGTCATTTAAACTGAGAGTATAGAATTCCACTCCACCCAATCTCATCCCATTTCCTCTTTGAGTACAGAATTCTACTGGAACCAATCCCATCCTATTTCCGCCGGGAGTATAGAATTCCTCTGGAAACAACCTCATCCCATTTACTCTGAGAGTATAGAATTCCACTGGACCCAATTTCATCCCATTTACATTGTGAGCATGGAATTCCACTGGAACCAATCTCATTCTATTTATTCTGAGAGGATAGAATTCTACTGGAACCATCTCATCCCATTGACACTGGGAGAATAACATTCTACTGGAACCAATCGCATCCCATTTAGTCCGGGGTATAGAATTCCACTGGAACCAATCTCATCGCATTTACTCTGAGAGTATAGAATTCCACGTGGAACCAATCTCTTCTCATTTACTCTGAGAGTATAGAATTCCACAGCACCCAATCTCATCCCATTTCATCTGAGAATACAGAGTTCTACTGGAACCAATCCCATCCCTTTAACTCCCGCAATATAGACTTTTACTGGAACTAATCTCATCCCATTAACTCTGGTAGTATAGAATTCTACTGGTAACAATCTCAGCCCATTTACTCTGGCAGTTTTGAATTCCACTGCATCCAATCTCTTCCCATTTACTCTGAATGTATAGAATTCCACTGGAACCAAACTCATCCTATGTATTCAGGGAGTATAGATATTCTCTGGAACCAATCTCATCCCATTTACTCTGAGAGCAGAATTCCACTGGAACCAATCTCATCCCCTTTACTCTGAATGTATAGAATTCCACTGGAACCAATTTGTCCCATTTAATCTGACAGTATTGAATTCCACAGGAACCAATATCATCCTATTTATTATGAGAGAATAGACACTCACTGAAACGAATCTCATCCCATTTACTAAGAGAGTAGAATTCCACTTGAACCAATGTCTTCACATTTACTCTGAGAGTATAGAATTCCACTGGAACCAATCCCTTCTGATTTACTCCAGGAGTCTAGTATACTACTGTAACTAATCCCATTTCCTTTACTCTGGGAGTATAGAATTCTTCTGGAAACAATCTCATCCCATTTATCTGAGCTAATAGAATTCTACTGGAACCAATCTCTTCTCATTTAGTCCGTGATTATACAATTCCATTAGAACCAATCTCATCCCATTTACTCTGAGATTATAGAATTCTACTGGAACCAATGCCATCCCATTTTCGCTGAGATTATAGAAATTTGCTGGAACCAATTCCTTCTCGGTTACTCCAAGGGTATGGGTCTCTACCAGAACCAATCCCTTCTCAGTCACACCGGGCATATTGAATTCTACCAGAACCAATCCCTTATCCGTTACTCCGGGGGTATAAAATTCCCTGGAACCAATCCTTTCTCATTTGCTCTGAGAGTATAGAATTCCTTTAGAACCAATCTCATCCCTTTTTCACTGAGAGTATAGAATTCTACTGGAACCAATCTCATCCCATTTACTCTGAGAGTATAGAATTCTACTGGAAACAATCTCATCCCATTTAATCCGGGAGTATAGAATTCCACTGCAACCAATCTCTTCTCATTTACTCTGAGAGAATACAATTCCAAAGGAAACAATCCCATCCTATTTATATGAGAGTATAGAATTCCACTGGAACAAATCTCATCCCATGTACTCTGAGAGTATAGAATTCCACTGGAACCAATCGATCCTGACTTACGCCAGGTGTGTAGAATTCTACTGTAACTAATACCTTTTCCTTTACTCTGGTAGTATAGAATTCTACTGGAACCAATCTCATCCCATTTACTCTGAGAGTATAGAATTCTATTGGAACCAATACTCATTCCATTTACTCCGTGAGTATACAGTTCTACTGTAACCAATCTCATCCAATTTACTCTGAGAGTATAGAATTCCAATGGAACCAATCTCATCCCTTTTACACTGAGAGTATAGAATTCTACTGTAACCAATCTCATCCCATTTATTCTGAGAGTATAGAATTCCAAAGGAAACAATCTCATCCTATTTATGATGAGAGTATAGAATTCCACTGGAACCAATCGATCCTGATTTACTCCAGGAGTGTAGAATTCCACTGGAACCAATCTCTTGTCATTTACACTGAGAGTATAGAATTCCACGGCACCCAATGTCATCCCATTTCCTCTTAAAGTACAGAATTCTACTGGACCTAATTTCATCCTATTTACGCTGGAAGTGTAGAATTCTACTGGACCTAATCTCATCCCATTTACTCTGAGAGTATAGAATTCCACTGGAACCAATTTCCTCCTTTTACTCTGTGAGCATGGAATTCCACTGGAACCAATCCCATCCCATTTACTCTGAATGTATAAAATTCCACGGGAACCAAACATCCCATTTAATCTGACAGTATTGAATTCAACAGGAACCAATCTCATCCCATTTCCTCTTAGAGTACAGCATTCTACTGGAACCATACTCATCCTATTTACACCGGAAGTACAGAATTCTACAGGACATAATCTCATCCCATTTACTCCGGGAGTATACAATTCCACTGGAACCAATTTTCTCCTATTTATTTTGAGAGTATAGACATTCACTGCAACCAATCTCATCCCATTTACTCTGAGAATACAGAATTTTACTGGAACCAATCCCATCCCATTTACTCCAGGATTAAAGAATTTTACTGACACTAATCTAATCCCATTAACACCAGGAGTATAGAATTCCACTGGAAACAATCTCAGCCCATTTACTCTGGCAGTTTTGAATTCCACTGCTCACAATCTCTTCCCATTTACTCTGAACGTATAGAATTCCACTGGAACCAACTTATCCCATTTAATCTGACAGTATTGAATTCCACAGGAACCAATCTCATCCTATTTATTATGAGAGAATAGACACTCACTGAAACGAATCTCATCCCATTTATTCTGAGAGTATAGAATTCCACTGGAAACAATCCCTTCTGATTTACTCCAGGAGTCTAGTATTCTACTGTAACTAATCCCATTTCCTTTACTCTGGGAATATAGAATTCTACTGGAAACAATCTCTTCTCATTTAGTCCGTGAGCACAGAATTCCATTAGAACCAATCTCATCCCATTTACTCTAAGATTATAGAATTCTACTGGAACCAATGCCGTCCCATTTTCGCTGAGATTATAGAATTTCACTGGAACCAATTCCTTCTCGGTTACTCCAGGAGTATGGGACTCTACCAGAACCAATCCCTTCTCAGTCACACCGGGCGTATTGAATTCTACCAGAACCAATCCTTTATCCGTTACTCCGGGGGTATAAAATTCCACTGGAAGCAATTTGCTCTGAGCGTATAGAATTCCTTTAGAACCAATCTCATCCCTTTTACACTGAGAGTATAGAATTCTACTGGAACCAATCTCATCCCATTTACTCTGAGAGTATAGAATTCTATTGGAACCAATACTCATCCCATTTACTCTCGGAGTATAGAATTCTACTGTAACCAATCTCATCCAATTTACTCTGAGAGTATAGAATTCCACTAGAACCAATCTCATCCCTTTTACACTGAGAGTATAGAATTCTACTGGAACCAATCTCATCCCATTTACTCTGAGAGTATACAATTCCAAAGGAAACAATCTCATCCTATTTATTATGAGAGTATCGAATTCCACTGGAACCAATCGATCCTGATTTACTCCAGGAGAGTAGAATTCCACTGGAACCAATCTCTTGTCATTTACACTGAGAGTATAGAATTCCACGGCACCCAATGTCATCCCATTTCCTCTTAAAGTACAGAATTCTACTGGACCTAATTTCATCCTATTTACGCTGGAAGTGTAGAATTCTACTGGACCTAATCTCATCCCATTTACTCTGAGAGTATAGAATTCCACTGGAACCAATTTCCTCCTTTTACTCTGTGAGCATGGAATTCCACTGGAACCAATCCCATCCCATTTACTCTGAACGTATAAAATTCCACTGGAACCAAACATCCCATTTAATCTGACAGTATTGAATTCAACAGGAACCAATCTCATCCCATTTCCTCTTAGAGTACAGCATTCTACTGGAACCATACTCATCCTATTTACACCGGAAGTACAGAATTCTACTGGACATAATCTCATCCCATTTACTCCGGGAGTATAGAATTCCACTGGCACCAATTTCCTCCTATTTATTTTGAGAGTATAGACGTTCACTGGAACCAATCTCATCCCATTTACTCTGAGAATACAGAATTCTACTGGAACCAATCCCATCCCATTTACTCTGAACGTATAAAATTCAACTGGAACCAAACATCCCATTTAATCTGACAGTATTGAATTCCACAGGAACCAATGTCATCCCATTTCCCTTAGATTACAGAATTCTACTGGAACCAATCTCATCCTATTTACGCCGGAAGTGTAGAATTCTACTCGAACTAATCTCATCCCATTTAATCCGGGAGTATAGAATTCCACTGGAAACAATCTCAGCCCATTTACTCTGGCAGTTTTGAATTCCACTGAACCAATCTCATCCTATGTATTTAGAGAGTATAGACATTCTCTGGAACCAATCTCATCCCATTTATTCTGAGAGCAGATTTCCACTGGAACCAATCTCATCCCATTAATCTGAACGTATAGAATTCCACTGGAACCAACTAATCCCATTTAATCTGACAGTATTGAATTCCACAGCAGCCAATCACATCCTATTTATTATGAGAGAATAGACACTCACTGAAACGAATCTCATCCCATTTACTCTGAGAGTATAGAATTCCACTGGAAACAATCCCTTCTGATTTACTCCAGGAGTCTAGTATTCTACTGTAACTAATCCCATTTCCTTTACTCTGGGAATATAGAATTCTACTGGAAACAATCTCTTCTCATTTAGTCCGTGAGTACAGAATTCCATTAGAACCAATCTCATCCCATTTACTCTAAGATTATAGAATTCTACTGGAACCAATGCCGTCCCATTTTCGCTGAGATTATAGAATTTCGCTGGAACCAATTCCTTCTCGGTTACTCCAGGAGTATGGGACTTGCCCAGAACCAATCCCATCTCAGTCACACCGGGTGTATTGAAATCTACTGGAACCAATCCTTTATCCGTTTCTACGGGGGTATAAAATTCCACTGGAAGCAATCATTTCTCATTTGCTCTGAAAGTATAGAATTCCTTTAGAACCAATCTCATCCCTTTTACACTGAGAGTATAGAATTCTGCTGGAACCAATCTCATCCAATTTACTCTGAGAGTATAGAATTCCAGTGGAACCAATCTCATCACTTTTACACTGAGAGTATAGAATTCTACTGGAACCAATCTCATCCCATTTACTCTGAGAGTATAGAATTCCAAAGGAAACAATCTCATCCTATTTATTATGAGAGTATAGAATTCCACTGGAACCAATCGATCCTGATTTACTCCAGGAGTGTAGAATTCCACTGGAACCAATCGATCCTGATTTACTCCAGGAGTGTAGAATTCCACTGGAACAAATCTCTCGTCATTCACACTGAGAGTATAGAATTCCACTGCACCCAATATCATCCCATTTCCTCTTAGAGTACAGAATTCTACTGGACCTAATTTCATCCTATTGTCGCCGGAATTATAGAATTCTACTGGACCTAATCTCATCCCATTTTCTCTGAGATAATAGAATTCCACTGGAACCAATTTCATCCTTTTACTATGTGAGCATGGAATTCTACTGGAACCAATCCCATCCTCTTTACGCCGGCAGTATAGAATTCCTCTGGAAACAACCTCATCCCATTTACTCTGGGAGTATAGAATTCTACTGGGAACAATCTCAGCCCATTTACCCTGGCAGTTTTGAATTCCACTGAACCCAATCTCTTCCCATTTACACTGAACGTATAGAATTCCACTGGAACCAAACTTATCCCATTTAATCTCACAGTATTGAATTCCACAGGAACCAATCTCAACCTATGTATTCAGGGAGTATAGATATTCTCTGGAACCAATCTCATCCCATTTACTCTGAGAGCAGAATTCCACTGGAACCAATCTCATCCCCTTTACTCTGAACGTATAGAATTCCACTGGAACCAATTTATCCCATTTAACCTGACAGTATTGAATTCCACAGGAACCAATCTCATCCTATTTATTATGAGAGAATAGACACTCACTGAAACGAATCTCATCCCATTTACTATGAGAGTAGAATTCCACTTGAACCAATGTCTTCACGTTTATTCTGAGAGTTTAGAATTCCACTGGAACCAATCCCTTCTGATTTACTCCAGGAGTCTAGTATACTACTGTAACTAATCCCATTTCCTTTACTTTGGGAGTATAGATTTCTACTGGAAACAATCTCATCCCATTTTTCTGAGCTAATAGAATTCTACTGGAACAAATCTCTTCTCATTTAGTCCGTGATTATAGAATTCCATTAGAAACAATCTCATCCCATTTACTCTGAGAGTATAGAATTCCACTGGAAACAATCCCTTCTGATTTACTCCAGGAGTCTAGTATTCTACTGTAACTAATCCCATTTCCTTTAGTCTGCGAATATAGAATTCCACTGGAAACTATCTCTTCTCATTTAGTCCGAGTACAGAATTCCATTAGAACCAATCGCATCCCATTTACTCTAAGATTATAGAATTCTACTGGACCCAATGCCGTCCCATTTTCGCTGAGATTATAGAATTTCGCTGGAACCAATTCCTTCTCGGTTACTCCAGGAGTATGGGACTCTACCAGAACCAATCCCTTCTCAGTCACACCGGGCGTATTGAATTCTACCAGAACCAATCCTTTATCCGTTACTACGGGGGTATAAAATTCCACTGGAAGCAATCATATCTCATTTGCTCTGAGAGTATAGAATTCCTTTAGAACCAATCTCATCCCTTTTACACTGAGAGTATAGAATTCTACTGGAACCAATCTCATCCCATTTACTCTGAGAGTATAGAATTCTATTGGAACCAATACTCATCCCATTTACTCCGGGAGTATAGAATTCTACTGGAACCAATCTCATCCCATTTACTCTGAGAGTATACAATTCCAAAGGAAACAATCTCATCCTATTTATTATGAGAGTATCGAATTCCACTGGAACCAATTGATCCTGATTTACTCCAGGAGTGTAGAATTCCACTGGAACCAATCTCTTGTCATTTACACTGAGAGTATAGAATTCCACGGCACCCAATGTCATCCCATTTCCTCTTAGAGTACAGAATTCTGCTGGACCTAATTTCATCCTATTTACGCTGGAAGTGTAGAATTCCACTGGACCTAATCTCATCCCATTTACTCTGTGAGCATGGAATTCCACTGGAACCAATCTCATCCCATTTACTCTGAACGTATAAAATTCCACTGGAACCAAACATCCCATTTAATCTGACAGTATTGAATTCAACAGGAACCAATCTCATCCCATTTCCTCTTAGAGTACAGAATTCTAATGGAACCAATCTCATCCTATTTACACCGGAAGTATAGAATTCTACAGGACATAATCTCATCCCATTTACTCCGGGAGTATAGAATTCCACTGGAACCAATTTCCTCCTATTTATTATGAGAGTATAGACATTCACTGGAACCAATCTCATCCCATTTACTCTGAGAGTATAGAATTCTACTGGAACCAATCCCATGCCATTTACTCCAGGATTAAAGAATTTTACTGACACTAATCTCATCCCATTAACACCGGGAGTATAAAATTCCACTGGAAACAATCTCAGCCCATTTACTCTGGCAGTTTTGAATTCCACTGCACACAATCTCTTCCCATTTATTCTGAACGTATACCATTCCACTGGAACCAAACTGATCTCATTTAATCTCACAGTATTGAATTCCACTGAACCAATCTCATCCTTTGTATTTAGAGAGTATAGACATTCTCTGGAACCAATCTCATCCCATTTACTCTGAGAGCAGATATCCACTGGAACCAATCTCATCCCATTTACTCTGAATGTATAGAATTCCACTGGAACCAATTTATCCCATTTAATCTGACAGTATTGAATTCCACAGGAACCAATCTAATCCTATTTATTATGAGAGAATAGACACTCACTGAAACGAATCTCATCCCATTTACGATGAGAGTAGAATTCCACTTGAACCAATGTCTTCACATTTACTTTGAGAGTATAGAATTCCACTGGAACCAAATCCTTCTGAGTTACTCCAGGAGTCTAGTATTCTACTGTAACTAATCCCTTTTCCTTTACTCTGGGAGCATAGAATTCTACTGGAAACAATCTCATACCATTTTCTCTGAGATAATAGAATTCTACTGGAACCAATCTCTTCTCATTTAGTCCGTGAAAATAGAATTCCGTTAGAACCAATCTCATCCCATTTACTCGGGGATTAAAGAACTCTACAGGAACCAATGCTGTCCCATTTTCACTCAGATTATAGATTTTCGCTGGATCCAATCCCTTCTCGGTTACTCCGGCAGTACTGGACTCTACTAGAACCAAGCCCTCCTCAGTCACACCGGGAGTATTGAATTCTACCAGAACCAATCCTTTCTCCGTTACTCCGGGGGTATAAAATTCCACTGGAACCAATCCTTTCTTATTTACTCTGAGAGTATAGAATTCCAATGGAACCAATCTCAACCCTTTTACACTGAGAGTATAGAATTCTACTGGAACCAATCTCATCCCATTTACTCTGAGACTATAGAATTCTACTGGAACCAATCTCATCCCATTTACTCTGGGAGTATAGAATTCCACAGGAACCAATCTCATCCAAATTAATCCGGGAGTATAGAATTCCACTGGAAACAACCTCATCCCATTTTACTCTGAGAGTATAGAATTCCACTGGACCCAATTTCATCCCATTTACACTGTGAGCATGGAATTCCACTGGAACCAATCTCATTCTATTTATTCTGAGAGGATAGAATTCTGCTGGAACCATCTCATCCCATTTACACTGGGAGAATAACATTCTACTGGAACCAATCGCATCCCATTTACTCCGGGAGTATAGAATTGCACTGGAACCAATCTCTTGTCATTTAAACTGAGAGTATAGAATTCCACTCCACCCAATCTCATCCCATTTCCTCTTAGAGTACAGAATTCTACTGGAACCAATCCCATCCTATTTACGCCGGGAGTATAGAATTCCTCTGGAAACAACCTCATCCCATTTACTCTGAGAGTATAGAATTCCACTGGACCCAATTTCATCCCATTTACACTGTGAGCATGGAATTCCACTGGAACCAATCTCACTCTATTTATTCTGAGAGGATAGAATTCTACTGGAACCATCTCATCCCATTTACACTGGGAGAATAACATTCTACTGGAACCAATCGCATCCCATTTAGTCCGGGGTATAGAATTCCACTGGAACCAATCTCATCGCCTTTACTCTGAGAGTATAGAATTCCACGTGCAACCAATCTCTTCTCATTTACTCTGAGAGTATAGAATTCCACAGCACCCAATCTCATCCCATTTCCTCTGAGAATACAGTTATACTGGAACCAATCCCATCCCTTTAACTCCCGCAATATAGACTTTTACTGGAACTAATCCCATCCCATTAACTCTGGGAGTATAGAATTCTACTGGGAACAATCTCAGCCCATTTACTCTGGCAGTTTTGAATTCCACTGAACCCAATCTCTTCCCATTTACACTGAACGTATAGAATTCCACTGGAACCAAACTTATCCCATTTAATCTCACAGTATTGAATTCCACAGGAACCAATCTCATCCTATGTATTCAGGGAGTATAGATATTCTCTGGAACCAATCTCATCCCATTTACTCTGAGAGCAGAATTCCACTGGAACCAATCTCATCCCCTTTACTCTGAACGTATAGAATTCCACTGGAACCAATTTATCCCATTTAATCTGACAGTATTGAATTCCCCGGGAACAAATATCATCCTATTTATTATGAGAGAATAGACACTCACTGAAACGAATCTCATCCCATTTACTATGAGAGTAGAATTCCACTTGAACCAATGTCTTCATATTTACTCTGAGAGTATAGAATTCCACTGGAACCAATCCCTTCTGATTTACTCCAGGAGTATAGTATACTACTGTACCAAATCCCATTTCCTTTACTCTGGGAGTATAGAATTCTACTGGAAACAATCTCATCCCATTTATCTGAGCTAATAGAATTCAACTGGAACCAATCTCTTCTCATTTAGTCCGTGATTATAGAATTCCATTAGAACCAATCTCATCCCATTTACTCTGAGATTATAGAATTCTACTGGAACCAATGCCGTCCCATTTTCGCTGAGATTATAGAAATTTGCTGGAACCAATTCCTTCTCGGTTACTCCAGGGGTATGGGTCTCTACCAGAACCAATCCCTTCTCAGTCACACCGGGCATATTGAATTCTACCAGAACCAATCCCTTATCCGTTACTCCGGGGGTATAAAATTCCCTGGAGCCAATCCTTTCTCATTTGCTCTGAGAGTATAGAATTCCTTTAGAACCAATCTCATCCCATTTACACTGAGAGTATAGAGTTCTACTGGAACCAATCTCATCCCATTTACTCTGAGAGTATAGAATCCTACTGGAAACAATCTCATCCCATTTAATCCGGGAGTATAGAATTCCACTGCAACCAATCTCTTCTCATTTACTCTGAGAGTCTACAATTCCAAAGGAAACAATTTCATCCTATTTATATGAGAGTATAGAATTCCACTGGAACAAATCTCATCCCATGTACTCTGAGAGTATAGAATTCCACTGGAACCAATCGATCGTGATTTACTCCAGGTGTGTTGAATTCTACTGTAACTAATCCTTTTTCCTTTACTCTGGGAGTATAGAATTCAACTGGAACCAATCTCATCCCTTTTACACTGAGAGTATAGAATTCTACTGGAACCAATCTCATCCCATTTATTCTGAGAGTATAGAATTCCAAAGGAAACAATCTCATCCTATTTATTATGATTTTATAGAATTCCACTGGTACCAATCGATCCTGATTTACTCCAGGAGTGTAGAATTCCACTGGAACCAATCTCTTGTCATTTACACTGAGAGTATAGAATTCCACTGCTCCCAATGTCATCCCATTTCCTCCTAGAGTACAGAATTCTACTGGACCTAGTTTCATCCTATTTACGCCGGAAGTATGGAATTCTACTGGACCTAATCTCATCCCATTTACTCTGAGAGTATAGAATTCCACTGGAACCAATTTCCTCCTTTTACTCTGTGAGCATGGAATTCCACTGGAACCAATCTCATCCCATTTACTCTGAACGTATAGAATTCCACGGGAACCAAACATTCCATTTAATCTGACCGTATTGAATTCAACAGGAACCAATCTCATCCTATTTACGATGGGAGTATAGATTTCCTCTGGAAACAACTTCATCCCATTTACTCTGAGAGTATAGAAATCCACTGGACCCAATTTCATCCCATTTACACTGTGAGCATGGAATTCCACTGGAACCAATCTCATTCTATTTATTCTGAGAGGATAGAATTCTACTGGAACCATCTCATCCCTTTTACACTGGGAGAATAACATTTTACTGGAAGCAATCGCATCCCATTTAGTCCGGGGTATAGAATTCCACTGGAACCAATCTCATCCCATTTACTCTGAGAGTATAGAATTCTACTGGAACCAATCTCATCCCATTTACTCTGGGAGTATAGAATTCAACTGGAACCAATCTCATCCAATTTAATCCGGGAGTATAGAATTCCACTGGAAACATCCTCATCCCATTTATTCTGAGCATATAGAATTCCACTGGACCCAATTTCATCCCATTTACACTGTGAGCATGGAATTCCAATGGAACCAATCTCATTCTATTTATTCTGAGAGGATAGAATTCTACTGGAACCATCTCATCCCATTGACACTGGGAGAATAACATTCTACTGGAACCAATCGCATCCTATTTAGTCCGTGAGTTTAGAATTGCACTGGAACCAATCTCTTGTCATTTAAACTGAGAGTATAGAATTCCACTCCACCCAAACTCATCCCATTTCCTCTTAGAGTACAGAATTCTACTGGAACCAATCCCATCCTATTTACGCCGGGAGCATAGAATTCCTCTGGAAACAACCTCATTCCATTTACTCTGAGAGTATAGATTTCCACTGGACCCAATTTCATCCCATTTACACTGTGAGCATGGAATTCCACTGGAACCAATCTCATTCTATTAATTCTGAGAGGATAGAATTCTACTGGAACCATCTCATCCAATTTACACTGGGAGAATAACATTCTACTGGAACCAATCGCATCCCATTTCGTCCGGAGTATAGAATTCCACTGGAACCAATCTCATCGCATTTACTCTGAGAGTATAGAATTCCACAGCACCCAATCTCATCCCATATCCTCTGAGAATACAGAGTTCTACTGGAACCAATCCCATCCCTTTAACTCCCGCAATATAGACTTTTACTGGAACTAATCTCATTCCATTAACTCTGGGAGTATAGAATTCTACTGGTAACAATCTCAGCCCATTTACTCTGACAGTTTTGAATTCCACTGCACACAATCTCTTCCCATTTACTCTGAACGTATAGAGTTCCACTGGAACCACACTTATCCCATTTAATCTCACAGTATTGAATTCCACAGGAACCAATCTCATCCTATGTATTCAGAGAGTATAGATATTCTCTGGAATCAATCTCATCCCATTTACTCTGGGAGTATAGAATTCCACTGGAACCAATCTCATCCAATTTAATCCGGGAGTATAGAATTCCACTGGAAACATCCTCATCCCATTTATTCTGAGCGTATAGAATTCCAGTGGAACCAATTTCATCCCATTTACACTGTGAGCATGGAATTCCAATGGAACCAATCTCATTCTATTTATTCTGAGAGGATAGAATTCTACTGGAACCATCTCATCCCATTGACACTGGGAGAATAACATTCTACTGGAATCAATCACATCCTATTTAGTCCGTGAGTTTAGAATTGCACTGGAACCAATCTCTTGTCATTTAAACTGAGAGTATAGAATTCCACTCCACCCAAACTCATCCCATTTCCTCTTAGAGTACAGAATTCTACTGGAACCAATCCCATCCTATTTACGCCGGGAGCATAGAATTCCTCTGGAGACAACCTCATTCCATTTACTCTGAGAGTATAGATTTCCACTGGACCCAATTTCATCCCATTTACACTGTGAGCATGGAATTCCACTGGAACCAATCTCATTCTATTTATTCTGAGAGGATAGAATTCTACTGGAACCATCTCATCCAATTTACACTGAGAGAATAACATGCTACTGGAACCAATCGCATCCCATTTCGTCCGGGGTATAGAATTCCACTGGAACCAATCTCATCGCATTTACTCTGAGAGTATAGAATTCCACAGCACCCAATCTCATCCCATTTCCTCTGAGAATACAGAGTTCTACTGGAACCAATCCCATCCCTTTAACTCCCGCAATATAGACTTTTACTGGAACTAATCTCATCCCATTAACTCTGGGAGTATAGAATTCTACTGGTAACAATCTCAGCCCATTTACTCTGACAGTTTTGAATTCCACTGCACACAATCTCTTCCCATTTACTCTGAACGTATAGAGTTCCACTGGAACCACACTTATCCCATTTAATCTCACAGTATTGAATTCCACAGGAACCAATCTCATCCTATGTATTCAGAGAGTATAGATATTCTCTGGAACCAATCTCATCCCATTTACTCTGAGAGCAGAATTCCACTGGAACCAATTTATCCCATTTAATCTGAGAGTATAGAATTCTACTGGAACCAATCTCATCCCATTTACTCTGGGAGTATAGAATTTCACTGGAACCAATCTCATCCCATTTACTCTGGGAGTATAGAATTCCACTGGAACCAATCTCATCCAATTTAATCCGGGAGTATAGAATTCCACTGGAAACATCCTCATCCCATTTATTCTGAGCGTATAGAATTCCACTGGACCCAATTTCATCCCATTTACACTGTGAGCATGGAATGCCAATGGAACCAATCTCATTCTATTTATTCTGAGAGGATAGAATTCTACTGGAACCATCTCATCCCATTGACACTGGGAGAATAACATTCTACTGGAACCAATCGCATCCTATTTAGTCCGTGAGTTTAGAATTGCACTGGAACCAATCTCTTGTCATTTAAACTGAGAGTATAGAATTCCACTCCACCCAATCTCATCCCATTTCCTCTTAGAGTACAGAATTCTACAGGAACCAATCCCATCCTATTTACGCCGGGAGCATAGAATTCCTCTGGAAACAACCTCATTCCATTTACTCTGAGAGTATAGATTTCCACTGGACCCAATTTCATCCCATTTACACTGTGAGCATGGAATTCCACTGGAACCAATCTCATTCTATTTATTCTGAGAGGATAGAATTCTACTGGAACCATCTCATCCAATTTACACTGGGAGAATAACATTCTACTGGAACCAATCAGATCCCATTTAGTCCGGGTTATAGAATTCCACTGGAACCAATCTCATCGCATTTACTCTGAGAGTATAGAATTCCACAGCACCCAATCTCATCCCATTTCCTCTGAGAATACAGAGTTCTACTGGAACCAATCCCATCCCTTTAACTCCCGCAATATAAACTTTTACTGGAACTAATCTCATCCCATTAACTCTGGGAGTATAGAATTCTACTGGTAACAATCTCAGCCCATTTACTCTGGCAGTTTTGAATTCCACTGCACACAATCTCTTCCCATTTACTCTGAACGTATAGAATTCCACTGGAACCACACTTATCCCATTTAATCTCACAGTATTGAATTCCACAGGAACCAATCTCATCCTATGTATTCAGAGAGTATAGATATTCTCTGGAACCAATCTCATCCCATTTACTCTGAGAGCAGAATTCCACTGGAACCAATCTCATCCCATTTACTCTGTACGTATAGAATTCCACTGGAACCAATTTATCCCATTTAATCTGACAGTATTGAATTCCACAGGAACCAATCTCATCCTATTTATTATGAGAGAATAGACACTCACTGAAACGAATCTCATCCCATTTACAATGAGAGTAGAATTCCACTTGAACCAATGTCTTCACGATTATTCTGAGAGTTTAGAATTCCACTGGAACCAATCCCTTCTGATTTACTCCAGGAGTCTAGTATACTGCTGTAACTAATCCCATTTCCTTTACTTTGGGAGTATAGATTTCTACTGGAAACAATCTCATCCCATTTATCTGAGCTAATAGAATTCTACTGGAACCAATCTCTTCTCATTTAGTCCTTGATTATAGAATTCCATTAGAAACAATCTCATCCCATTTACTCTGAGATTATAGAATTCTACTGGAACCAATGCCGTCCCATTTTCAATGAGATTATAGAAATTTGCTGGAACCAATTCCTTCTCGGTTACTCCAGGGGTATGGGTCTCTACCAGGACCAATCCCTTCTCAGTCACACCAGGCATATTGAATTCTACCAGAACCAATCCCTTATCCGTTACTCCGGGGGTCTATAATTCCCTAGAACCAATCATTTCTGATTTGCTCTGAGAGTATAGAATTCCTTTAGAACCAATCTCATCCCTTTTACACTGAGAGTATAGAATTCTACTGGAACCAATCTCATCCCTTTTACACTGAGAGTATAGAATTCTACTGGAACCAATCTCACCCCATTTACTCGGAGAGTATAGAATTCTACTGGAAACAATCTCATCCCATTTAATCCGGGAGTATAGAATTCCGCTGCAACCAATCTCTTGTCATTTACTCTGAGAGTGTACAATTCCAAAGGAAACAATCTCATCCTATTTATATGAGAGTATAGAATTCCACTGGAACAAATCTCATCCCATGTACTCTGAGAGTATAGAATTCCACTGGAACCAATCGATCCTGATTTACTCCAGGCGTGTAGAATTCTACTGTAACTAATCCCTTTTCCTTTACTCTTGGAGTACAGAATTCTACTGGAACCAATCTCATCCCATTTACTCTGAGTGTATAGAATTCTATTGGAACCAATACTCATCCCATTTACTCCGGGAGTATAGAATTCTACTATAACTAATCTCATCCAATTTACTCTGAGAGTATAGAATTCCACTGGAACCAATCTCATCCCTTTTACACTGAGAGTATAGAATTCTACTGGAACCAATCTCATCCCATTTATTCTGAGAGTATAGAATTCCAACGGAAACAATCTCATCCTATTTATTATGCGAGTATAGAATTCCACTGGAACCAATCGATCCTGATTTACTCCAGGAGTGTAGAATGCCACTGGAACCAATCTCTTGTCATTTACACTGAGAGTATAGAATTCCACTGCACCCAATGTCATCCCATTTCCTCCTAGAGTACAGAATTCTACTGGACCTAATTTCATCCTATTTACGCCGGAAGTATAGAATTCTACTGGACCTAATCTCATCCCATTTACTCTGAGAGTATAGAATTCCACTGGAACCAATTTCCTCCTTTTACTCTGTGAGCATGGAATTCCACTGGAACCAATCTCATCCCATTTACACTGAACGTATAAAATTCCACGGGAACCAAACATCACATTTATTCTGACAATATTGAATTCAACAAAAACCAATCTCCTCCCATTTCCTCTTAGAGTACAGAATTCTACTGGAAACAATCCCATCCTATTTACGCCGGGAGTATAGAATTCCTCTGGAAACAACCTCATCCCATTTACTCTGAGAGTATTGAAATCCACTGGACCCAATTTCATCCCATTTACACTGTGAGCATGGAATTCCAATGGAACCAATCTCATTCTATTTATTCTGAGAGGATAGAATTATACTGGAACGATCTCATCCCATTTACACTGGGAGAATAACATTCTACTGGAACCAATCGCATCCTATTTAGTCCGTGAGTTTGGAATTGCACTGGAATCAATCTCTTGTCATTTAAACTGAGAGTATAGAATTCCACTCCACCCAATCTCATCCCATTTCCTCTTAGAGTACAGAATTCTACTGGAACCAATCCCATCCTATATACGCCGGGAGCATAGAATTCCTCTGGAAACAACCTCATTCCATTTACTCTGAGAGTATAGAATTCCACTGGACCCAATTTCATCCTATTTACACTGTGAGCATGGAATTCCACTGGAACCAATCTCATTCTATTTATTCTGAGAGGATAGAATACTACTGGAACCATCTCATCCAATTGACACTGGGAGAATAACATTGTACTGGAAACAATCGCATTCCATTTAGTCCGGGGTATAGAATTCCACTGGAACCAATCTCATCACATTTACTCTGAGAGTATAGAATTCCACAGCAACAAATCTCATCCCATTTCCTCTGAGAATACAGAGTTCTACAGGAACCAATCCCATCCCTTTAACTCCCGCAATATAGACTTTTACTGGAACTAATCTCATCCCATTAACTCTGGGAGTATAGAATTCTACTGGTAACAATCTCAGCCCATTTACTCTGGCTGTTTTGAATTCCACTGCACCTAATCTCTTCCCATTTACTCTGAACGTATAGAATTCCACTGGAACCAAACTTATCCCATTTAATCTCACAG